>NW_018127910.1:245311-284288 GCF_001952655.1 Monopterus albus | reverse complement strand
TCACTCACCTCAAAAAGCCTGGTCACTTCAACAACAACAACAAAAAAATAAATGCAATCAAATTCTATCTTTACAGCTTATTGTCCGAGGTGAAAAGTAAGGCTCGCTGGTAGAGAGAGAGCCCCCACAGGAATGTGCACTGTTTAAATCTGTCTCTTGCACTTTAACACTGACAATAAAAAGAGATGTTCAACCTGGCGACACAGACCTGTGGACGGCAAGGACACAGGTCTGTCCTCCAAGTAGAGATTCAATTAGTCGGCACAAGATTAAATGAAGAATAATAATAAAATAAAAATATATAAATAAAAAATAATACAAATACAATAATACAATTTCAATCATTCATTTAAAAAATCCACTAGGGTTATTTCAGCATATCATCTTGAACCTAACAGCATATTTGTCGTCCTCACAATAAACAGCACGTCTTTCATTGCTCCTAAAAACACTTGAGTCTAACAACAGACACAGGCTGGGGTATGTATTGAATATCTGCCATATGCCAAAACAGATTCATGATTAGAATAATGAGATGGCCTATATTTTAACGAGTAGCCTCGCTTTGGCTTCACAAAATTGCATGACAAATACCAGGTCAAGGTGATTATTGCATTGTTGTCAATGATGCAGGTTAACGTCACCCACAGAAAAAGACGGTGTGCATCCACCTCTACAAACACCACCACCCGGTTATTAAAAGCTAAATGAGAATTTTCCCCGCAAAACAATTAAACCTGTGCAACATAAACAGTTTGTACACGCATCCCTTTGCAGGCCATTCGTGTCACTAATTCGTTATTTTACAGGGAGTAAACCGTATGAAACACCTGTTAGAGCATCTCCAATGAGGATAAAGAAGAGTTTAACCAGTTTTGACTTGTTAGACCCCACAAATGAATAAAGCCACTTACCGTGATTATGTGTATCAAGGTGAACAGGTGCTGTCCAAAAAAGGAAGGTGAATGAACCAGTAAATTAAGTCCCGGAGGAGGCTGCTGCGTTCTCCTGTACACTCCAAGCAGAAGAAGCAGAAAACAACAGACCACTAGATCCAAATCAAGGTGACCTTGCGTTTGATGAAGTAGGTTTGACTTACTGACATTTAAAACAAGCCTTGTCTGTTTACTGTCATCGCGCACGAATGAGACATGGCAGGTACCTACTACCTCCACCGGGGCTGCATGTCTGTGGAGCAGACCCCGTCTGCGCGCAGCCTGCGGCTCTGACAGTGAATGGCGCCGCTTTCGGCCCCTGAAGTGGGACTTGTTTTTTGGAAGTGTTGTTGATTGTCCTCGGATCTATAGAGCTTTGGCTTGAATCCTGGTCACGAACGTGGATCTGAAGTTTGATGCTATGAGCAAAACATTATGTGAGGAGGGATCAGGATCGAGGAGGGGAGGGGGAGAGACCACTGGTTTTGTTCTTGTGAGGAAAAAAAAAAACAAACAAACAAGGACACCAGCAAAACGGCGTAATCGTACACCTAAATACTCATTTCATTGCTTTTATTTATTTATTTCTACTCTTCCAATCATTAGAATGATTTTGCCAACACGGCATTAGGAGCATAAATCAATAAGAAACGTCTGCAGGATGTGTAAACCACGCTACCTGTCATAAACCTATTTTCTCACTTCCTGTGCAGACAGACTGGAGATGAACAGTGAAGGTATAACCCAGGGCATCATGACACAGAGAGAGGACGAAAAACTCCACATCCACAAGGTGGCACTGACAAACCAAGAATGACTCCTGCAGGGGTCGATCACAAATGGGTCATTCCAGAAATACTTCATGCAGCTAATTATAAGGCGACCCTTTAATTTGGAACGCGTCATTATCAGACGTGAACGCAGGGACACGAATGGACACACGTGAGACAGTCAGTGACGAGCAAAGATCTTTCAGGAGATTTGTTAGAACCGGTCCTCTTCCTGATTGATCATGGTGAATCTGATCAAAGGCACTTTGGATAACAAAGAAACTGAGATTTACACATGAGGGGATTTGCTGCAAGTGTTCTTTCTTTAATTTCATGGCTGGATTACACTGACCTGTGGGCCCCTAGGACCCACTCCATACCCCCTCCTTAGAACCCAGTATTGCTGCCATGTCACTTAAGAATAAGCACCGTGTGAGCACGATATTAAATGATAACAGTAATTATAAAGATAATATTTTGGCACTGGGTCCCTCTTCAAGATGGACTAGTTAAAAAGGCAGGACATGTCTTAAGGCTGGTCTTAATACTCACATGTTGACATGTACATCCATCCATCCATTATCTATATACCACTTATTCCTGAATAGGGTCACGGGGGGAACTGGAGCCAATCCCAGCTGATATTGGAGGAGAGACGGGGCACACCCTGGACAGGTCACCAGTCTATCACAGGGCTGACGTGTAGTCTGTGGCCCCTGGGTTTTACCAGCAAAGCAAATGTATTTCTCCTGTTCTATCCACTGTCACGAGAGTCTATAGAGAAAAGGCCGCCCTGCAATGGCACTGACACAGGTTTTTGTCTTTCCGCTGTATAGGAGGGTATTAAAAATGCAACAACAGATAGAAAAAGAAAAACAAGCTGTTTAGTTCCACCAGTGGCTGTATGAGAATGTCCACAAGAGGGTATAAGGGTATAATCCAAACACAGAGTATCAGAGAATGAGGAGCGGAGACAGACTGTACTCCTTTTACTGTACTTGTGCCAGTGTAATCTGCATTTAGATTCTAATTTGTTAAACCTGTTTCACTTTCTAAATTGCGAGTGAAAAGCCTGTGAAAGAAATAATATTGATTACAAACATTGCCTGGTCCTCTTCTTGTTTGTGAGTCTGCAGCCGTCAGTGAATTTCCCTCTGCTGTCACACGGCATCTCACCGGTGTCACCAGAGTCTTTCTCATCTTGTAAACTTGTACACTATGACTCCTTATTGAATAAATGGTCATATACAATAAAAGCTGTCATGATTAAATGTAAGGAGGCAAATAAAGTGCTTCATATAGCAGTTCACAAAAACATCAATCAAGTTACATTAATCACAGCAACTTTAAAAGTTACACTCCAAAATCAGTTTAAAGGTAGCTACTCAAAAACGCCAGGTAAGTTAAACTCTTAACCAGGAACTCAGCACTGAGAAAAACATGAGCTAATGCTGCACTGTGTGTGAAAAGTCCTGCTCGATCTTGTTAAAGCAGGCGACTCTATGATACCATCAGTAGCAATCATCTGTCACAGTTTCAGGGCTGTAGCTAGAATGTTTGAAGAGCTTGTGCCATGACCTCAAGTTACCCCCCAACCCCCCTCTCAAAACAAAAAAAAAGTATTTAAAGGTTCTTATATTATTCTATTTTCTACATTTTTACTAATTTAAGTAACTGATCAATAGACAATACTTTCAAATAATAGTAGAAACACTTTTAGAAGTCCAAGGAATGAGAGAGGAACAATTTAATAATTAATGAATAGCTAATATGTGGCTCCTGAATAACTCCATGGCAAAGACTATATAATAGATAATAATAAGTCAGCTGTTAACAGACACTGCCATATTATATTAAATAAAAATTGATGATCGGTGGTAGCTCTGTCTCTAATCTGACATACAGGTACCTTTAAACTCCTTGAGGCAAGTTTGTGATTTGCAGAACTGAGATTTATAAACAAAATTTGACCTGACTTAACTTGACAACTGTGGAAATTGTGCATATGCTAGAGAAATAAAAGCTCATCTAAAGAAGTGCAGGCACAGGTGGGTGACAAATTAAAGGGAAAGCCTAAATAACATGAGTGAGGATGACAATGCCCCCATGCCCAGGCGACAAGGGCCCATATCCTTTGCTCTGTTCTCAGTACGAAGTTGTAACTACTCTGTTATTGTTTTCAGTTTTTCAAGTTGTGCAGCCAAACCAAACAAACATGGATGAGCTCTTCATGCTGCCAGAGGTCACCATCATGTTATGTAATGCACATGCACCTCCACATTCACAGACCTGATTGTAGTATGAATAGGGTGCCCACATGCACAGTCCATGTGGAAACCATGAACCAGCCTTTAGTGAGTCGTCGTTTAACACCTCTGAACCACCTGATGAGTAATATAAAACATGACAGCTTATTCATTTCTAGTTACCTGTATCCGTGACCCCTCGGGTAAAGTGGTGTTACTAGCAAATCGCTACTTCTCAGTGATCACACACAAACCATGTGCTCCGACAGTCTGTCTTTCACCCACTGCACAAACCTGCAATTTTCAGTCATAAACTCACAAAATGACCAAATGTGGTGAAAGTGGACCAAGAGGATGCTACAAAGGACTAAGGATGTGAGCAGGACCAGATGGATTGGAAACAGATGCCTACTTGTGTTTGAATGGCAGTTCTCACCACATGACACATGATGTTAGTGAGAGAAAATATGACATGCAGCCACTAGAAAGCCACTGAAAACAAACTAAATAAAACCTGGGACAAGACAAGCCTGTATTTGATTGTATGCTTCCACTTAAGTCACATTTTGCATGCAGGACTTACTTGTAATAGAGTAGTGGTTCATCAAGTAATGACAGATTGTTAGCAGTATCTCCCCACTTCACATGAGTGAGTGCATAATAATAATAAGTATAAATTAACAAGGAGTCTGTTTTCCTGCTCGGCGGCTGACTCAGAGTTTATCGAGAATGACTCATGAAGAAAGTGGTATGAAGTAATAATTACATAATATTTTATACAGAGTTATTCAGTAATTATTTGTTAGTAATCCATCAGTTATCACCTTGTTCCTCATTAGTTCCTTACTCATTTCTTGGCCATTATTGTTGTAATATGTTATGGATGCAATGTATTATCTGCAACATGTTTTCAGCTATAGTTATTCTGAACCCTCCATTCATTTGGGTGGAGGCCGAGAACAGTCGTTGCTGCATAAATGTTATTTATCCTGTTATTTCAAAATCACTAGTGAGTTATGTCATTATTTTAAGAAGTCATCTTTTTGTTTTCCCCAGAAAAAAGCAGCAGTAATCAGCTACTAAAATGCACAAAGGATAAGAAAAACATTTTGGGAAATACATTTATTTTCATACTTATTTCATGTTAACAGTGTTTGATCTTCATTTATATAAGCTACATATGCTTATCTAAACCTAAACATATTTATGTATTCAAAAGAGATGGCAATCAGTTATAAATCACATGTGTTAATTACCCTTTAATCAGTGTGTACTGATGTATGAGACATGGAGCCCGGCATGATACTGACTCTGTCTGACCCTTCACTCATAAATCACCATTCAAGAGTTACCATTTTAATCACAACTGGCATGAAATTCCTCTTTATCACAACACTTTTAAATGTTGAGATATATCAAGGCAAAGTCAGAATCCAATTTAACTAATTTTCATGGTTTAAATGTCCAACACCCCATTTTTTCTTAAAAGCAATTAAAATTTGGACAAGTTCAATCCTTTAATTTTCTAATAAAAATGTTAATTTCTCAAAATGGTTAGTTACATTCATCTATTTAATAATGAAAAAGACATTTTCATGTCTCCATGAAATCAGAAAGCAATGGCATCTCTGTCATAAAATAACACATACATTCACTAAACTGAAGAACAAGGATTTTATTTCCCTTCTCCTGCTGTTATGCTTTTCAAATGGCATGAGATGCAATATGACGTCATCTTGATTACACTACAGTGGGAGGTTTATTGTCTTTGAGTTTGTCGTTGTTTAATCATGTCTCCTGTGAGTCATGAAACAAAAATCACCTTCTCGCAGCTACAGACAGTCAAAGCACCTCTGTGAATGCACAGGATACCTGAGCTTGACTCTCTTCTGTTGAATGCGCTTCTTTTTGTGTATGTTACAGGTGCCAGGACAGCGACCTACATGTGTAAATCAAGGTCAGTGACTCTGTGTAGTCCCTTCACTTTTTTCTAAGCTAAATGGTCACATCATTGCTCAGCTGCACTTCAGTGTGTACAGCGGTAAAGGCCTTGTAGTGTATAGTACTGGTCAGTCTGGTGCTAGTGCAAGTGGTCAGACTGACACAATCAGCTTATACAAGCACTTTACCTAAGGTCAACAACTCAGAAGCCAACTACTTGATGTAACATACTGACTGGTGGTGCTCTCGGTCACCAGTGAGGGGAGCTCCGCTGCTGAAAGCTACTGATTCAGTCAGTGACAAGGAAGAGTGAAGATTCAAAGTTAGAAATTCATTTGTGGATGTACACCTCTAGGCCGCAGTCTGCAAACAGTTATTCCTATAATGACACAGCAAGTTTATTAAGCTTCTTTAGGTTTGTTATGACCAAGCAAAAACTCACACTACAGGTTATAGGATGGGCCCCAGAAAAAAGACCTGGACTATTTGTCATAAATTACAACAGAGATGCAGGGAGTTTCCGGCAAAGTCTAACAAGACCTATAAAACAACTCTAACCTTAAATCCTGGAGTGATGCAGCAGCTTGAGACTGAGCAACAGTGCTCTACTGACACGGTTAGAAACCAGGAGAAGGTGAATATTATATGAACTCCAGGGGGTGAGGTCAGCATTGGCTCATCAAATGTCAGGGGCATAGGGAGAGGCAGAGGGAACGTGGCTGTTTCTTATGCCAAATGTCTGGCTGTACTTTAGACTCAGTTTTAAAATATTCAATGGTGCAGTGAGGTGGACATGCAGGGGGTGGTGCCTCTGGCAAATTAGCTTTAAATAAAGTCCATCCACATTTTAGCCGGATTCATAAAGGCGTCACCCAAGTCCCCAAGCCAATACACCACCGCCTCATCTTTTTTCACAGTCATTTGGCTATGTGCAGTGTCAACAATCACCTCAGCCGGGGTTGCACGTCACTTTCCAGTTTGCACTAAGCATCTCGTCCACGCAAATTCACAGGAGTTTGATCCAATATCAACACTGGCAGTTCAACAGTTTTTCCCTGAAATTGCAGGGGAATGGGGTTTGAAGTAGGAATCGATTGTTTCATCCCTGAGAATCCGACGATCCACATATATTGTCCAGCTCTTGGGAGGTGATCAGTGTCAGAATGACTTAAACAGGTGTATGCTGCACCTGAATCTGGCATCATTTCTAGCAAAACAGGCACAATAGAGCAGCGAACTGTTCTACACAGAGACCGACGACAGCAACAGAAGACCCCACCACTTCAATGAGTAGGTTATAACCACAATTTCAATAGCCAGTGTTCAATATTTGCACAAACAAACCAGCACTCACAATGACAATTTGCTCTCAACAAGACTATGAAAACTACAAAGAACACCAAACTATGAGAACTACAAAAAGCAACACAGTAATATATTGATACACATGCCTCTTCTATCGCACACACACTAAAATACAGTAAACATTTACATTTACTCTCACTCTCTGTCATTGTCTACTGCTTAGTCCCTGAACGGGGTCACGGGGGTGCCGGAGCCAATCCCGGCTGGCAATCGGGCGAAGGCAGGGTACACCCTGGACAGGTCGCCAATCCATAGCAGACATTTACATTTAATCTAATTTAATTAGGGGAGGATGCTAAATCACCAGCTTTGCAGCCAAATCCCAAACTGCAGGTCGGAAGGTCTGTCTACTCTACAGAAAAAAACAGTTAATGACATTTTTCAAATATTCAATCTGCGTTGACTTATATGAGCCAAATCCAAATTTCTGTAAGACCCACGTACAGACCTTGCTCTTACAGCCTTCTCATAAATTTAATCAAATGCAGGCATATTTATAGCTCATAATTTCACTCTACTCAATCCTTCGTCCTCCAGCTTATAAAGTTTAGAATCCAATAAGCTGTATCATTTAAGACAACAGTCATGTAAAAACAACATATTCACATAATTAGAGATCAAATTTGACATGAAACTTTGTCACATGGTCTTACCGACATCAGCAATGCCCCTTAGTGCAGACGACATTTCGATTTTTTATAAAAAGATGAGGCTCGCCTTTTTTCAGCAGCCCCTGTGAAACCTGCTCTGTGCCCAGAACAGATGTTGTGCCTTGTCCAAGTTGTCCAACAAGGTTTTTTTTTTAATCTCCTCCTTTTCATGCCAAATTCTCAGTTTGCTGTCACTACTAACATCACTTTTCCTAGAAAATGTTCTGTGGAATGTTTCTTCAGTAAGTTAAGTATTCGGTAAGTTGTTTTTATTGCTGTGCACATCAGGGGCCATTGGGCTGGAGTCAAATTCCTTGTATTTTTGATAATACTTGGCAATAAAGTTTATGCTTATGTTATTGATATCCAAAGAAGGACATGATCTCCAGGTCTTAATGACCTGTCTCCATGGTGTTCCTGCTCCAGCACACAAACACAGCTTACAACAGTTAAACTAAAGGGCAGAGCTTGCAGGAGAAAGGCAAGCATCTAACTCATACTGCGATCTATATTAACTATTACACATGTAATATATATGTATGTAATCTATACACTCCTATTGTACTCTATTACATATTAACTATATTTGTTTTAAACACTACACTGACATCAGGGATCTGACTCATGCCACTGCCTGTCAGTCATTTTGACATCATCTATGAAGCCAAAGCGAAGCAGCTGTTGCTCAGTGAACCTGATCCCAAAAGCTCACACAACCACTGCGAACTACTTATTTTCACTTGAGGGTCTAAAACGTCTATTTTATATCAGTATTATAAAGCCGGTAGTCAACATTTGCATATTATTTCCAGTCTATACCAAAAATAACAGACTCTTTTAAACACCAGTTTGACTTTATTTAACCCTCCCATTCTCCAGGTATAAGCAATTTCGAAAAAATTTGTTTACTGAGCCTGAAAGTTCAAGCTCAACATCAAGATCCACTTACTAGAGTGTCTCCAGAGCTTTGAGTCACATCCCATGGTCTTCATCATTGGACTGTATCATCCTAGTTGTCAGAGTGAAAAAGGTCATTATAAATACATAAACAAAACTAAAATAAAAGCTATTAATATGAAGACATGACGGTTTTATGCTATTTTGACAATCATCATCTGTTTAAACATCAGTTAAGGATGTGTCACAAATACAGTAATACACACAGAATATTCTTATTTTGGCCTACATTACAGTGATTATATACTAAATGAGGAGCTTAAAAGTGTTACTTGAAGGAAATGGCATGAAATGAAATAACAGAATTATGAACAACTATTTCTAACATTTAATAGTGTTTTTGCTAATAACGCTAATGATGCTTTCATTCATAGTAGATGTTAAATAATTTGGAGTCACATATGGACAGGTATTAACAAACACTCTTAAATCTTTCATTCAGAGATGGAAGACATATGATTTCCTTTTCAGTGAAGCAGTAGGGCCTCCTACAGTGTTGAAGGATCTATCTTGGACAATGAAGCCAAGAATGAGCCTGACAATGCCTTTGTGAGGAGCCAGTCTGGGTGCATTCAACATATCTATCTATAGGCACCATTTTATAATAGGATCATAAAATTCAGATAAAGACTTTACAGTTCAGATGATCAAATCTCTTATTATACTGCGGGGTTTTCCTTTTTTTGTGATGAACGGATGTTAATGTTCATGTTCGCTCTTTGGATACAGCTCATAGCCTCAGTTCTCGTACTCAGTGCACACTGCAGCAGTCATTTTTGATCACATATATCACCGGTACATTCACTGTATACTGTCTATAACTGAAGTGCTTGACTTGCAGTAAAATGCAGTAGTTTGTGTTTTTCACTTGATAACAACAGCAGCTTAGTACCTTCTTGTCCTAATTATTGTCTAGTGTTATAGTCATTGTATTTTTTTTATTTGTTACAGTATTTAACATGAATAACAGACATTGGTACAAGAGGAGCATAATTTAAAGGGGTCAGTCTGGAGTTTGTTTGCTTTGTTCAGAACAGAACAAAGCAAACAAACAAAAGCTCTAATTGGATTGTTTCATAAATGGACTTTAACATATCGACTTGTTCATGGGTCTTTCCCCGACAAAGTGTAATGTAAAGGACATAAAAATCCTCTTTGTCAGTGCAAATGTGACCGTCTTGTAGGTATGGACCTTTAACTTGAGGTTTCTCTAAACAATACCTGAATTTGTCTTACAAAAGGGGGCGCTGTTGAGGCAGGAAACTGACAATTCAAAGTGTCAGTTCTCATGCTGATACTTTCAGTGATCCCACATAAGACAGACAGAGCGGCAGTGTGACTAATGGCAGAACAGATCATCACTTGTTTTTGTTGATTAGTTACATGCAGAGTCACAATGGTTAGAAACTCAAGGAATTTTTCCCTGGCCAACGCTTAGAATTCCCAGTCACCTGGTGCCATTTCAATGTGAAAATCTGAGTGGAGGACGTCAACGTGAAATACAACTGCTCAGACACAGCACACCCAAGTGCCTCTGAGCAAGGGAATGTGGTGATGCACGGTGTTAGTATGTGTTAAGTGTGCAGTCCTTCCTACAAATGCAACTATGTTTCAGATCTGTCGGTCAGGAAATTCTGTGCCCGATTTGTTTGACCAAAAAAAGCAACAATTGGACTACTGTCAACTGTCCATTAAGGCCCTCGGTGAGAAAAGGCAAGACATAAAATTTGCAGCACATCCTGTGTGCAGCCTGAGTCTAGTGATATCCCAGTTAAAAGGCAAAGTGTTTCTCTGTTAATGGATCTCATCTCAACCTAAGGTGTCACTGCAGAGTCCTCAGAGGTAAAAGTAACCTGCAGAAACTCAGGGGCAAGACAAACAGACCAGCTCCACTACGAGGGTATTAGCAAATTAAAGCATTCCTATTTCAAATGGGAGAAAAATTAACAGCAGCAGTGAAGGAAATGTGAATTTGTCCCATTCTCCAAAAAAAAAGTAATGTACTGTTTTCATGTAGTTTATTCTGGCTTTTATTTCTTGCTTCAGTAAAAACTTGACTGAAGTGAATACCTCCACAGAAAAGGTACAGACCAGTTTAATAAAACTATGTTTTGGAATATTAGCACCTTTGAAATGCTCAGGTCTACATATTGAAGAATGCATTATGTCCATTTTTACTCAGTTGGCAGCCAGATTTCAGTACTCACACAGATATTTCACTTTAACAATATATAATATCTTTATACAATGTGTGCACATTTCCAAATTATTTCTAGGAATATTTTGAAATACTGAATTTTTGAATAATGATTTTTTTGTTCCAAGATTTTTCAAAACACCAGTTGAGGGGTAGGTTGTGGGATAAATCATTATTTTAAGAATGTAGACAATTTTCACCAGCTGCTGGAAAATAAGGAAAAACACCAGCTCCTCTCATCCCTTGGCTGTGAAATGTATAACTGGAATTTTAAAAACTTTGACAACAGTGCACGGAGCACAAACCAGCCTCTTCACAAACCTAAAGCCCTCATATAACTGAGGGAGATTAAATGAATTATTCTGAGATGAGGAAAATGTTATTATCTTTATTCTCACACAGTATTTGGGTCATATCAACAATAGCAGATCTTTTCAAGAGCATGCTTAAAAGCACCCCATATGGAGCAAAGGACGGACACTTTCATTTAACAAAAGCTATTAAATATAATTTACAGGGGTGTGAAATCTTCCACCGAAGACAATGATCAAAACACAAGTTGAAAACTTGTCTTGATATGATATAGACAATGAATTCAAACTCATGAGATATAACTTCTCCATGGTCCCAAATTAACTTATGAAACTTTATATATATATACACACACACAAAAAATGTGCTGCACAAACCAGCAATGTTAGAAACTATTATCAGGATGTGAGAAATTAACCACAAAATAAACCAAATAACCAACAGAATGCTGCTCACTGTGTACTGTAACTAATGTTGGACTGACTGTATTGCACTAGGGTGGCTTCTACTCTTTAAAAATGACTATAAAATGTGTTACAACATATTCCTTGTGTCCTCCCTTTTCACATGATCAAGTGTCTTGTCGTGGCACTTGCTTTTTTTGTTCTGGTGAGTTTTGACATGTTTTGCCAAGTGGTCACTCCTCATGAACCTCTTGCAGCAGTCTGGACAAACAAATCGCTTCTCCCCAGTGTGAGTCCTCAGGTGTCTCTGCAGCTCATCCGACCTGGTGAAACTCTTGCCACAGAACAGCCAGTTGCACACAAACGGCCTCTCCCCAGAGTGCCACCTCAGGTGCGCCTTGAGGTGAGAAGTTTTACCATAAACTTTCCCGCAACCCGGTATGTGACAAATGTGCTGTTTCTTCTTGCCAGGCTCGTCGCTGGACGTGGAGGACTGGCAGTTCGGACACCTGCACCTCCTGCACCGCCGCGCAGTTGCGAGAGGAGACTTTGTGTGCAGCAGAGCGGCGATTTGCGTCTGGTATTGCGCAAAGTCCGTATGTCCCAGAACTAACCCTCTCTGCAGCTGGAAGCGATGGGGACCAAGGGAGGACGAGTGGCTCACATGGTTCCCCTGCTGGATACTCCACCACGGAATATCCTCTCCGGGGTTTGGGGACAACTGTCTCTGCTGCTGGTGCACAAGGCCGGAAGGTCCCGTGACAAAACTTGACATTGCGGGTGGAATGGGTGTCGGGGCTGCGTAGCTGACGGCGGGAACGTAGGTGGGAGGGCAGGTGGACTGCAGAGACTGCATTGAGCAAGGCAACATCTTCACAGGGGAGAAGTCATAGGGATACGAGGGGTCCGCCGGAGGGGTGAGGGGCAGTTCGTGGTGCGAGCTGAAGGAGCTCTGGATGTGCGCAGACAGCTGAGGCTTGGAGGATAGTCCGAAAGTAGAGCTGCTGGTCAGGCTGCTCTGTGGGTTTCCCTCGTTAGTCCACGGGTGAAATAAACGCGAAGGGGAGCTCAGAGTTGGATCGTAAGGGACCTGAAGAAAGTCTGTGGGGTTTGATCCGTGGTGATGGCCGATCCGGTTACAAGTGGCAGCCAGGAGAGCCAGCGGAGAGTGCTTGCAGTTCTCTGGAGAAGAGTTTGGAGTGCGATCCTGATAACCGAGACACACATTTTCTATATTACAATCACTATTTAACGCATTGTATGAGACAAAAACACAATGAGCTACTTTTTATTATTCAACCAACTGATGAAACACTTTGTCTAACCACTTAGCATTTTATCTGCGCTAAATCGATCCAGTCACCTGAATCTTGATGATGTGACATAAAGTTGGCGTTATGTTACTGCAAGGATCATTAACACGGAAACTATTAGAGTTAGGCTAGTAATTAAATTATATGACAGTGGGCTATCAAAGTAGCTCGACTTTTATTTTTAATGTACACACACATATTTGAGGTCCATAATCCGAACTTAAAACAACGCGGATGGGTAAATTTACAAGTTATTAAAGTCGTCAAAGTAAACTTGCGCACAAACCTGAAGAAAAGCCTGGAGTGTTTCATTCCGCAGTACAGCCACTGCTGCCATGGTAAACGTCCTCCTCCCTCTAGACGAAAACAAATAAAACTAAAAACACTAATCTAGATAAATATATGCATTCGCAATAAAATAGCTTGTCCAGCAAGGTCTTCGCTGTTCTTTGCTTCCTCTCTTCGAGATATCCTCAGTCTATCTGAGCAGTGAGGGATCACTTCTTAGAATTTGATAAGGACTTTGGTGGGCCGCCAGCCAGTCAGAAATAAGATTTATTACTTTGAAGTTTGCCGCTGCCCAATCATCAAAGAATAGCGGTTCTTTGAGAGGGGAAAGCAAATCCTTTGAATCCACAAAGCTCCTATGGTGTGTTTGTTGGTCTGGATAAAGGAGCTGATTATTAGGGGGGATGGGAAGGGAGGAGATAAAGGCGGGACAATTAATGAAGTAATCACTATGTGGGAAATGTATATACACAAATAATTGGATTTTCTTGATCAAAGACCCTCATGCCGCCTGGAGACCACAGTACTGGATGCTGTAGTGATCTGATCCTCTTTTTGTAATTAAGGATTTGTAGCAGAACCCTGTGTGACAATGTGACATTGTTATCTCTGGAGATCTGTCTGACTATTTGATGGAGGAAAGAGACCAAATCAAGTGACTAAAGTTCTCATCTCTGTAGAATCAGCGCCTCTTTTACATTTATCATTTGAATTAAAATATCTTTATTGTTCCTTAGAACTATAACAAGGCATTAAATACTCAATTATGCCCTGTTTGAATTATTTAAATACTTATTTCTCTTTTCAATCAGTTGTTTTTATCAGAACCTTACTCTTAATTTAGGTTTTGTTCCTCTTTGTTGAGCTTTTGACCACCCTGACAAACTAACAAAATATGTTAACCTTAACACCTCACATAAGGGAAACCTGTCACAAATCAAGTGACAAAGGCACTTGAAATGGTGATGTCTCAATTGTTTCCCTTTAAACTTGTCAGGTTAAAATGTCTGGGGAGGAAGCACAGGACCTCATGCACTGCAGGATACAAATTAAACAGAGGTCTCCATATTACAAAAGAAATTTAATTCGAAGGTGAAGCTGGCATATCAGATATCATATTTTGTTATTGTTTGAGTACATTTAATAATGGGAAAAGTATATGGTTTTCATAAGATAATATCCAAACTTTTGTGGCAGAGCAGTTGAAATGGAAGTTGTAGTTTTCCATATGAGCTCTCTGATCTTTATCTGGCTTCCCTGCAGAAACAATCACTGTCCTCTCAACCAGTTTGGGAGCAGCAGATTTTGAATTAGATCTGTTCCTTTGAAGAGATTAATGTTCCCAGTTCTCTCCCATGGCTTTACAGACAGTCGTGAGGGGGGTTCCTGCTGGGCTGAACTGGAGCCATGTAAAACTACAAAACAGCTATGGTGTAGTCACACTGTTGACTAGCGATTAACCTTGTTTATATGGCAGGTGCTGGTGATGAAGCTGGGAGAGAAAAATGTGCGTAAAACAGGAAGGTCACTGCCTTGAATTCTAAACCACATTAATTCTGCCTATTACAGAAGAGGGTGTGTACTCCTCTAGTAGGTTAATGCTTTACACCTAGTTTACACCATTACACCTAGACCCCTTACATAGCGTCCACACACATTTTTAAATGGCTGCAGCCTCAATATGTAGATTGGCTATTTTTTATGATTAAGAAGTATTGGTACCACTTTTAATAAATAACTCTTTCATTAACAGTTTGGAAGTTATAACTAATGTCCTTACTATTGGCTAATAAATTATTTCCTAATGCTTTGGAGATTAATTAGAAGCTAATAACATTTTGGCACTGCCAAGTTAAAAAAGTCCCTTCAGCTGGTGTTTCAATTACTGATGTAAAACTAATGTTAACTATTAATTAATGACTTATTGAGACACTCCTGACATTATGGCTCGGAAGATACCAGAAACCCCATAACCCCTTATTAATGTTTGCCCAACATTAAAATATGAATAAACAGAATGGATACAAAGGCATTTTTCCTCAACCTAGCATCCTCAATGAATTCCAAATTATCTATAGAGTCTTATCAAACCACTGACAAATCAATTAGTTACAACTTGTAAATTGTGCTTTTTATTTACTTTTGAACACATACATTTCATTTCGGTATTAAAAGAATTGTGGCACAAAGAAGATCAGTAAGAAGCTGTTACACATGCTGGACTATTTGGTTCTTCTTACCATTGCTAACTCTGAGAGACGAGACAGTCCAAGTAACTACAAAACAGTGCTGGTTTATTCAAAGGATCACAGGTAAAATTAACATTACACGCTCAGGTATCTTGCACCTCCAAACTGCTCGCAGGCAGATGTAAGATGAAAGACCCTGAACCCACCAGACCTATACATTATATCCCCTCGGTTGGGCTAGCTCCATACTACACAGAAACGTCAACCGAGACGTCTCTGTTACCAGCTTTGCAGCTGGTCATAGCAGTAGTCAAAACATGAAGCAAATCAATGTGCGTGTGTGTCTGTTGATTAAGTGGTGTGTAACTAAAAACATTCTCACGACCTCTAGTAACATGTCGTGACTTAAACATAAGAACATATTATGGCTAAGGCTACAGTTATACACGTCATAATAATAATATTAAACACCCTGTCTGCTGACAGTCATCAACTCTTCTCTCTAGTTATCCTTGACCAGATGTACCCTGTAGAAACTCATAAGCAGGCCTAAGCATTTAACAGTCTAACTAGACATCCTTTCTCCACTAAACATTTCTAATACATAAAGTATCTATCCAATTTCTATCTGACTAAAAATACCTAACACACAGAATAACGTTTGGGTTGCCAGGTTGGTGAACACTCCACAGGCTCACAATTTAGCTTTTCTATTTGGTAATAAGTTATAAATGGCAAATATTAATAATTACTCAGGGGGTTTTATTTTTCTATTTATACAATCAAGTCTGCAGTAAGATAATATGTCATTAATAAAGGGTTTAAAATATATATATATAAAATGATCACTGTGTAATGTAAAGTCAGCAAAATTAAATGACTGATTTTAGAGTAATAAACTTTTTTAGTCTACTCCCAAAGTTTGTTAGTTCTGATTTCCAGGTTTAGATGTCAGATACGTGTCACATGTCACATTCTGGTTTATGTGAGTTTTCACACAACTTGCCTTCACAGGTGAGCCAAAATTCAACTACATATGACAACTGCATGGATTTTTAACTACCAGATTATTGATATCTTCCTTTGAGATATTTGGTTCAACCCAAAATCCAAGTTCTTACATTTTAATGTGTCTCAATGGGAGTCCAGCTGAGGAATGGATTTGGCCAAGGAGAACTTTGATATAATTTGAAAGAAATTCATGGCTTTGTGTTTGACAAAATGTCCAGTCTCAGAGGTAATTTATTTGCTCCAAAACTTTACCATCTTATGGGCATGCCTCAAGTTCTACACCTCAGTGGTGGTTTGGCTAGAAGAAACGTTTCCTGCAGCCTTTGACAGGAAAATTAACTTGGAGGAGCCCCCACTGTAATAGTTCTCTTACTGTAACTCCAAGGTTTGAACATGAATCAGTACCACCCATGTACTTCACACAGTACTTTAAAGCAGAGCGTGAATCAACAGAAATACTGTTGGAGACGTGTATGCTGCTTTTGGGGATTAGCAGAATATTTAAAAAGGAGATAACACCAGGAAGCAGAACTCGCACTGTTGTTGTATCCAAGAAGCGGGGAACTGAATCCACAAAGAATAAAAATCAAAGAAAAAATTAGGTCTGCATGTTGTATTTCTATTTTGATCATAAATCTGAATTTGAGTGTGAATGAACTGTCTTCTACAAGTTCATCAGGTTGAGGCAACATGTTCCTTCCTCAAGAAAATGATTTTTGTATCATTTACAGATAATGTGCAAATGACAGCAGATGTTGACACAATTAAGGGAAGCTGTGATAAAACATGTGCATTGTCCCAAAGACAAAACGCACATTTATAAAATGTTTTTGTTTTTAGATTTTTGTATTTAAAGCAATCAATAATATACAAACCTAAACTGGTCAATCAGCTCAAAACAATGACCGTAATGCCAGTGGATGTGAAAAGGACCATACACTCCTGGTGAACACTGAACACACACACACACACACAAAAAAAAAATCACAGATAGCCAATAATTTGTAGTTTAAACATATTTATCATATAAAACAGCAATTTACTAGAAATAAATGTAAATTTACATTAAATGTCAAGTTTGTGGTTAAGATGCAGTTTGTTTTGATCCGGTTCGGAGATGAAGGCGGCGTTCTGCAGAGAACAGAGAAAAGAGTAAACCTTTCAGTTAACATCATTTAATTTGGATGATATACACCTTATTGTGTATTGACCCCAAAAGGATGTGAGAGAATGGAGCACATATAATTTTGACACACGGAGTTAACTGACAGTGGGCTCCGTGGAGCTGACAGAGTCGAGGGGCAACACCACAACACGAACCCTTTTTAACTTTCCATATTCTCTGGACAGTCGGAGAGAAACCAGGTTCCACATCTGTCTCATGCAAGAGATATCAGAGACTTGGGATGGGGGTGAGTGAGGCATTACATGTGTGAGAGTGAGAGTGAGTTTGAGTGTGTGAGAGAGGGAGAGTCGCTGGAGGCTACTGGGTACTTGAGCCGCTATAATGGTGTCTCATATGAGAAAACATCTGTGAATTTCCTCAGTGATCTACAACAAAGTATAACTCAGAGCAGTCACTCAGCAGACCTTTGAAGTTGCTGTCTGACAGAAAGCTGCCATTGTTCGCAGCCCCCAACACACAGAAACTCCAACTTTGGTCTCACTAATTTTCCCTGCAATGTGATACCCCCCCGCCTTCCAAGCCTATGAAGCTGGGGATCTCTGCATATTGAAGAGAAAAGAGCAAAGGCTTGGCAATGTGCAGGGTTGGCCTTGGGTCACGTAAGGCGGGACAGGTCATTTTACCTTCTCTTAGCCCACCCTGGATGTGCTAATCCAGCCCTAAAGAGGAAAACTCTCCCCCTCTGTCATGATGTATATGCATACAGTGCTATCTATTATACTGTGATCCTGTTGACTAAAGATTCTTAGATATTCAAGCACTGTCAGCTTTTAGGGACAAATGGCTTGTTAATGCTTCAGAGCACTCGAGCAAGGCACTAAGAGCCACTCCATGCTTGTTGCGACTTTACCCAGTGATGTAATTGTGGGAAATTTGGCCTCTATGAATGCTTCAGCTGTACATAAATCTTTGATTTTTCACATCATCAAAACACTAAAATAAGAGGAAATAACAGCAATACAAGTAGAGCTGCAAATATTTGCATAATGATATTTTCTAAATAGTTTTTAACATCCATCTGGTTTTAGCAAGAAGACTCCATGTTGCACAAGGATAAAAAAGCTATGTAAGTTACATTCACAAAATTTCAGAAACATCATGGACATGCAGTGACAACAAACACTATGAAGACTCCCAAACAAATTTAAGCGAAACCATTTTAGATATGAGCTTTCTTTCTTTTGCGATCCATTTTGTTTTATGAGTTCTTAAAATAAGTCGGAATGTCCAAGTAGCAGAAGTCATTAAACAAAATCAGATTACCGCTGTTCTTAAAACTTAACACAAAGCTCCCCATGACTGTACATTCATATTGATCTGGCAAAAATAAAATTCTTTGCTGTGTTTAAATGCAAGAGGTTGCATTGGTCTTGGGGGTGAGGGGTTGCAGGGGGAATGTTGTACGCATCTAGGATACTGCCACATTGTGACAAGTTGACGTAAGTGGCTTCATTCATGTTTATACTTCCATTGTGTTTTGGTTAGCCATGCTATTAATGTAGCCTACTCTATGTTAGCACCAATTCAACCACCAGTGTGTGTGTGTTGGCATTGATGGATAAAACACACAGTTTAACATCCAATACTAAATAATACTAATAAAACAAAGAGTAGCCTTCCCGTGGGTGTCCATGTCCCAATCGTCCCCCAATATGTGATTGTCTGGCCTTTTCCAGACGATGTCACCATCCGGTGCAGTGACAGTTGAACCAAATCCAACTTTTTTTGCTGCACAGGGTTACGTCATTTTGCCAGAGCCCCTTGCAGTGCTGGTGTCGGCTGTGGTGAACATAGTCCGCTATTGAAATGAATGGCTGTATTTATTCACACATTTGAAACTCTGAATGCGACCTAAAGCCTTAGCCAGCCAGGTCTCAAACCTATGACCTTCGAGTTGAAAGTCATACATCCTAACCAGTGAATCACCACCTCAATCACCAACTATAGTATAGGATGGATTTCCATGAAATCTGGTATATTCATAGCCCTCAGAGGATGACTCTCACTGACCTGGTGACCCTCTGACTTTTCCTGTAGTGCCACCAGCTGGCCAGACCTTTCACTTATCTACATTTGAATGAACAAACAAAGTTACCACCATCCAACGCACTACTCACAGGAAATTTGGCTAAATATTTTTTACACGAATTCTCTGGTACATTCTGACTCTTCATCAGTATTACTAGTCCAAACACTTCTGCCATATGGCTTGTATTACAAGGTACTATTAGACACTTTAACTGCACAGCATTACATTGCAGCTAATGCGGCTAAGTTAAACAGGCCAACTTCATACACAAGCAGTAAAATAACTTTAAAATATCAACACTTACAGCATCAGGATATGAGGCAGACTCACGGGCATCTGGAATAGATCCACTCTTGAGCTTCAGTCTGGAAGTAAATCCAGTGTTGTACTGACCCTCGTTGAGAAAGCACTCTGACGTGAAATGATTAGCACATGACATGCAATGTTTTAGGGATATCTTCAGGAACATTTCCATAATAAATATACAATATCTACTGTGTTTTTGCTGGCTCAGAGGGTGGAAGTCGGCAGAGACTCATTTGAGCAACCAACAATCGAGCAAAATCCGTGCTTTCCTTTGAGCTGTGCCATGTTGCTGGTCATCTGCTATTCTAGCGAGAAAATCACAGCAGCGGACTGGTAGCACCAAAAATGGATCTGAGTAGGACAACGTTCTATGAAATGAACTGCTGCTTCATTTCATATGACGTCATAAAGAGAGACAAACCCGAACAGTGTGTTTGAGCAGAGGTTTTTACATTGTGGAATAAACAAAACAGGCAGGGAGTGCTCGTTTCTCAGGTTTTGTGTGTCTCTACACAAACTGGAGACCCATGTGAATGTTAGAAAATGCCATAAAAATAAATTTGCGTAACATACAGTATATATCCTTTAAAATAAAAAAACTTTTGGATTGAAATTTTAAGTTATTTTCCTTGTTTCTCAGAAAACCTTATGCCCCAAATAAGATGCAGTTACTACTTAAGACAGGGCAGGGGACACTGGTTACTGGTAGATAATCAAAATCATATTCGGAACAAGTCAGACTAGATTTTAAATCTTACAATTATTTTACTTACTAAGAAATAGAGACTTTTACCTTTATCACAACACTAGGGTAAAATATTTTTAAAAAATCAGTTAGATGCATCTATAAGATTTGAATGACCATGTTTCTTTGAAAGCACTGTTGACAAGTCTGAACATGTAGAGAAAATACTGTCATTACACCGTGTACAGTGACAGTGGGGCGTCTCCATGCACAACTACAACCAGCATGAGAAATATAGAACTTTAGGACAGATTTTAAGACAGTTACTACTTCACTCTGACCTCGATCAAAAGGTTATTTGGTCTCATTCCCAGGTGATACGTCTCTACTCCTCCTGGCAGTGGAGAAAAAGACAAGCTTTCTGTTAAGCATCCCAAACTGAAACAAGGCCTTGGTAATTCTCACACTGCTACCCGTCCAGTGTTTATTCAATGGCAGCTGGTCGCACCATCTGGGAAAGCAGCACCGGGGCAAAACAAAACAGGTTACACCTTTGGCCATGCCAAGTCTGCTAGTGCCCTGCTCCATCTACAAACTGAGAGAAGCTAATCACAATTTCACGCTCTAATTTGTTAAATCCCATTCCAATGCCAGAGGCACCAAGAAAACTTTTAAGTCAGTAAATTTCATGGCATACAGGATAACAGCCTGGCCCATACAGCTCTTGTAAAAGCCTTTTCTAGCTTGATAACTCGGTGGCATTCTTTTTCAAATGAAAGAGGAAGCTGTAATTTTGACCAAAACAATTGGCCACCTCAAAGATTAGCACAAATAAGCACAAACCCTCATCTTGTCATGCATGCATTTTATATTCATGCAAATGTTAAACAACAAAACAGTGCATAGAGCG
This sequence comes from Monopterus albus, assembly GCF_001952655.1. Taxonomy (NCBI): domain Eukaryota; kingdom Metazoa; phylum Chordata; class Actinopteri; order Synbranchiformes; family Synbranchidae; genus Monopterus; species Monopterus albus. Next base: position 262,594 of record NW_018127910.1, on the reverse strand, counting down.
ACCCCAACAAACTGCAGGTGTGAGGAAGCTGAAACAAAAGCCACTGTTAGCCTAATGGCATCCCTTGTCATTAAGAGACCTTTGATGTATGTACTCAACAAACCCTTTTATTTCCTTCTTCCTTTTGCGTCTTACTCTGTCTCTAACCAGCCCAACCATTTTCTTTATTAGCAGCGTCTTTAGAGAATGTTCTTTTACTCAGAGCCCTCAACACACATCTGACATCTGGTTGATGCTCATCTGTGTCACTTTCTTTAGCACTGATCATTAGCCAACAAAGAGCATCACAAGGATGAGTTTGTAGCTATTTTAGGCTTCTATTCGGCCTCTCCTTGAAATTTGTGGGAACATAAACGATTAAGGAACTATTAAGCAACACGATTTTAGTTCTTTTGCAAGACCTGTGGTTAACATAGGGCGATATATGCCGCTGAGTTAAAAATCTGACACATCTGGATATCAAAAGCACATAAACTGTATTAAAACAGTATTTGAAAAGACTGCACATGAAATAATGGTATTCAAACTTTCCCTTTGAACTCACAGGATATAGAAAGAGGACAATGTTGGCCTGTTCTGTCTTTGAAGTGAGACATCACTATTATGAAAAGGTAAGTATGCTTCTTTAGAAAATAAAAGCTTTTCATCATTTGTTAAGGCTGCATCTTGAGCAGTTTTCATGAAGGTGGCTTAAAACTTTGGATAGCAGAGTGTGGAGCTGCCTTGGATGTAGCTTTAATGAAAGTGCAGCCCATGAAATAGCTAAAACAGTAAGAATAACAGCAGCAGTAACGTTAACCACATTAAAGGAGTCCTCTCTCACACCAGGTGTTGTTAGATTTAATGAGGATAAACAAGAGGGAGCTGGATTTATGAAGACATATTAAAGAAAACACGGGGGTCAGGCCTTGAATGCTGGCATGACATGGCGGCCTGTCGGCAGGCCTTCGTGACGACCGGGAGTCCAAGTAAACACAGAGGCATCAGTTCAGGCCAGAACATCTTTCATGCGAGTGACAACAGTATTCCATAATTTATTTGGTTTTTTCAACACATAATCAGCTAACCAAGGCAATTAAGTACACACCTCCGCTCACCTCCTCTCATATGCTAAAGCAGGCAATCAGCCAGGGAGTTAATTTGGCAGAGAAATACAGGGGAAGAAACATACACTCTGGCACCATTTGTCACCACAGTCCAACCTTGTTATTCAAACTAGTGAGCCTATTTGAAATTCCTCTCTGTGGTAAAACAGGGCCAAAATAATCAAGGGAGCATGATCACACTTAATTGATTCAGTGTACTTTTAAGATGCACTACAGGGTGCTGGGGTGACCTATTTCAGAGTGCTCTTCAGAGGAACCAACTATCCCAGCAAGGGAGTAATGCACAATGAGGATTTTAATTATTGCAGGATCTGTGGCTACGACCGGAGGTGAAATGCTTCTGAACTAACTGTGACACCACATTATAACACCGCCAGTGGTCTGGGGTCTTACTCTTTGAGTTAAATATGACAATACATTAAAAACAAGAGGGTTTAATGATTAAGTTTTATTATGTATGGCAGTTTGATCATGATAACAGCTGAGTTGTACTTAGTTTTTTTTTCCCCTAGAAGTAGTTATTTCACAAATAACTGATTTATACAGTCTTTAAATAAATATTGCTTTACATTTTCACAACATAGGGTGTATTTCTGTGTGCTGCATCCTTTCCTAGTCTTGAAGAGGCAGCACTTAAGTAAAATCAAAGCATACTTTACTTGAGTGTATACATTTTATACTTCATTATATTTCAGAGGAACATATTTTGCTTTCTATGCCAGTGCAGTTATTTAACATATAGCTACTAGTTGCTTTGCAGATAAAGTTCTTATATACAAAACCGATGACAATCATATCAAATATTCAGCATTGCCACAGAGTAAACCACTCAGCAGTATATAAATTACTTACTGGCTCTAATGCAATTAAATGCTGCATAAAATGCTACTTACACATTAATGAATCAGTCACAATAGTACAATAAAACAGTAAGAAAAGAATGTTATAACAATCATGAGAACCATTTTCCCATATTAAAAACAACCTCAACTCAAAGTACATTTTAATACTTAAGTAACACTGTAAAATAACTGCAGGACTCCTACTTGATGTACTTCCACTTAAGGAAAGAATCTGAGTACTTTTTCCACCACTATATACAGGCCATATACAATAGATATATCCAGGAGACATTTCAAACAATGTGGATTAACCATATTACTACCACTACCAGCACTGTAGCTATCCAACAACAAAGATATGGCTGGAAAATGACAGGTTAAGAACCCAAGTGTCGCGTTGAAAGACCTGGTGATTTTAAATCATGTATGACTTCACTCAAACCAAGATTAAATTACATGAAAGTTTAAGAGGATGCTTCCAAAGCAATGTCTTATATTCCACTTTTAAATAAAGCAGCAATAAAATACCACTGATGTTCAGGTGAGGAGTCCATCCTCAGTGCCTGACCTCCACAGTACTGAGCAGTACTGCTCGGATAAACACTTTGGGCCTCTTTAAACCCACCAGGGTTCCTGTGAACCTGAACCTAAGCAAAGTGGTCTCTCTATCTAGGCAGAGCTCTAATGTTTTCCCTGCTGAGTATAACGAGGGTGAGATCCTCAGTCCTACCACCCTACTCTTCCTATTAAGATCAAAATCTCCTCTCAGGCCCTCGGGTGTCAACAAAGGGAGATGCAGTAAATGATATGCAAATTGAAACGAAAAAAAAAGAGCTCTACAAATCAACTCGCCGGCCCCGCATTTCCGACACTTCACATCTTAAAAGAAAATTCCTGTATTTAGGGTGAAATTCAAAGTGAGGCCTAGTTCTGCCTCTGTGTGGTGATTCCTGCACTCAGACAGCACAAAGCCCCTCTGACTACAGGCAGCTCGCTGTGGGAGAACTTGTCGGGAGAGTTCTGGGTTTCAGAAGGATTTGTCTCTGGCTCTGTCTTAGACAAAAGACATAATGCTCAAAAATAGGTAGATGTTTCCAAATCAGGTTAACACCACCGAGTTTAGAGACACACTGTCTACAAGATGAGGGGCTCGTATTATAAATGTGCTGAAATGACAGCTTAATTCCATTAGTAAATAAACAGAAATGAATAAATGACAATTTTAATGTCATTAGTCAAATTAACACACAAAACAGCTTTACAAGCTTTAAAATATGAGGATTTGCTTGATTGATTTCTCTGGTTTGTATCCCAATTGGAACATTATGGGTCTTTCTGACTGTAGTTCAGACAAAAGAAACAAACTGAAGACCTCGTTTTTGTGTCAGACATTTGCCAATATTACTGTCATTCATTTAGTTATTGATGCACCGTCACAGCACAGAAGTTTCTTATTCTGTGCAGGATTTAACACCCCGAGAAAGCCTCTAGAAAAATGCCAAACACTATAGTTATTTTGTAAATGTTGCTATATTGAAAGGCACAATAGCAGCAAATTAGAGTACAGGACAAGAAATAATTCCAACAACATACACTAAAAGACATCGAACACATCATCTCCAAAAAAAATCTAACTATTATTATGGCTATAAAATCTTAGCAGAAATGGTTTCCCATACAGACAAAAGGCACAGTCCTTATAACACTGTCATTAAAGAGTAAGCTGCTCCTGTAAACACTTTCTGACCACAGTGTTTTAGCAGCATTGTCTGTACAGGTGGCTTGTTCTGCACTGCTGCTACTTGCTCCACATACCACAGCACATCTAACACTGAGGATGTTCTTTGGAGTGTCTGCTGTGTCTGTCTTACCGCTTGACATGGTTGTAAGGCTCAGTTCTGACTGATGAGAGGCCCACTAGAAAGGGCAGGAGGGGGGTGCGGTCGCAAAGTCTTCCTCTGAGATTGAGTCCACAGTTGACAGTAATTTGTAGTACTCATCTTCTCCGTCCAGCACTTTGATTTGACTGTGATGTGAAAGAAAAAAGTGAACGTGGTGCGAGGTTACTGGGGTACAAGACGATGATGCTGAGCTTTCACAGACATTCTGAATAAAAACAATATTTGCAGATGCAGCGATGAAGCGTTCATTTTCTTAAGCATACGGATCTGAAACAGAATGTAATTTATAGTATAAATACAAACCAGACCATCCACAACTAAAATTAGCTTGCTGACAAAGCCCCAATATGTAACCCCCCCCCTCTAATGACGTAGAGCAACCGCTCATAAAAAGCCTGTTATTTTTGGCTTTCCATTTACATTATAAGAAAACAACTCCATTTCTGGATTCTCCTATTTCACAAAGGGACTGCTCTGTTTAGAGTTGCTGTAAGTAGGAAAGCAGTTATTTACCCAAGTTTTCTCGGCTTCCTCTTGCTCCCCTGGTAATCCAGAGTTCTCTGAGGAAAGGGCCAAGAGCACGCAGTCAAAAGATGAGCAGAGAGTCATTAATTTTTAATTCAAAGTGATTTTGTGTTGAATGCGAGCAGATGCTGATAATATCAGAAGTCACAGCATAATTTTTTCTGATCAAAGGGCTCAAGTGAGTCTGATGAAGCATGCATCTTGCTCAGCTTTGATAAACCACATCAATTATTCACCGTGAAGGCAGACATCCTGACATGAAAGCAACAGATAAAGAGCATAAGCACATGTTCAAGACAAGAGGCAGAGAAGCGTGGGGGTGGGGCTCCAGGGTCTGGCACAGGTAGGTTTAATTGTATTATCATGTGGAACCAAAGTCAGACAAAGGCCTTTATCGGCACTTTGAACTCACATTTAGCTGGTTGTAGTACAGACTGTCTTCAGGGCTGTTGAGCAGCTTGGGCTGCTGGCCCCGCCGGCGAGGAGCTCTCTGCTGAAGCTTTATCACTGGACCTGTAACAGAGAAGAAAACGAGGGCAGTGATCCGACTGAGCAAAACAACAACAAGCACCGACATGACACCGATGGTGACAGCAGCAGTAAACAGATCCTGCTCTCGACTTTTTAAATCTGCACCCTTGTGTGATAAAGTAGCAGAAACACATTTTAAATGTACTTAGGTGAGATTATGTAACTTCATTGATGAGCTGACTCAATAACGGCTTAACATTACATAAATCCACACGACACCACATCCAGTTATATCTCTCCTCACAGGTACACAGCAGACTATGCTGAAGTTTGCCAAATAGCTGCAGTACAACAGAATACCCAGACTACTGACTATTCAAGGATTTTCACTACATGTGAACAATACAGCAAAATAAGGAAAGCTCCTGAATGGGTTTACGCTGACACTCAAATCAGACCTTCACACTAGAAACATCAAAAAAATGTGCAGTACAGTATGTAGTACCAGTTACAATTAAAAACAGATAGCTGTGACATCTTGGCAGTGAGTCAGTTAGATACTATCATTTGGTAACATGGTGACTACAGAGTGATGACATTAACAAGTAGGACAACATCAAAAAGTGCTGATGATCTCCTATTTATGTCAATCGGAGTGCACTTGTAAATATTACATGCATGTATTTGGAAATTACAGTAGGATCTGCCAGGGCCTGAGAGTAAATGTGGCATTTTCATAACCGTGATTAAGATGAGAGATTTCAAAACAGTCTAAGTTGAAGAAATATACTCCTTTAGAATGCATCCAGTATCTTTTAACTGCAGTAGTTGTTACTGGTGCTGGTGAGGGAGGCTGCTCTCCTCTTGTTTAATGACCCTTGGTGAGAGTGGCTGTTTTAGTATAGGCTCTTAGACGGTGCCGTCTTCATGCTTTAGACAGTTTTCTGAACTACATGAGTAAAAACAGATTAGCTACACAGAATAATAGATGTCATTTTTGGTCAGTATACAAAAGGATGACAAATAGCCGTCCCTAGTAGACTAGTGGTTAAGGCGCAGCACTCTCGCCACTGTGGCCTGGGTTCAAGTCAGGGTTGCGTCAGGAAGGGCATCCGGTGTAAAAGACGTGCCAAATGTCAACATGCGAGTCGTCAGTGTGACGATTCACTGTGGTGACCCCAAAAACAGGAAAGGCCAAAAGTGACTTTATTATACAAAAGGATGCCAAATAAAAAAAAAAGCAACATGCAGCAAGTCTGTAAGGAGTTGGCCATGTACCACCAGAACAACTTCAGTGCACCTTGGTATTGATTCTACAACGCTGAACTGAAGGAATTAACACCGCTCTCCCAAAGCATTTTCTCTCATTTGGCATTTTGGTGATGTGGAGGAGACGCCAACACCTCGGTCCATAATTTACCAGGTTGTAATGTATTGCAAATAAAATGAGCCTGTCAGTCGAAATAACTAATGAGAGAAGTAGAGATCACCTCCATAGCAGTATAGTTCAGTCAGGAGTAGAATGAGGATACCTGAACAGAGCCTGACAAGACCCACTGGTTACCCAAGGGTTTGGGCTGGGTTCAGACAAAAATTTAGAAACTATGTTTGGATCCATTTCAGGTTCTGTAGGTCAAACTTTAGGCTAGACTGCTGGAGCACTCAAATGTCTGCTTCATGTAATGATAAGGGGCAAAACACAATAGAAACTCAACTGCATCAGGCTTGGTTTGGACATTATATACTATAAGCTTGTTGAGTCAGGGTCAGGTTTGGATGCCACACTCATAGGCACAGGTCAGGTTCCGACAGAAAAGTGTAGCCCGATCCATGCTCTAGTAAGGAGCTGGTCAAACAGAACTAAATGTAGAAGAATCCAAAATAAAACAGGGCTTGCTGGATAATATTTAGAATAGTTAATACAAAATGAATGCCACTCCAATCTCTTTCAGTTAAATATGAAGCGTTAGGAGTCTGTTAGCTTAGCATAGCATGAAGAGTGGAAACTGTGGAAAACAGGAAGCCTGTTCTGTCCAAAGATTAAAAATTACAATCAGCATATCAGCATAAAGCTAAAAGAAGAAGTTAAATTGTGTTTGTTTGTGACACTGTAATTTGTTTTTGCACATTGGTTTTTTTGTATTGAATAAACAAGAGCTGGAACATGTTAATCCAAGTGTTTGTAGGTGCATGCTCTTACCTTTGGACCTAGCTGCATACCTAGCCTTGTATCCAGTACCTCTAGTACTGAATTACTTTTTCTCTGCTGCTGGGCCTCCAGTGGACGACCAAAACTTTAGCAAACTTTTTCAAAACAGTGTGCACTGAACAATACATTTTTATTAGTAAAGATAATGAATTAGTAAAGATAATGAGCTATGTGAGCTTCAATTATTCAAACATAAGACACACTACATTCTTCTACTACAGCACACTTGGTTTCTCAAAATTTATAAGTTACAAAAGTGTATTTTTAAGCACAGACACCTTTACAAGGAAGCATCCATATTTAATGTCAGATAACCTTTCATCTTTGCTGCATATGTTTCGAGTGAGACAGGACATTTCTTCATCATCTCTTGCTACCTCTGCTTCTCTGCCTTGGCTAAAGCGGCATTTGCTTTTTTTTCCATCTTAACACTACTTTGTACTCACTTTGAACAGGCCTCATCACATCTCAATCCTATACATCAAAGAGCAGCACCACCCCACCCCCACATCTTTCCTCGGCTTTCTTGATCTTATTCAAACCAGCACAGGTTTACTAAAGTCACACTTTGTAAATGCCCAGAAAGTTCCTGTCAGTTCTGAGATATTAGCTAACTTTAACCGTGAATCTTATCTAGCCATGCCTCAGAGGCGCTTGCCATCCATGTGAATCCTTGTTACCCCCTGAATATTTGAGGATATTTGGTTACATCTTGTGTAGCCGTGAAAGAAATAGCAGTGTGTATTTCTTCTAGAAGCTGCATCAAAATCATAGGTTTAAATATTATTTTGAGTAAACTGTACAAGATGTTCCTGCTTAGCTTTGTGTCCCACTGAGTCTGCATTACATGCAGATGGACTGGATGGATTAAATAAACCAACAAATAAAAATTTGCACCTTACATTTTTTAAACTGTGTTTGTATGCAGGACATTGTCAGGCTAATGATGCAGAGATGGGTTTGATAAACAAATGCGTTATTCCCCTGAAAGTGCATCAAAGCACTCAATCACAACCGATGAATCCTGACGGCCTTGAACTGTTTCAAAATGGAATCATATTGTAAGTCTGTTTGTGTTTTCACTAAACACATGTTCATTTCATCTTAATAAACAAATTCCAGTCCGCCAGGTCAGTCGTTCAGCACTTTTTTCCCAGACTGAAGTATCTCAACAACTATCAGATGGATTGCCATAAAATCTGTATAGATAACAGTCCCCAGAGGATGAATCCTTTTCACTTTGGTGATCACCTCACTGTTCAACTAGCACCACCATGAATTTAGCATTTGTGGTCTTGAATGAAAGGTCAACGTTTGAACTTTCAGTGCTAGCTGTTAGCATGTTAGCATGCTGAGATGGTGAACATAGCTAGCATGAATGTAGGCTCTTAGCGAGCAGGTGTGTTAAAACGCAACCCCAACACAAGGGGCTACGTTGTTGTTGGTGGTGTTGGGACTTGCAGGGGGAGTCTCACGTGGCCGTATACGATACACTGATGTTGCGACGAGTCAACCTGAGTGGCTTCATTCACCCCAGCATTTTGCTGGAGCCTGCTACATTTGGCTGCAGTGACACAATCCCCCATAGAAATAAATGGAAAGGGCTGCATTTTTCACATCTTTGAAACTCAGTCTGAACGGGGCCTTAGTCCAGTCTAGCTGTGCACATAGGATTTATATTATTACTTCACATCATTTAGTGCAATGTAGAACAAAGTTAAAGACTTAGTTAAATTTATAGAAAGTAATTCAATTTAAATAACAATCAGAATATTAGTTGAGAAAAATGCACTTAGAAATTTTCCAAAAATGACTCATCCCTAATCTGCTGGTTGCCTTTACATCCTACTGGATCTGCTGCTGCAGACCTGAAGCCCAAAACACTACACACAAGGTTCAACATCACCATTTATTCATCCTGACCTGCAGCGATTTGTAGCAGATCAGTGGGTCAGGCCTCCCATCTCTGTGCCTCTGCTGGGGAAACCGCTGCCATTTGATCCAGGCCAGCCTCACAGGAATGCTGCTTGTGCAGATATATTAGAGGCAGGGAGGCTGCCAAACTTGCTTCTGGCATGGGAGAGCAGCCTGGACATGGGCAGGCAGAGCAGTGGCTCACACTTGGGGTTTGCTAAATGATCGCGAGTAATGTCTGCTGTTTGGGGTGGGGAGAAATAATGGTCGGCTGGGGATACAGAGGGAGTGGGTTCATACAATATTGATTTCTTCCTATCAAAAGAAAGCCAAGCAGAGTTTTCTGATTCTTGGTGAGAAACTTAGATATTGTGTATGTTTGCTTCTTGACATTAAAAAGGGGCTTATTTTTGAGATAGGTATTTTCTTTCCTTTTCAAAGAGCAGCAGATGACTCATATCACATGTTTAAATACCACTTTGAAATCCCTTGAAATTCAGATTGCTCCTCAAAAACAACATAAAAGAGCTGCTAAGAGGGATTTTTAGCAGCATAAATTAGAGATGTATCGATTTACTTCTGGAATCACGTGCTACAATCACCTGACATCTCCCAGACCACATAGAAACGCTTGGGCTTTGTTTATTCAGATGGAGGGAGCAGAGGCACCAAAAGGCATGGGTTATAAGGAAAAATCATCATCAGGGGCCTTTGATGTCCAAATGAGGCATGTGCAACCCAGACCTCTCTCTTTACCTCACAACAGCCTCTTCTCACACACACACACACGGGTACATTAACCCAGACAAATATATACAAACATACACAAACACACATATGTATGCATGTGCACAAAGACACATTCGAACATGAAGAGGGCTTTCAGAACTTTTCAGGGGCCTCCTGAGATTTATTATAATTTACTCATTATATTAGACACCAGTGCATGCTTTAAATTATTAGACAAATTGGTCAGGTCCCACAGACAATCATGAAAAAGAGCAATTCCTGCATCTGTTTTCACTAATGCAAGCAGAGGATGTTGTTACTTATAAGCAATTTTTCACACTCAAATCAATCATTTGCCCTGACAGCAGATTTAGACCTTTGACTCCTAAAGAAGCGTTTGCATAAAGGGGAAAAAAAAAATCTCTGAACTTTGTGAAAGTCAATTATTTGTCAGAGACATAATACATGTCATTGAGAACTGTAACCTAGGTGGATGAGTAAAAAGTAAGCAGTGAGGAAAAACATGAATAACAAGAAAACTGAGCCAGAAACAGATTAAATATGAAAACTAATGGCATTAAGCTTTTCCTCCACTGATCAGTGGGGCACAGTTTGAAAAAGCATGGTTTATTTAAATATATAAAACTATATTTTGCCAACAACATTAAAGATTTTGGTGTTTGGAAAACTTTGTTAAACTACATCAAATGACTCAATCCACATGTGCAAAATTACAGAAAACTTGGGAGTATCATTTTCCACTTTGATTTTAGGTCTGAGGAGATTATTTTGAAGGAACTGTGATGATGACTAGTTTGGAAGTACATCCTATTAACTACTCCCACTGACATTAAGAGGATTACGTAGGTAGCATCAGACAGAGGCAACTCCTTCCGTTAAGTTGAGTCTTTCCTATCCCTTCCAAATCTCTGCTGCCGCTATGTCGAACCTGTAATTTGCCTAAAACTGAAGGCATCCGGTTGAGACACTGCGATATATGGAGACAGACAGATAAATCAGAAGGCTGAGAGACAGCGAGAGGGAGGGAGAGTATTTGTCTAGAGAACATGGAGAGGGTGGATCATTTGTCTGGCAGATGTGTATTGATACAGTGATGCTGCTGCTGCTGCTGCTTTGGTAATGGCGGGTTGGGGAGCAGCATCTGGTGGCTGCAAACCTCATGGGAGTGACATGTGGGAAGACATTTAAGAGCCGAGGGAGGGAGTGAGAGGAGAAGAAAGTGAGATGTACTGGTGAGTGTGGGTTTGACCTCGGTGTGCTTAAAACCGAATCCACATTTCCAATAAGCTCTCCCAGCTATAAAGCGTCAAAAGAGCTCTAAGCAACAAACAAAATCAATTCTTATTGACTGCATCAGGTTATGCACTGAGAAGACATAACTACAACCATTAAGTTAACATCAACTATTTTTCTGTTTCTTCTCCCTGCCTCATCCCTTCAAACAACCAGGTTAACCACCTTCCAAGGCAAAGAGGTAATTGGTCTCTGTGCTGTGGCTCCACTTTATCGCTGTCTTTCTCTTGACATGTATGTTTACCACAACTATAATCTTCAAAAAGCCTGTTAACATAAGTAGCTCAGTTTTCATAAACCATAAAGTCAGCTCTGACTGATCCTCAGCCCCGTCCTGTTTACCACGCTGAGGAGCAGAAACAGCACTCTGATCATATCTGCTGCTCGCTAGCGAAGGCTTTCTTCCCGCACATGCCTCTGTGACTCATTTCCAAACATGTTATATTCAGGCTCGGGAGACAGGTGACAAGAGGTGTCAACGAGCGTGCAGCTTACATGACTACACTGTGGTTGTGCAACTTTTTTTTCCATTGACAGTACATGGAAAATCAAAGGTTGATGCTACAGACATCTGAGAGCGCCTGGAGTACAAAGCGTTTTAATACTCTCTTCCCACCATAAAATGCAGCACTGTGGGTATTTGACTAAAGAGTGACGACAGTTTCCTAGCCTAGCGTCAGACACACCGTGAGACAGACATCTCTCTCCAAATCACTTGGTTTGCTTTGTTTCATATATTAAAAACTACTAATCTTGTCCCTTTCTCTTCAGGATTCGTTAAATCACCTACAAAACACCCAATGTCGGTCAAACACGCTGAAAGGTTCCAGGTCACGCCCCGACATTGTGGCATTAATGGGAGCAGGGTGTGGGAGTGTGTGTGTGCATCTGGAGGGGTGGGGTAATTTGATTTCCATGGCTAATTTTCTGTTTTTTTTCTCCACTGGTGTCCTGAAACACTCCAGGTTGAGCTCCAGCTCGAGAGAACCGATGCGGTCACCAGAGGCGACAGCAGGATGAGACACAGGAAGAAGTCTGGTCTCCAAACATCTGGCAGAGCAAGGCCTCCATGACTCGCTCAACCTCGGGATAAAAAAAAAGACCCTCAGATCTATAGGGATCAAAGTGTGCCCTGGGTGCCTGAGCCACTGTGGCCTCCCTTAACATATTCAAATAGGGCTTCCTGAGAGAAGTCAAAGCCACAAGCAGACCTTGTAACATAAATGAGGCAGGAAAAGGGACAACAATGAAAACCTGAAAACCTGTGTGCTCTACACATAAAATATATGAAGAGTCGGTGAAGCCTATGGCTGAAGAAGAAGAGCATTTAGATAGAATATAACTGAACTCTCAGATAGGAAACATTAATCATGTGCCCGAGGCTAATTTAGTCAATATAGAGACTGTTCAGTTTACCTAATAACACAAAGATGTCTGGGAGTGTTGGACTTCCTGCAATAAATGATGCCAGTTAAGAAGAGATAGAAAGGCTTAGGTTGCACTAGGTCTCCAGTACTGAGGGGTCACAAGGTCACTGGCAACACTGAAATATTACACTTTGGCTAATAACTTACATTTTATGGCATTAAAACAAGTGACAAATGTGTCCATGCAGCTACAATATTTTCACTTTTCAAACAGTTTTAAGTATGTTATAAATTTAAATGCTTTAAATTCTTTAGTAACAACCTGCTTTCTTTGCTGTCTCAAGTCACTCACTTCTATAAACTTATCAAAACTAGTGGATTTCTAGTGGAAACACTGAAATTCTCTTAAAATTCAGATTTTAAATGGCTTTTTAAAAACTTTTTTTCATATTGTTGTTGTCACTTCTCTGGGCCACTAAAGATCTTTCAAATTAAACAGTCTGAGGATTAAAACTGATCATAACTCATATCCACACTGGCACTACACCCTGTAAAATGGGACTGAAAATAGATGAATGGATTGGATTGAAAACAGCAAGAAGCAATAAAAACAAGAAGGTAATACAGCTGTGTTAGAAAATGACACGAAGGACAAAAGAATCATTTGAACAATATGCCCTCACACCAGCATTCACTGCAATGTTTCCCTCCGTAATCACTCTGACATTATAAATTCAGCAAAATCTGCCTCCCCTCAGCAGCAGTGATGCCTGGGAGTAGGGGGTCACCTGTATGCAGCATTGCTGAATTAGTCGCTATCTAACCCAGACCTGCTGTAGCGTGCTGACACTAATCCCAGGCCCGCTGGAGAGCTCTGTCTCTGTTACACTATCACGTCTAATCCCTGTAATCTCTCAGCTATGCCACTAAACACTATTCCACCTCTGTCTCTTGCCTTATACCCTTCTAATAACATTAACGAAGGGCCAGGCCCCCATTTACCCGGGCTACCCTGGCGGTGACGGCCTTAATCAGAGGGCCGCCTGCACAGCCACCAACTCAGCCCTGCAGGATGCAGGAATTAATGTAATTCATCACCTGGGGCAAAAAGCAAACCAAACATATGTTCAACAAATCTAGGTTTGTGTATTTTCTTGTCACCGTTACTGTCCAGGTCTATTAGAGTCATTGATGAGATCCATAGTGAAGGGCTCGCCGTGCGGGAGGAGGAAAGCTTTGAAGTGCTCATGCCACTTTGAATGCCCCCCACTTGCCATGAGCCGTTCATGATGAGCTGACCTGGGTTATTAAAATACCGCAGAAATGATCACCCATAATGCTTCTCTCTTTCTGTTGTCAACAAAGAATGGCAGCAGAGGATTGGCTGGGATGAAAGGTTGAAAGGGTCCCATATTAAAAATGGCACTTGATCCATTAAAACGGGATTTCTGCTGTCTCTTTGTGTAATTACCTGCACCCGCCAGCTCTGTGCTTGGGCTTACCTTGTTTACACTGCATGTCTCGCAGCCTAGCTGTCTCCCTGGAAGGCTTCGTTACACTGTCTCCTGCTCTGCCTTTGTCTCTCTTGATGTCTTTCACTTGTCGGTCTCGGCTGTTGGGGCCAACCTTGAAAAGAGGAGGCGTTAGCACGCCCAGAAGAGCAATGTCAGTGAAAGCACTGGATAAATAGACAAGTTAAAGCAAGTCCCATAATGTGTTTTTTTTTTCTTTTCCAATTTAGACACGTAGATGCTGTATTCATTTATTTACAATTTGGCACTCAAATAACTCAAACCCATTAATGTGCTTTGCAATGTTAATCAAATGCTAATGCAATTGCATATCCCCCTTTACAAGTCCTGCCTCCTAGCAAACAGCACCACACTGACTTAATTGTGAGGGGAAAAAACAGGGCATACAGACTTCCTCTCATATTTAATTTTATCTTTGAATAAAAGACCTATAGGAAAGTATTAATCTGCTTAACATTTCTAAGTACATCCTCCAATGGATTTGGCTTTTTTTTTTAAATCTTACATATGCTCAGCAGAGTTACTGGCAAAAACTGTACATTTTCCTCATTTCATCCTTTCAACATCAAATGGTGAGCAGCAAAAATTGGATCAGACTTCAAAGACTGTGATGTGCTCCAAGTCACGGAGTGGCTCTTCTATTTCACATATTGAATCCGAGCAGGATATCAAAGTGCTACCAAAGAACCTCAGGTCTTTACTAAAAAAGGGGTCTAACATCTGTAGAAAGAGGAGCGCAAAGACAAATCACCTCAGGGAAGAGCGAGCATTTATTCTCAGCCGAGAATTTCCAGCCTTTTGATTCTCTCGCTCGTGTACCACCCTGTCTTCTCCGCTGAGATGGAGGTTGGAGCAAGAGAACTCTTTTGTCTCAAGGACTCGAAAAAAAAAATTCTCAAAGAATAATCTGGGTTAAAGCTGCTTTAGAGAGGAGTGGTGTTTTACGTACATTGCTAAAAGTCAGGCATAAGAAAACTCTCACTGATATTCTGTTACTTACATCTCCCATGTGTGTATGTGCCTCTTTGCTCTTTGGGCTTTTGCACCTGTGAAAGTAAGATGCATTAAGGAAAATTAACATAACTCTTATAACACAACACAAATAATAAATATCAGGTTACTACCTAGTAATGTAAATACTGTTCAGAGAGTAATAGTAGAGCTGAGGATGATTAGTACATGTCTCCTTATTTAGATGTAAAACAGCTCTGGTTTAAGATTATGTAATTTACAGCGGGTGAAACAGAGAGATGTTTGTGTGATCACTCACTGTTGCATTATTTAAAAAAATCAAAACACCAAAGAGAAAACATCTGCAAACACAAAGCTGCATGCCACTCGCAGTCATGCTTCGAGTCTAGATAAAACACAATCCCATCCAGTTTGTACTTAGAGATGCAACTGGAGGTTCTGTTGTTTGGATGCGAACACTGGCTTCATGCGTGGCAGAGAGGAGGGATATCAAAAGGGAAGAGAACAGCATGTAGGTGAGAACATAGATCTTACAGGAGGAAAATGGGCCAGATCGTGTCAAAATAAATCTATATAGAGAGATCCCAGCACTGATTAAACAGAATTGTTAAGTGGAGGTTTGAAGTTTCTCTCACCAAGGAATATGACTGTAAACATGGAGAGAAAAATCCCTGATGAGGCTCCACTCGGTTGGAGTATACAACAAGCAGAACATTTTCAGATGTGTAAATCTAGCATTTGAGTTTGAATCTGCAGAAAGATGCACAGTGTTGACCAAAATCCTTCTATCTATCTATCTATCTATCTAATTCTCAACACCCTTATAGATGTTATTGTAATTTTCTTGGGTTCTTTATCAGAGACACTGCACATCAACGTCTCATGAAAACCCCAAATCAATCAGGAATACATCTCCTCTTAGCTACAGTGTTAGTACGCACTTCATCTTCAGCTCCAACTGTAAAACTGATATGTGTGAGCTGTGTTGCAGAGGAGAGCAAAACACAGAGCTAAATCCTCCATCGACAACCGCAATGTGTTGCTGCTCAGTTGCTGACTGCTCTCCTGCTTGGCACATAGTTCCTTAATGACTGGCCTGCCCATATGCTGAACAAACACAAACTCCTTAGCTCATACATCTGGAGACCAGTGCAGCACCCAACCCCATTTGTGGTCAGACAAGTGTGCTATCTTGGTGGAAAGATATTTATTACATTTAGAAAACTGAAGGAGGTGGTGGGCAGGGAGGAGCTTTCTCTTCTGCTTGAAACAGCAGGGTGAAAAAAAAAAAAGCTGAGCTAAAGATGAGTGACAGGCATGTGAGACCGCTTGCTCAATAAACCGCCTCTAATGGTGATCTCATTTTCAGTACATTGTCTACATCATAAGAAGAAAAACAAAGAAATAACAACAACAAAAAAAAATCAAACTGCAGCATTCTTTTAATGAGAACAGACCGGGAAGGACGAGAGATGTCAAGGCTCACCCTGCATGCTCCTCTTTGGTGGTCTTTCCTCCAGCCTCAGGGTGACATCTGTGCTTCTGGGGTCCATGGTCCTGACGAACCCGATGGCCCCTGTAAGCTGCACAGGATATGAAAGTCAGACATGTTCTCACATGGTCAGACATCCATTTTCCTCTCTCTGTCATCCATCTGAACATCATACATACAGTCCACTCAGGCTGTGACCAAGTGTCATTGTTGCAGTTGGACTGTATTAAAAACACTGCATCTGGTTGTAGGAAGTGAAATGTGTTTAGCATCCATATAGGGAATGTAGTGAAGCAGTGGGAAAACACTGTGTGATCACTGAGACAACTGAGCTTAAACGGAGGGTAAGCAGAGCGTGCTGAATTACCCTGTCCACAAGCTTTGTGTTTCTCTTGTAAAAAAAAAAAAAAAAAAAGCTCAAGTACATTGTTGAGCCATGGTTCTATTTTGCATGGCCTAATCTGATCGACGGTGAGCATGTCCCCCAGCTCCTGCTGAGATCTGAGAAGCCACCAGGCTCATGCATTTGAAAGGCATCTGTTTATTTTCAGAATGCAAATGTAGCCCACCTCAAAGGCTATAAGCTGCAGAGCGCACACTATAATGTGAATGTGCTGGAGTGCTCCACCGGGGGGCTGAGGACCCCACTTATGTCAGGTTTAGTGTCCCCCTCACCACCACCACCACCTCAAACCCCAGTGGCCACACACAAACACACTAAAGAGAAAGACAGCAGCGCCAGAGAGGCCGTCCTCACACCGAAACCGTGTTTACCCATTCTGCAGTGTTATTTACAAGGGTTTTAATGGAGCACATTTACACAAGGTGTGCAGGCGGCTACAATGCTCATAGTGCCAGATGAGGGCAGCCCTTAGGAGAGCTGGCGGAACAATGCCAGATCTCCTCCCC
>NW_018127910.1:224158-245197 GCF_001952655.1 Monopterus albus | reverse complement strand
TTTGATCTTTGTCAAGGCACACTGAGTAAGAATTAATTTACATTTCAGATGAAAAGGTTGACAGTATAAAAAGGCATCTTGTTTCTGGTATGTGAGAGCTGTGTAATAGGCCAGGAATTTGAGAGAGGAAGTCGTGAGGAAACAGAAGGGATAAGCCCCTCTCTTGCCTTTACTGGGAAAGAGATGAAAGGAAAAAAGGATCTCAGTATGCACTGTTCTCCTGAAACATGGGGACCAAATGCTGCCCAAACTTTCAAAAGCTTTTCTTTATGCATTATTAATTAATTATGACTGTTTCGTAGGCCACTCGTTGAGATCAAAAAGGTGTTTCACAAAGGTTTTGAGGCCTTTATCCTCTTTCGGTTTTAGAAAATGTTCAAAAGTGAAAATGGAAAAAGTGGCATGAATATCCACCAGACATGGGACTACATGAGAAATTCCAGAGTTCAGTACTTGAATGTGTGAAGAACTTCAGAGGAAAATAAAAACATTTCTGTACCTGACTGGATGTGGACTGCGGCCTCATCTCGCTCCTTTTTTATTTGCTTCAGGTTCTGCCGAGCAACGTAGCCCCTCCAGGCTAGAGAACGAGAAAGTTTGTTGCATGTGTGTGTGAAAGAGAGATTGCTGACCCAAGTCAATGAAACAAAATAGACTGCACATACTACACAAGATCCCACTTCAAAACACTGTTAAACCAGGTGGCAGAGGGATGGATCCCTTTGAACTCTGAGGTCTTATTGTCTGCTCTGAAGCATTGCTCTTATCCCTCACAGGTCAAGCTGTGGTTATCAAACTCATCTCTTTTATGAAGACTTGCATAACAGACTAGAGGCCATTAAGAAACCGGTGGGTAGATTCACATTAAATTTGCACCTGTCTCACCATAATGTGGTAAAAGAATACGGCAGAACTCATCCTGCATTTGCATATTTTTTGACTGTAGTTTGAATAATACCATTCCTCTGTTTATTGTTTAATGAATACCAATATACCTGACTGGATAAGGACGGCCCCGTGATTTCTTCCATTCCCCTTCCAGAAACCGTCGGCCCCCAACCCAGCCTTTAGTGTAAGCTTGCAGCAGCACTACCCGAGCCATCACCTCCCTCAGCAGCAGGTTCAGCTGCTCCACATGGTAGTACCTCAGAAAAACCTGACAGGATGTTTAACCCAGGTGAGAATATCCCAGTCTCTGTGCTGCAATGCACTGAAGGTGGCAAGACTTCCTATTTATGAATAGGTAAATGTGTAATATAAACAGAATCTACACAATGTATTCTTCTGTATAATAATCTTATTACCTTTGTCGTCCCCAGCACCCAGTCTTTTAGCTTGGCCCACTCCAGTATGGCAACAGCGTTCTCTTTGCTGGTCTCTGGGATCTGATGAGCTCGAAAGGCAAGGTAGTAATATCTATGACAAGAGGCAAAGGAGGAAACAATGAATAAGAATAAGATTTAATTTGGAAACAACACTTTAAGAAGGTTTCCTGACCACTAATAGGTTCTTCTGAAAGGACGGTGAACCTCTTGTTGAGTAATCCTAAGTTTCACAGTTCACACTACATTAACATAAAAGTCAACAAGCAGTAGATACTTTCTTGCTGAGAGTGGGATAAGCCACTTTAGTATCTGTACAATAAATATGAAGCTGCAGACGGCAGCTGGTTAACTTAGCTTAGCATAGTGACTGGGAAGAGGGGGAAACTGCTAACATGCTCTTTCCAAAGTTAACAACCAGCATCTCTGGTGCTCCCTGATTAACACAGTGAAGGCTGTCGACTCCAGTGTGATATGTCTGTACATGGGGCAGTGGTAGTCTGAAGATCAGAGCTTGTGACCAGAAGGTCACGGGTTCAATGCCTGCACTGGCCGGATTAAATCTGGATGGGACAGGACAAAGGAGCACCTGCTATGTCCTCGTCAACATTAAACAAGGTCCTTAACCTCAACAGCTCCAGTGGAGCTGCTCAGTGGCAAGCGGGTCAAACTGCAGTTGAACTGGACAGCCTCCAGGTGTGAATGTGGTCAGAGCACTCCAGAGATGTGGCCTCTCAGTGGGCCTATCCCGACTACATAAAGGTTAACATAAAAATGCATATTTATTTGATATCCATCTACTTTTTTTAGTTGGTCTTTTTTCTGTCTAAGGACAAAGGGCGTCATATGCTGTAAAGTAGGGCTGTCATGGTGAAAGAATTTCCTCTGTGGTAATTTAGGGGGGCTCAACACTACAATATGTGATATTATTGCCATTTTTGCTGTTGTGGTTTATGCAAATGACATATTTTATCCTGATTTTACTGCTGTATAAAAGAGTGCAGCACAGTCTTAATGGTGTAAAAGAGGATATTTGTCAAAGAACCAGCATAAAAAATATAACAGGAATATTAAAGACAGATGAAAACATTCATTTCCTTTTGCATAAAGAATAACGTCTGTATTTAGACCAGAGTTTTCACGCTCTTGTTGTGTGCTAGTAAAGGCTGAAAACCATTATAAAGCCTCATTCGGTTCTTTCAAACCAGGAACTCCGAGGGACGACTCAGACCACTTGAGTATATAAAAAATATAACCGTGCTGGTTTATTCAAAGAGTCACAGGCAAGAATTCACACTTCCAGTCCAGAGATCTTCCAACCCCCAGGCTGCCAAAGCAGCCCGGAAACCCAAAAGACCCCGACCCAAGCATTGCTATACAATATTAATCCTTTCTGGGCTGTCGAACCGTGACGTCACCCGATAAGCAAGCCTTGCAGCTGCTATAACGTTTAGCCAAAACATGAGGAAAAGTCAAGGTGCGTGACTGTTGTTTTCGTGGTGTGTATCTAAAACAATTGGACATAACCTTACACATTAAGACAAATATTAAGACTAGCATTACAGTTGACACTAACAGCTCTTTTCCTGTAACCTTGACGTGCCTGCAGTCTTCACTGCAGGCTGAACAGTTAACAGCCTAAGCTAGTCACCCTGTCTGCACTAAACATTCCTAGACAACAAATCTCTGAATATCTATCTAACTAAAAAATAACCTAACACTAGGAAACTAACATGCTAACCTTATGTGGTTTCAGAGATGATGGGAGACTAGCAGGAAAGTTCCCAGCAACACTAAAAACTCTGATTGCATGCTCCTTGCACAAATACACATGCATTTATGAGCAACTTTAGAGAGCAGAGGAAAACTACCCTGGCTGTCAAGTCACAAGGCAGGTGGCTCTCTGTTCCAGTCTATGGGCTCCTCCTGTAGGTAGCGGGCAAGTTCGGTCTCTGCCCGAGCTGTTTTAAGGACATGGAGTTGGTCATCTGACTTCAACAAGGCTTCAAGAGTCTTTTTGTTTTTGCTGCAGGTTGCACAGAGGACTCTTCACATTGTGGCAGTTGTGGTTGCTTGTCATCCCTCTGCAGCCCCTTGAGGCAAATTTGTCAGTTGTGATATTGGGCTCAATAAATACAATCTGACTTGACTTGATATTTGTCTACTTAGTGTAAATTGTGAAATTCAGGATTATTAGAGAAGTGGGTCATCCAAAGGTAACCTACAAGTATTCTCATTTGGTAACATAAGTGATTACAAAGATGAAGCTCCTCCTCAGTAACTTACAACAGTTAGAAATAAGTCAACCCAATCCTGTTCTAGAAGACAGATTGTAAATCGGAACACCTTATTCCCCACAACTACCAGAAGTTTTATTAGAAGCATCGCGGCTGGAGAATTGCCTGCTCAGTCTGAGGAGAAAAATGAGCCAGACTGAGACATGAGTCTTCAACAGAGGCCCATTGTTGGTCACTCTTTTGAATGGATCGTTTTCTCTTATTTCAGTGGTCAAAGATGTCCATCAGCCTGGGCCTATCAGCGTGCATCATCTCCACTGCATGTTTTATTGCTGACATTGTCTGGATCCATACACTGAACCACTTGTTGTAGTTTACAGAAAACCAGCCTAGGACAAAGTGGCTCTAACTGTTTGCTCAGAGACATCAAGGCTCCAAAACTACTGGTTCATCTCTCGTGCTGTGGCGCTGGTCAAAAAGAAGAAGAAGAAAACTGTCTTTGAACTCCTCTCCCCACCTCAGTCTACAGCCTTTCATTCTAATTCCTGTTGATACCTGTTATTTCTTTGATGGTAAATACAAAGCTTGGCAACATCAGACGAGCCTTTGATATGAGAGCACAAATTTAAATCAGTTTTCAGTAAAGGTGCGGTTTAGCCATCCGGCTCTGTCTGTAGGACTTCTGCCAGGCTCAGGTAGGATGATATGGACTCAACAGCAAGGTTAAAATAAAGTCTGAAGCGGTAATACGCCCTTACGTTCACACCTACACAAACACACAATCTTCATCTACAAATTTTGCAGAGAAAATTGTCTGATCAGGTGATTGATGGAATTCTAATACTCAGTCTTTCAGCATTACCAGCAAAGGCTGAACATGTGAGGAAAACACCATGTGGTCCTTCAAAGTTTTAGTTCTCCAAAAATAAGCACACATTTTTAAAGCTTCCCTGAAGCAGTGAGAGTAACCAGCCGTCAAAGAGTCAAAGTTTTCTCTCCTGCAGGCCACAAGCCCAAGTTAATTAAATTGCATATCATCTTAAAGTCTGCACATTAGAGGTGGCTAGAATAGTTTTCAAAGGAAAACTGATCACACATACATCTCCTTAAATTTTTCCACCAAATCTTAAAACAGAACTGAGGATGCTTAGGTATATGCTTTTTAAATATGGGGTTGGACATTTGAACAGGAGTGTGTAGCACTTATTGACAGCTTTCGAATCCTGTCCCACAGTTCTAAAAACAAAAACACCCTTATGTAAAGTCCTCCTAATGATGAAATCTTATTCTGTCTTCTAATGCACACCAGTGGGACAAGGAGACTTCCTTTGAGCTTTTCCAGGTCACTGAGCTAAAGAATAAACTCTTTATGAATAGTAAAAGGAAATCCATTAAAATGCATCACCCCTTATAATCACAGTTCCTCCCTGTTTGAATTTCATCCATATTTTCCAGACTGGAGTATCCACCCAGTTAAAAGAGTTGTAGGATTTAGTCTTGCACTATCACTAATGACTGCCAATTAGTCAGCCTCTTGCTCTGCTCAACTTGTACCCATATCTAATTAAAGAATCCATGTTTTTGTGTGATGCAGAGCATGGCTCACTTGTTCTGCAACATCCCTGGGGTTTTGTCAGTGCTCGGCACAAGGAGGTGCAGAGGCGCTGCCTGTCTCAGCGCTGTTCTTACCTGTTGACAAATTCTTCAAACAGGATGCGGTGGGAGTACCCTTGCCGGCGGATGTTCACCGTCTCCAGGATCCCTGTGTAGCGCAGCTGCACCATCACCCTCTCCTTGCAGAAGCGCAGTGCCTGTTTGTCATCATTGGGTTTGATGCAGCGCACAAAGTGTGGTTGACCCACCACCATCTTAGACAGCAAGTCCATCAGGGAATACTGCAGAAACACAGTGAGGCAACAATAAACATTGGGCAGAGGCAAGGCCATAACACCGGAGAGCAGTTATCATTTGAAATCACATTCACATCCAGAACAAACTAATAAACAGTACATTTAAAGTTATGGCACACTTGTCAGCAAATAGCTGCTTATTTCACACATGCAGAAGATGCATAGTAATATTCATTTGGCCATTCGACGAGTGTATGTTCAGCATTCAACATGTAAAATATCTCTCTTTAGTAGCAGCTAAACACTCCACTGCTCCCCAGTCACAAAAAACAAAATAAAATTCCTCCAGTGGTTTATGTAGAATCATCTGTTCTGTTCCCTGGAATGCTTTTATTGTGAAAATTCTACAGCGTTTTGAGTTTCATTAACACAAAATGTACAGAGAAAACAGCAAAGCAGAACTGATCAAAGTTTGTGAGATCACAAAGTGGAGGGGTTTCTGTACTGAGAAAATAATTGTGGTAAAAATACAAATTATTCTGAAAGCAGCCTATGGTGGCGACTATGTTGCAGTTTGCTCATGTGAACAAAATCAGGATTTTAAGACTGAACTGAATAGGCCACAATTAGTTAAAGTTGGTTCTTGTTGTGAGATAGTTGCTTGTAGCATGAAAAGGAAATCACCTACACGAAAATAGGAGGCC
This sequence comes from Monopterus albus, assembly GCF_001952655.1. Taxonomy (NCBI): domain Eukaryota; kingdom Metazoa; phylum Chordata; class Actinopteri; order Synbranchiformes; family Synbranchidae; genus Monopterus; species Monopterus albus. The sequence continues at coordinate 239,084 of NW_018127910.1, read as the reverse complement.
ACAGTCTGTCTCTTCATGTTGGTGGTTTCCTCTGGGTGACGCATCATCTCCATAGTGTCCACCTGAACACAAACACTCACAATTAACACATTACACTGACAAACAGACCAGACTCAGGCCAGTAACGTCACTGAAAAACAGGCAGTCTCAAACGAGGTGCCGTGTGTTTGCAACCTGATGTCCTCAGTGGGCTCTGTAGAGACAAAGGCCTTATTACAGCAGGTCTCCCTCCTCTAGATGGGCCAGCTGGGAATACACAGCTGTACTAACTGTGCTGCCTGTATAACACAGCCTCATAAACACTTAAAGCTAACAATCGAGACAATAATTCTGCGCTGCTGTGGGGCATGGGAAAATTGCAGAGCATTCTGAGTAATGAGACTAGCCGTCACCGTGCAGACAGTCCTCCTGAAGACGACGGATTAACGAGGACACAATATAAGCTTTCTAATGGCCTTTGCAGTTCACGGCTTCATCAAAATTAATGATGCAATAGATATTTTATGGCAAGTCCTCATAGCAAAGTGCATATCTTAATACTTTATTTCATCCTTACATGGATAAAGCGAGGTATGTCAAATGTTCTCTGAGTTACATGAACAGAGGAAGCGGATGCTTTGCTATTCTGGAAGCAGGTCATACAAGAACACAAACGGTTATCTGCGACTCACTATTCTAACAACCGCCACACTACTTTAATCTGGTGGTCGGACCAGTAACTTTTTGTAAGTGTCATTTTCTGTCAACTTTTCCCCAGCTCTGACTGAGAACATACATTATATATCTAACACACGGAGCTGTTATTAAGAAGTCCTTCCTTGTATCAGAGTAACTGAGTAGGTGCTTAATGGAAGTTCAACATAGTAGATCTGTTTTGACAAGGTTCTTGTTTTTATTCAAATCCTGACCTGCGTTTCTATGCATGTTTATATTCTAAAAAGATGCATCACAGAGTCTTTATTTACAATAATAATGCAGAATCAGGACTGTGTGGAAAAAATTGTTCAAAAGAAATGATTTACATTTTCCAAAACCAAACTGTGATTCACGTTAGAGGAGTGAAGCTGCACAGAAGGCAAAGTTAGTGAAATGTGGCTCAAGTTTCAGTTTGACAGTGGTGGAAAGGAACCAAGTCATTTACTCAAGTACTGAACTTAAGTACAATTTTGAGGTATCTTCATTTTCTGTTACTTCATACTTTGAGTTTACTACATTTTAGAGGCAAATGTTATACTTTTTACTCCACTACATTTATTTTCTAACTTTAGTTACTAGCTACCTGCTAGATTAATAAAAAAAAAAAAAAAAGTATAATCATAAGAATTTATTGATCTCCAGTGGAAAATTCACAAGCTACTCAGCAGTAATCCAAGTTATAATCATGTGAAATAGTTAAAACTAGCTTCACCTTTACCAGCTGCAACATTAAAGATCAGTGTAATTCAATAATAAGATATTCATTAATCTTAAATGTGCCATTCTGCATGAGCATTTTTAGTATTTTAACTATGTTTTAACACCAATAGTTTTGAGCTTTTACTTACATAACATTTTGAATGCAGGACTTTTACTTGTAACAGAGCATTTTTACACTGTTGTATTACTACTTTTACTTAAATAAGGGGTCCAAGTACTTCTTCGACCACTGCAATTTGAATTACAATGATGTTCAGCTGATTCCAGTGAAATGTGTATCTCCCGATACTGTTTTTAATTAGGGTCTGATTTAGAAATTGGATATTGACATTCAGCCACTGTGTATAATAAAAATCTTACCTTCAGTAGGTATTTGGGAGACTTTGTGCAGGGCACATGTCAGCGAACAACGTGGAAATGAAGGAAGAGAGAAGTGGATAGACAAGAAGTAAAAAGGCTGAAATCCATCTTTAAAGGGGATTTCACTGTAAATCATAATGTTTCTTTTTTTCCTTTATACAAATGATTAAAAAAATCAATAGTTGACAAATATATTTTCGATTCCATTAGAAATTGGGCCACACAAACAGTATGATTTGACCAAGTGCTCCCCTATTAAATAAAGTCAGACACAGTGAAATGAAGTGTGTGTCCAGAAGTGAAAATGTTTGCGAGCACAACAAATGCTCTTAAAACACAGTGTAGTGTGACACCATAAACATGCACTCAAAGGAAACTACATGAAGAACCTCAATAAGATTAATAGTCATTACTGTGTGCAAAAATGTTCCATCCTCCTCTGAGAGTTGCTACAAAAAGAATTATGGTCTGCACTTATTTGAGCTGATTTTATGATTTTTGAAAATCTTCAGAAACAGATTTTACAATACTTTATTGCCCATTAACAACAAAACAACAATAGGTAGTAAGTCTGAGAAGCTACATTTATGTCGCAGACACCACATGCCAGATGGCGATCACCACAAGCAAGACCGCAAACTTAACAGGGTAGTCAATTAATGTGGCTATGCTTCACAGCACAGGTTTGTACTGGGTTTCTTATGTGATGATGCCTGTGAGCAACAAACAGAAAAAACAACATTGCTCTCCGATGTGATGGTTTGTGCTGCAGGAGCACAAGCCTCACCTTGCTGCGACCTGAGCTGAGCTGTGGGGGCAGAGATCTGGAGGCCGCAGTGATCCTGGCCCTGGACGTGGCAAGATTTCCTGTAGAAAAGGAAAAGCAAACCTTAACACATTGGTAAAGAGAAAATGTCAGGGTTTATTTAACTCACAACAGCTTGAACCTTCTGTGAATGAAATAAAGACAAGAAATTATTATTAAAAGTAACAATCAAACATCGAGTTACAGCAGTCACTTTAGAGAGAGATTCTTTTTTCAACATAGAAGATAAGAAAAATCTAAGTGAACAACTACAGCAGTGTACGTACTACAGCGCACTGTAAAAGAAAGTTCAGAAAGAGCCTAAATCTGAGCTGAATCCCATGGACTCAGGAGTGCAGCTGCATGCACAGCAGCCCCACACACAGCGGAAATGATATGAACATAGCATATGCAAGACAGTCTGAACATTTCAAAGTTTCTGCACAAGATGTCCAAATGTTTTCTCTGGCTACATCTTCAGAGGCTAAACTGTGATTAATAGCAGTGAAAGAAGCCTTTGAAGCAGGATTGGTGACATCAAAGTCCTAATCCATGGGTGGCAGGATTTTTATAATGAGTGGGAAGTATCTTAACACATTTCAAAGGGTTTACTCCATGAATAAACAATAGCTGCACAGATGTGCCACACACACCTTTAGGAAAATACGTCTGCCGACACAGGAGGCAGCATTACCCGAGCAGCCGTGTATGGCAAGGATGAAAACCTTTGTAAGTTTTTAAGATAAAGCAGAGTGACAGGCTAACAATTGTTCTAGATTTTCCACCGCACACAGACAAACTTCTGAAATGCAAATAAGTAGTCGGCTTCTGCTATATAATTTCAATACTCAGTTGTTCGAGACATGATCTGATAACGAGCCAAAAACTTAAACACTGGATAAGAGCCTGCATTTCTCAGAGTATGTACCATCAAGTGTGTGTTAGAAACATCAATCAAACACTGCAGAGATCAAAATCTATTTCTGATGGGTTAATTTGCAGCCAGACTTTTGCTAACTTTAGACAAAGAACGTCATATTCATGCCAAAGGTTTTGCAGCGAGCCAAAGCAATGTGGTGTCTCATGGGACTAAAGAACAGATGCACACATATGCGAGTGTGTGCTCAAACACACGCTCCACTGTAGTGAAAACAACCCAAAATATATGATGGAAGACACTTCAAAAGAGTCTTTTAAGCTAGTAGTGATGCTGCTTTTAGCATCTGACAGCTATCTGCTAATCTCTTCTTATTTATCTACTCATGCATACCTACTATACATTTTACATTTGGCAAACAAATTAAATTCTAGACACTGTCACAATACAATATGTAGTTTTATATTAAATGATAATGTGTCTGGGAAAGTAACCTCAGTTTCATAAAAGGACCCTAAAAACAGAGTGAAGTGTAAAATATAACATGGAAACATGGGCAGTTAATTTCTCATTATGAATAAGTTTGTGAGACGGCCTTGTGTTTGGGATTGTGGGGACAGGAAAAAAAAATACGCACACAAAAAAAGTATGATCTTTGAGAACAGGAGTCATTAAACTGTGTCGGGTATATTACAGTACACAGGCAGGGAGGGCCTCGCTCCAATTAGCACAGAGTAAAGCTGGATGGATTAATTGGAGTGGGTCTTGTGCAAATGAAGTGCACTCTCTCCTCTCCCCATTAGTGCTGCTGGGCCAGATCATCTGAGCACATTTGTCATGACGAATTAGCGGCTGCGAGTGGAACGGGCTCGTGGAGTGTCACTGTGCTTTCACGCCTCTCACTTCCATGACACCATCAAGGGGAGATGAAGGGGCTGCGCCGCCATAAGAGAAACTATGACAGTTGTACCTAAGCCGTGCAAATGGACGCTCGCTGCTTTCTTCGTGTATTCCTTGGGGGTTGTATTAATTCATTCTTCTAGCGGTTTTGATATCCCCCTACTGACTAGATGATTAGAGTGTTGATTAATAGCCAGTATCCTCAAAGATTTCTGCCTCCTGAGACATGAAACCAAGGGAACACCTGTGAAGTCCGGTCTGAAAGGAGACATTCCCATTCAGACAGAACAGGCAACTTGCCTAATGATGCGGATAATAATTAATCCAACACAGAGATGAGCAAGAAAAGGTGAAGATTTGTTCTTTGACAGTGAATTCAGTTAAAGAAAAAGCTGCATATGTTTTAGGAAAAGTTGGTGGCATTTTAATTTTTTTTTATGGAAATGGTGAAATGATGGAAACAAAACTAGAGCAAAGAGATGTTTTTAATATGAAAGGTTAATAATCCAAAAAAGGGGGAGCAGGTATGGGGAATATTTCCCATCAGGCCGTACAGTCTTGAGAAACAGGCGGTGAAGGAGCATCCCACTGATCATTTCTGCTTCACGCATGTTGCTCTTGGCATGGACTTCCAGGACAAACACAGAGAGAGGCAGACTGGTCTGTGGGGTGTGGGTGGGTGTGTGTGTGTGCGTGAGTGTGGGTGGGTGGGGGTTAGAAAGAGAAAAAGCCTTCCTTGGCATCTGTGCATTCACTTTGAAAATTAAGCCCAGCAAGAACCCTGTAGGAAGAAAAAAAAAAAGCTCAAGCTGGCAGTTGTATTAGGGTTCTATTGACAAGAATAGTCAATGTGCTTGGGATTAAAAAGCAATCCCGCGTTCAATATGACACCTCCCTACATGCTTTTATGAGTGCCAGTGTGCGCCTTGTACTTCAGAAGCTGTGGATCGAGCTGTCGACACAGGGGACAATCAAAGCTGTAAGAGAGAGAGCAGCCTTCCCGAGCTGAGTGAGCAGAGGCTTGCTGGATATCTCCCGCTCTCTTTTTGAAAACATGTGATCTAGAAACTCAACTCAGCAACCAAGCAAATGAGATTAAAGCACCCGTAACCTCCCGTCACCCTCCCCACCCTCCATAACCACCACCGTTTATGCCTATAGATGGCTCCGGGGGCTGTTGATTTAAATGCCATCCACTACTGTCAGAGCAGATCAATCATAAAAAGCATGGTGTAATTGGCTTTTAGTGACACAACACAGTGTTGCATTTATCAAAGGATGTTGTACCATGTGACTTAGGAGAGCTGGCTCCTTGCTACTGATGTGTGGGCCATCAGAAACCCCACTGCTGACTCAAAACATTCACCAAGCCCATGATTAGGAGAGCAACTGAACAAAAAGTATTACTCTGTGAGTGAATCTTTCTTGGTAGCGAGAGTGTGGAAGTCTGGTGAAAGATTGTGGCATCTGCCCACTGGGATGAAAAAGGCTTCTAGTGGGAGAGAACAAAGAGCCAAATGTGTCATACTGATGGGAGAAGCCTGTCATTTCTACACAGGAGCAGCTTAATATGGGGAGATACAGAGGAAGGGAGAAGCTGCAACTGTGTAAAACCAATATGTAAATTGTACAACAACCCATAACCTCAGATACTGTCTCTCACAGGAGAATATTTTCATACGAGTTTGTTTTGTTAACCCACATAATTGCAACTGTAACACAACCTTATTTATAACAGAAACTGATGCATGAAAAGACCTAAGACTGTCAACACTAAGAGGAGTTTGGGCTTATCTAAATGGTCAGTATTACAAACACTACATTAAGATTAAATTATTGGTTTGGATTTTAAAAAAAGTAGAGACAAAACATGATGGAAATACTCAGATCCTTTGGGTAAGAAAATACCATAATACATGGTGCATCATATCATGTTTAACATGTAAACTCTTAATCTGCAAACTGTTAATACTAGTGTCCAGTGAATGCGCTGTAGTAAAAAAGTATAATAAAATACAAATATAAAACAACAAATAAAAGGAAATACAATATATTTGGCAAAGTACAAGTATCTTAAAGTGGCACTTATAATACATTTGCCTAATATTTGATGCCACTGTAGACAAATCCATAGTAAAAAAAACAAAAACAAAATCACTTTTCTTCCTTAATGAAACAAATTAAAGTCATGTGTTGTCTGCTTTTCTATGGCTTTAGGAAGCTTTCCAAAGCACTGATTAACTATCACAAGAGGTTAAATTAAATCCCACTGAAAATCATCATCTTACTAACATTTGTAGAAATACTGTGTGTTAAGTGTAAAATCTCCCCTCTTCAATACTGTACATACATATAGCAGTGCTTTAAAGTATTATATCTCTGCATATATTTTGCGTCTAATTTTGTTTAGTCACATCAATATGTCAAATGCTCAGCTGGCATATTTACTAATCATTTAAAATGGGGATCAAATTAAGCAGAGTTGTGCAGATCTGGCCTTTTTTTGCATACATTATAAAGTGTTAAAACCCAGGCAAAGAATAACGATGCATATCAATAAAGGAAATATATGTGTTAACTCTTTTTTGTAGGGAAGCAAATCACTGCAGTTTCATTGTCCTCTCTGGTGTGTGTGAATGTGCAGACGATTTGAGCTACAAGTAGCAGGGCCAGGCAGCCCTGTGGCCACACACAACACACAGACACACACACACACACGTCCATGCGGTGACTGCAGGCTGCCCAGGCTCTGGTAGGCCTGACTGAGCTCAGCCAATTCAAACACTGTGATCCCCCTAATCGGGGAAAGGCCCTGGCTCTGAGGATTTTGTCGATGCAAATACATCCCACTTCCTCTGACAAAACCCCACCACATGTCCAAGCCTGAAGGACTCGCATTCTGCAGGACTCAAGTGGCCTTGCTATTCATCGCCTGGGAGGTTTTTACTTTCTGGGGCCTTCCTCATTTCCTACTGTTCTCCAAACATGAACTGCATTGTTACTTAGACTCTCACAGTCTCAATCTGGTGTGTGAGGAAAAAAAGAAGGGCGCTCTCTGAAATATTATATCAGTGTGGACTGTGTGCCTGGTTTAAACTGTAAATAAAAGATATGTGGTTTTAGAGGAATTGTCCCTGTGTTTCTGCAGTTTGATATGTACGCCAGCAGAAACATTAACTTGCACTGCATGTGTGTGTCTGTCTGTGTGTGTGGTTTGACATCCCAGAGTCATTATCTTCCTTCCATCACACTGTCAGACTACAGGTCTACGAGGGCGCCCCCAAGTGGTGACACTGTGAGGAGGAGACCCAGAGTGTGAAACCATGGAGGTGTAAAACTGATTCTCAACAGATGCCCTCAGATAATAGTAATTTCACAGATAACAGTGAATTTATAATGTGAAGCAAAATGCAAATTAAATCTCTGCACAAATTTTACCCCGAAGAATAGATTTATAATTTTCTTATGCTATACTGTACCTCACTTTTAAACAGCACTCGATTGAGTGTTTCATAGCTTTTATCTAATGAGATGATCTGCAGTTTCACAAAACTGCAATGAGAAAATTGGACCTTCAGCTCCAAAGGAATAACAGAGAGCTACAGCCACATTGCTCTAAATGAACACAGAAAAGGATCTGTACACTTTGGAAAAGTTTTTAAGAGCAAAAAGGTTTAAACGGCACAACACACTAACAGTTTAGTTCTCTGATAAATCATCACATTAACTCTTTCCACCAGCCTGAACAGCAGGACAGACAAAGTGCAGTGGAATAAAAGGAAATAAAGAAGCTTTTAAAGCTAACTGACACTGTCAGCGGCAATAAACATTACAACACTTCTTCTATTCAGTGCCTCTGTGCACTGAAACGAAGTGTTCATTGAATTTGTTTTTAACTGTGTACTCCTGTGAAGCCATTAATTGCAGAAAGGAAGTGGGTGAAGGCTCCCTTGTGGACAACGTGCAATTGAAGTTTACAGACACATAACACAGATTTCTACTGGAGTCTCAGCCAGAGTGTCTTTTGTGAATTCAAGCTCCTTTTTTAATGCCACTGGGAGAGAAGGCAGGCATTTACAGGTCCCTAAAAAGAAAGTGAATCACATAATGCAGCTTAGCTGAAATAAAGTAGAAAATGGGAGTCTGATAATTTAACACACCTATTAGCATTTCAGCTAAATCAAGTGACCAGAAGGCCTCGGCCGTGGCTAATGACGAGCACGTTGCTACCTTCATTTAACCAACAGAAAAGAGGCAGGAAGCGTTGCTTTTGTGTTCTCTAAATACTGTTTCTTCATCCCCCGGGTATTTAGAAACCTTATCATAAAAATATCCCACTGCACCCACAATCTGCAGATAGCATTCAGCAGTGGGAAACCAAGAGGGACAGCTTAGTGAAAATAAAAACAGAGCGGCGTGCGGAGAGCTGAGCCTCTCAAGAGATAATAGAGACTGCAGATTTATCTGAGCACGGCACAAGGAGGCTCGAAATGAAGGGGGGCCAGGAGATGCCTGGGAGTCACGTCTTTAAGAGACCCACTTACCTGAACATTTATGGAAGCAGTAGACACCGGCACAATTCACTGAGTAATACAGTCATTGTTAGCAATAGTTTGTCTCAAAGTTTTCATTTCCATTTCCATTGTGGTTAGTAGCAGAATAATCCTCCTATTAGTGTCAGCCGTTGAGATACTCTAGATTGCTATATTTGTCACTGAGGCCTATAGAAGCATACCTGTTTTAGTTAAGGGACTGGAAAACAGCTGCTGCAGAAGTTTGTTCTCTGACGTTCTCAACACCACAACGATGTCTGCAGGAAGAGTGTCCCTGTTTTTCTCCAGAAATCCATTCACACTGTACATTACCTGTCAAAGAAGACAGAAACCGCACATAATGCACAAACTTCATGGGTAGTTTAAGAAACCAATTGGCTTTTATTACCTTGTGTACAGGGCAGGGTTAATATATTAATATCATTATATTTTTCTGTTAAAGTTATATCATGACATGGTAAATGTGGTACACCAACAACCAAATATCTAAGGCTTTTTGATTCCCAGATCCAAAAGCTTACCTTCCCTGCATAATGCAGAATTCCAAAACAAAGCTCCATACGTTTTGGTATCCAGAAATACTTGCAGCGCAAATTGTCTTCAAATTTATCTGTAGACAAGAATTAAATAAGAAAAAAAGTTAGGCTACAAAAGATCCTTCACACAGATCAGGTAGAGAAGTTTTAAACTATGTAAACCGTATGGCAAAAGCTACATTCAGCAAAGGCACTGACTTCTGACCTCTTTTCACTATTTGTGTTTGTTTGATATCTGAGCAGGTTGCAGGTGTAGCTCCAGTCTTACCCACTAAGGTCTGATCAGTGGCCTGAGGGAAGCGGCTCTCCTCATCCAGCAGGGAAAGCAGACCCATGGGCTTGTGCAGGAACATGTCCAGGATGGGCCTGTTGTCCTCATACTCTACCAGGCTGGCATCCACTCCCTCGCTCTGGTACTCCATCTGATTAGAACCAATGAATGTAGAACAATCTCGATAATGATGTCTCTAAATGACCCAATTAAACAATCTGGGTTGAATATGATTTGTTCACGTGTGGAGAAAAATACGAGTTTATAATGAACGCCACCAAACAGCAGCAGCGGGCTGTGTGTCTGTGGCTGAAGTTTGTCTTTTACTGCATACATAAAACAGAACAGCTCTGAACTAACAAATAGAGTCGCTTACATATCCATAATTCATTTCAATTTGCAAATAACCCAGAGTCGTATCATATTGTTGCATCTATTTAATTTCAGATCAAAAAGCTGCTTTACATATATATTTTGCTAATAAAGTAAAACCAATAGATCTAAACCGTCCTCATGTTTAAGTCATTAACTCAATAATAAGTGTCTGTGTACATCGAGAATGAAGACATCTACACCAAATAAAAATCCTCCAGCTGGCACATCTGTGTTGAGGAGGAACTTTTCAGTGAGCTTAGGCCCTTGCGTTTAATGATTACTACGGTAATTAATGTTTAAGGGGGTAAATGTTGCTTCCAATAACAAGTTCTGGTCATGAAGAATGAAAAATGTATTATTGTGTCTTATGCCAAGTGTAATCCAGCCTCAATAAACGATGCAGTTTGGTATTGTTTAGGTTGTTCTTCTTGAATAACTGTGCTGCTATATGTATTTTAATGTAGAGCACAGTGGGTGTGTATGTAATAAAACCGGATATATAAAGAAAATTACACTGCCTTGTTTTTCCTTTTAGAGTTAACACAGACTCAAAGCCGTTATGGTTCTTGATTAATGTCTATTCTTTTCCATCAAGGAAAATAAAGGCTTCTCGCACTTCAGGGTAAACAACTTCATTAAATCAATTAAGGGAGTAATTTGCAACAGTATAAACAATCCTTTGCACATCACAGTCTGGCTACAAGCAAAATGTTCATGTTGAGAGCACCTCTACTCTGATGGATGTGACACAAAAGACATCGTAAAATGACCGATTTCCATGACTGTTGTTTTGCTCATTACATTTTGTTGCTGTGAAGTGTGCATTGAATAACACAACAGCATCTTAAGCACATCATATTAGCATAAACATGCTATTAATAACCTCTTTCTGTTCGTCAGCTCACCTGTTCGAGGGCAAATATGTGCTGGTTGAAGTAAAACTGGATCTGCTCGTTGGCGATGTTGATGCACAACTGTTCAAAAGAGTTCTTTTTGAAATTTTCAAATCCAAAGATGTCCAGGATTCCCACATTCATGCCACTTTCTGCGACACTTCAAAGGAGAAATAAAGGGGACAAACAAATTTAATTCTTCCATAGATCGGAGCAAGCAAATCCCCAGCAGCCATGCCAATTGATAAAACTTTAATGATAATCAAAGTTCAACCCAAATACAGTCTGGATGGCCTAGTCTGATAAGAAACCATAAACACCAACTCTTTCTACTGACATAACCTCAAGTCATTTTCAATATCTGCATAAACAATATGCATTTCTACAACGCACTGTATTTTATATTCACTGGCTGGAGCTGCTACTTTTCATGATCAGTCATTACCCACCGTGTGCAGAGGTCACCTTTAGCCTGTGCTACTGGGTTATTAATGGCAATAAGGAAATGGTAAAGATGACTGGATTGCAGACAGGAACTCTGGCTTTTGTGCATCTCTGAGATGACTCCTTGACAGCTGATGCTCATATTTATGAAGGAATTCTTTTGGATCAATGAACAGCCTTTTTGCAGTCTCTCTGAAGTCTTTTAATCATCTGAACATTATTTTCTCTGCACGCAACTCAGTATCAAAAATTTAAAACTTTTCCCCCCCTCTCCTCTTGTTTTTCTTGTGCTTGCCCATTGATATTCTCCACTGCACGTTTAAATCTACCTCTTCAGACTTCCATAAAGGTCATCGGAGCTTTGCAGGAACTCCGCATGATCACTCAAGACAATCGAAGAGGAGAGAGTAACAGTGGACGTCCACACAGATGTTCGTCACCGGCGCACACTCACCAGATGCTCGTGTCAGGCTGAAGCAGGGAGTTGATGCGGTTGACTATCCAGCTGAACAGGCGTCCGTACAAAGCCTTTGACATGGCATCACGGACGTCTGCAGCTTTGTTCACAGTGTTGGTGCGGATGATGGTCTCGCCTCTGGTGACCACACACTGAGAGGTCAGCGCCTCCTGGAGCTCCTCAGGGCCGATGCTGAGGAGAGACGCAGCTGAGAAAACAGATAAGAGTGTCAATCAATTTGTTAACCAAGGTCTCGTCTGCCTTAATCTTTGGTATAAGATGAGCTCCAGGCAGCTGTCGATTACTGTGGATGCCTTTGCTTATTTACACTTTTATGTAAATGGGAAACAGGTCTCTGCCTCTAGATACATTACTGTCTCACCTGCTTAAAAAAGTTTTTTTCCTTATTTTCTTGGTAACAATATTTGACTGTTTATTTTGTGGCATGTACAACAGTATCCTGCCAGCAAAAGCTTATAAATGGACAAACTATCACACAAAGGCTCTACAATGTGAATAAAACACCTAACGCACACATAACTCTGTCCTCTTCCAGGAGACCATGTTTCTACTTGTTTCTATGGCTAAACTAAGACAAACCATTTAACATATCTCACCATTCTCTAAGGCCTCTGAGTTAGGCACTTCACTCTTATCGGTCTGGTGTTGGGATGTGATGGCAGCAAATTCAATATTGCCTGTGTTCAAGATGGCTGAGAGAATCCTGTACACAGAGTTGACTTCCTACAAAAGAAAATAAAAATACAATTAACATAGCATTGAATCGATCTGTTGCAAAAAGCTGCATCGTATATATTTTGCTGAGAAGTTAAATACCTCCTCAGTGAACCCAATGTTTTGGAAACACTCCTGAATTGCATCGAACTGCTCTTTGTATAGTTTGCTGGAGACGATGTCTTGCATCACTTTGCAGTGTCGACTGTCAATATACCTGCAGGTCCACATAATGATTGTCCATGTCAATTTCCACAATGGGAAGTTGTCAGGATTTCAGTGAACATGCAGCACTAACCTGGGAGGCGTCTTGTCTGGTAACCTGTAAGTCTTCAGCTTGTCTTGGTGGTAAAGCCCAGCGTACATGTAATAAAATATGTGGAAGTTTTTTTCCCCTCTGAAAGGAAACAAAGAGTAGTCAGTTGTGCGACAATGCAAATCCAATGAGACCAAGAATGAGTGGCACATACATGGCCTGTTTGATGACTCTCGATTTCTCCAGCAGGTACTCTGATATCTTGGCCCCGATGACTGCTCCAGTGGGTGTGAACTTCATCTCCAGGTACTTCCCGAAGCGACTGGAGTTGTGATTGATAGCTGTGCAGGCGTTTCCAAAAGCCTCGACAAGGGGATTCACCTGCAAAATCTTCTCACGCAGCGTCCGATTGTTTCCCTAAGAACAAAAACCTTTGTTTAACAAACTATGATACAATCAGGTTAGAATTTTAGCAGTCTTTAGCACTGGAATTAACTAATTTATCAATGAGAGGATGACCACACTGCTATACCTTTCCCAAGAATGTTAGATGCTGAACAATCAAATGAGCACTCTCTGTTTTCCCTGCACCGCTCTCCCCACTGATGATGATACACTAAAGCAGAAAAAAATCTAATAACTAAAACATCAAGCAAAGGATAATTCATATTACATTCCTGTTTCCCTTGTTTAACCATGTAAAAGTACATCCAAACTCTGTATGAAAATGTGCTGTGTGCAATAAAAAAAGCAGCTGTCATCATCATTTTTTGATTAGTTTTACAATCACACGGTTGGATGTTTTCACTCGGATGATTTTTCTGCAGAATACCTGATCTTTGCAGAATGCCATCATGCCTTGGTAGGCTGCATCTGCCGTGGCAAAGATGTGTGGAGGGTTGTCAGACCGCTTCACACCGTGGTATAGCTTAGAGAACTGAGAGAAGAAGTATGAATACAGAAGAATAATCATTGATGGTCCTTAAAGATCTCCACATAAAAATTAAATATTAACAGGAGCAGATCACTTTAGAATACGTTTGATTCTGTAAAAATTTGTTGTGTCCCCTGCTATAGGAAAACAACTTTACTGCAGTGGAAAGGTGATGAGGCCACCTTATAATATCCAAACTGGCCATCTGGTAATATCCAATATCCAGTAATGGAAAGTGAAATAGCATGCTGACTAAACACCAAGCTGCTAAAAAAAAAATAATAGGATGTGTTTGTGCTTACAATTGCATTATAAAGTTTAGGTTTGTTTTTTTCTACTGGTTTTCATAAAATATTTTCCCCATTCTTAATAGATAAAATAAAAGTGGATTCATTTCTGCCCTTGTTTAAAAAATGACAGGACCAGTGGCAATCATCCATCATTTCCTCTGTGACTGGGAAAACACTGGGAACATTTGTGTAACTAGTCCATAACCAACCCGGGGAGAGTATATGCTGAGATTCTGGAAAGGATTGAGAGCGATGAGGATATCACCAACATAAGTGTACACCTGCAGCTCATCATACCTCTTCTGAAGATGGCTGATGATTGTGTCCTGCAGACAAGACACGTATAGCACAACATAGCACAGAAACACAGAACATCAAAAAAAAACAACTGTTGCTTAGACCAGTCAGTGCACGATGAGGTAAACACATTAAAGCTTACCTCATCTAAGAACTCCAGGTTTACCAGATCATCATTGGGACAGCTCTCTATTAAGAGGGTTTTACGAGTATTGATCCGCTCATGCCTGTATAAAATAAAGCACATGACAAATAAGAAGCAGTAGTTGGACTGGCTGAGTGCTAAGACCCCATCACTTCCAAGGCTTGTGTGAAGCCCTTAAAGCTCTCCCAGGGGACACACCGGCCATTAACAGAGGCTGTGATTGCACTTCATCTGTGTTTTGACCTATCACTTTCCAATGAGCCCCTGTGGGTAGAGGTCAACACAAAGCCAGCTGGCTCCGTGGGACTGTGGGAACCCTCAGGGGAAACCACACACAGGGTGTGTGAAAGCGGGACAGAGAACCGTGTTTGCGCGCGCCACT
>NW_018127910.1:207917-223979 GCF_001952655.1 Monopterus albus | reverse complement strand
CGAGCGCCACTGCTTTATGTGCCTATATGAATGTACTATATATACACAGTCTACTGACTGCAATGTACAGTGGATACTCTATGGAATTTAAAGGACAACGTTCATGATGTTCTATTCTTGTTTCACTATCATCACATCCCAAGAAAAGACCAAAGTATCAATTAGCATGCATCTTCTGTGGAGCCAAAGCCTGCTTAGCTTATACCTGTCATAGACCTCTGTTGTCAAAAAACCCAAATCAAAAACACATTGGTGTTTGCTAAGAGTCCATAAGATTGAGCCGTGCTACTACGCAGTTGTTGCAATAAACATGGGCACTATAATTTAGTAATTTAATTTCTTGAGTCAATCCCAAATGTTCTGTCCTGCTGTCATAAATATTCATCAGGCTGCACCAGATATTTAGATAATAAAAGCTTAGACAATGGCTAATGATATAGTATACTGATGATTCTTTGTAAACGCTTAATTTTTATCTGCATAAATGTGTCACAGAATTATATTTATACAGTTTAGAATGAGGGGAAATATCTCATTTTGCTCTCCACTGCTACTTTGTCATTAGGCTAATGTTAGTAATATTAACATTTGTAGATCGAGATATGGTGTTATTTTTGTTAACTGTAATTTAAAAATCTTAGGTTTACATAGTTTTAAAACTGCATTTTAACCAAGTGCCAGGCCAGATAAGTCAACCATATCCCCCTCTTTTTACTCTTCAGTCTAAATCATGTCATATAATAACAAGCTATTGTTAGATTTGACTGTTAAGCTAGCTATGCAACAATTACACCTACATCTAAATAAACTTCTAGCAACAAGTAATCTGAACATAGTTGTCTGGTGCATCTTGCGTAGTGATGCATAATTCTCTAGTTAGAACAATTACATAACTATACAAGTTTAAGTTAAACCGTAACTTTTTCTGAACTGTGTTTGATCCTGATCCTGTCCGAGTTATACATTTGCTAAAAACAGTTTTTTACTTTTAAAATCTATACTGTATATTGTGATCTGATTTAAATGATTTATGTCTTCAGTAATGAGCTAGCTTGGGGCCGAGTGCCACAGACAGAGTAGAGAAGGCAGAAAATAGTGAAAGATGGACTAAGAAATAATTGGTTTTGGTCTTTTCACAAAATATGTTGACAATAAGAAACATACAGAACAACACCAGCCTTTTTTCTTCAGAGGATGAAAAGTTGCAGTATCACTAAAATATCTTATTCACAAGCTTAAGGTTAGGAATTGTTTCCTCCTCTGCCCTTGTGTTTATTTTGCATTCTGAAAATTGTGGAAATGATGAAAATAAAGTGAATATTCTTCATCATATCCCTTTAGACAGGGAATTGAGACCTCTCGCCTCTACTTCTCTCCTGCTTTGAAGTAAATCACACTATTCCACCTATGCCAGCTACTTTTAAGATCTATATGTCTTTATTCTTATCTGGAGTCATTGTGTGCTGATCTGTGGCATGAGAGACTAAACCAAGCGAGCCCAGTTCTCGCCCTACAAGCTCCTAATCCCATTATCCACTTTCTCTGTGGACAGGAATTCAGGATCAGGCTCAGGCAATGACTCTGTACACTCTCAGAAGTAAACAGACCTGGCACAGCATCAAGCCTCTCAGTCAAGGGCAGGTTCAGTGAAGTCCTTTATAATGAAGATTTTCATCGCCAAAGTCAGTATTTCTCCAGTAAATAACAGGAGACATTCACTGACATCATGGTATCTAGATGAACTATTCCTCACAACACATTTTAGGATAAGATCTCATGAAACCACCTTCTCTAAATATCTTGAGTATTTGTATTATGCCTCATCTATTTGTCCAAGATTGTTTATAAATGAATCTTTAAAATGGACAATTTCTCTCTACTACAAACCTTAAGTGTATCTAGTTGTACCTAAAAGTACAAATAAAGTAACCTGAACCTGATGAAGTACATATTTACCTACTCATGCAAAACACAGTAGCCACAATCTGTAAAGAAAATAACTTTAATTAGCTAATTCAAAAACACATTACAACTGAAATTCTTCCTTTTCAGTGGTCAATCAATCTAAAAAAACAAAAATCACTTACTCCTGGTTTAATGAGACAGGTGGGGAAGTGCTTTGGACTTTCCATCCACAGGCCTAAAATGCATTTCCTAATCTAAGGTTAGTCAGCACAATCACTCTCTGAATTAGTCACACCTCTCTAACTTCTATTTAATCACATAGTGGAATGTCCATTACTGGGGCTCATCATTGTTTCTATGCTTGAATGTAAGAAGATGAGACCCTGCCCCCTACTGGACAGAAAAAATATCAGCACTCACTCAGTGCCTATCTGGAGCAATAAAGTTAACCAATGACAGCACACAAATAAAGCTTTTTCATTACAGCACATTATTTCTTCTCTGAGACCAGCTTTTCAGGAGACTTACTTGGTTTTAGTTTTGCAGCCCGCTTCTTGCTGCTCCTGGGTGAGAGCAGCTAACTGCTGACGAAGTGCCACATCTTTGCCGTGGGCCTGCTTTATGAAGGGATGCTCCAGGAGGTGGGTTGTAGATGGACGTGCCTCAAAATCCTTTATCAGACACCTTTACACACACAAAAATATCACACTTTTGCTTCATCTCCAAACTCACCGTCAGCAAATAAACAGGAAGAAACACTCCCACATCATCATTTACCAATCTTTCAATCACAGTAAATTAAATAGCTAACTGTGCAATCACCTGAACATTTTAGAAAGCTGATTTTGTCTGGATCTGCTCTGACGGACACATCGGCTCCTTGCAAGCACTTTAAAGTCTGGGTCACTATTCTGTCACTGACCGTCTGACTACCACATGGTCACTGTCACCATGGCCCCCAGTCCAAACAAGCCCTGCTATGGTACAGCAGGAGTCCTATCTCTGATGTGCAGTGTTTGCACATCAGCAATGTCTCTGTGACACCGGCTGGCAGCTATGCTTCACCATCAGTTTGTTGCTGATACAAAAGCTCTCAAAATATTGACAGTGTCACCATAAACTGAAAACCCAGGAGAACACATTTGGCTTTAATTTTGCACAGCACTGAGATATGAAAGGACAAAAACTATTAAATTAAATAGCATGAAATCTTCACCTGAGCTTAAGAAAGCACATTCATCATCTACTTGGTCAGCTAAAGACTTAAAGTGCCTCAATGTGTGCGTAAGCGCTACAACAATTGCAGGCAGAAGTGAGATAGGAGAAAAACACCAATCTAATTCTTACCTCCTAATCTACACTGAAATTCTGTTTCTTTTATCAGTTTGTTCGGCTCTGAAAGTTAATTCCATGATTTCATTAGCGTCAGGACATTAAGCAGAGGTTGATGCTATTAGCAGGGCTGTGCTGCCAGGATGCTGAACGGCGGGCCACTTTGTCAAACATGTTGGCTCTCTGGCTGCACAAATGCAGACAGTGGTGATTGATTTATTATCCTGAAATCCCCCCAACCCACTCCTTCCTACACACACATACAGACCTGACCCATCTGAAAAGGCTCCGTAAACAACCTGCTAACATTGATAACATTGTCCAGCCTCCACACATTGAAATCTTGTGTGCTTTGTTTGGTGAGATTAATTCAGATATGATATCACACAATCCATTAACCCAGATTAGAGAGCTGCAATCTAAAAAAAGTATCCAATGAAAACCACCGCAGAGACAATGTAAAAAGTATAAACACAAAAAGCACCACAATGAGTTTGGGCTGGTTTACGGCGTAGTATGTCTCGACTCTGTCCTGAACAATCAATTACTCAAGTGGCCAAAAAAAAAAAAAAAAAAAAGCCAACTGGCCTTCAAGAAAGACCATCTGTTTTGTCAATTACTCCTTTTCATTTATTGCATTTCAATGCAAACCTCCACAAGAGCCAGCATAAATATAAGCAGAAACCATGCCTGAACAAACAGTTCTCTAAACAAATTGAATTTTATTTTCTCATTACAGCTCAGGCTCACATAGCTCTGTGGAGTAGATATTAAGGCTGTATATTCTGAGCAACCACTACAAGCCACCCCTGACATTATTAGCTCTGCACAGTGGAGGAAATGATAAGTTATCCGAGCCTCAGATAGAACTGATAACTCAGGTGAATTAATTTGTACCTCTGTGGCAGATTTACACAAATGAAAGTCAATGAACAGAAAGACCAATGGTTGATAGGATCTGGCTATAAAACATCAATATCAATTTCCTCCATGTTTACATGCACATTCGTGCCTCTGACACTGTCCTACAATTAACGTTCAGCTATCCCTGCTGAGTCTTTTTGACACAGCTTCTCCGCACAGTGTTTTATCATTCCATACTAGACAAATTATACTGTATATAAAATATCTTTGTAATCAGATTATGACATTTCCAAGAGTAGCTGCTACTTATAATGCCAAGAAAGTATTGCAATTATTTATGCAGCATTAACATCAAGCATTCAGTATTATTTTAGGCCATATGAAATTCTTTAAAAATAATGTTCCAGGTCCTGTTCTTGGTAGCTACGACCTTCACTGCCTTTTCTTCTATTTTCTAACTCACTACTCACTTACGCACCAACATGACTGACTTTAAATTACTTTCATATCTCAGGGAGATGAAATGAGTTATGGATGCATAAGTGATACATTGTCAAAAAACAGGTTCACAACTGGTTGCTCATGTATCAAACATATTGTCATACAATTTGTCTCTTTACATATTCTGATCAGCCATAACATTACGACCACCTGCTTAACACAGGAGTCAGTGCAGCAGTTGGTTGGCACTCGTGTCACTCTGCAGCTCACTGTGCATTTACTGTGATTCTGTTTGCTTCCATAGTTCTACTGTCAGGAAGAGCACAAATGTGTTGACCATTCAGTGAAAAACGCATGTAAAAGGAATGAAAACTGTGGTGGTGAGGATGAGTTAGAGAGAATGTTTTAGACAAATTCAACAGCCTCCCCACTCCAGGTGTGATATCACCACTATAGCTGTTGAATGTTTCTCTTCATAGAGACCAGTGTACAGTATTTCTCATTTTCAACCACTTTAACAAAGAATCAGACAAGATGGAATCTTTTGAAAAAGGATGAATGAAATTTAAAAGTTTAATCTAGTGTAGATCAACCTCATCATCAGTGAGCCTTGGGCGTCCATGACCCTGTCACAGGTTCACTGTCTGTCCTTCCTTAGAAACTGTTGGTTGGTACTAACCACTGCAGACTGGGAGATGCTCTGACCCAGTTGTCAGCCATCACAGTTTGGCCCTTGTCAGAGTCACTCAGATCCTTAAACTTGCCTCTTTTCTGCTTCCAACGCATCAACTTTGAGAACTGAGTCTTAACTTGCTGCCTAATGTACCTCACACACTGACAGGTGCCACTGTAACAAGATAACCAATGTTATTCACTGCACCTGTCAGTGGTCATAATGTTATGGCTGATCAGTATCTGTTTTTTTTTATCATTGCTTTCAGTCCTTTAATTTAAACATTACAGCTTAAGACAGAAAGAGGGCACAGGCTGACAGGCTGGAGTTAGAGGAGACTTACTGGCTGATGAAATAGCTGAAACTTCTGCACCATTGTCCAGGATTTCGTAATGTGGGTGGGGGATTTCTGAAATAAAAATCACAAGATACAAAAGTCAGCATAATATGTAAAAAAACAGCAACTTTATTCAATGCATTCAAATAATAGAATCATCCCTACAAATTAAAGAGTCTTCTGAAGTAGCTGATAAACGACCACTGGCAGGAAGAGAGTGAGCATTAGTCTCCAGTGAGAGTTTTTGGTCTGAGGACAAGCTGTTTGGGGTCCAGGTCTGTCAGCAGCCACAGAAAAAGTGACAAATGATAAACTGGTCCTCCACTGTCTGGCATCAAGCATCTGCCATGGGGAGCCAGAAGTTATGGAAACTAGTTATACCTCTGTCAGCAGCATTTACAGAGGCCATCTATAATGAGGCTAACACTTTTCAAGTGCGCTGGATGACAGGAGACAGGTCTGTATGAGGAGCCAAGGCTGGACAGGCCTGAGTACAGTCATCTTCAAGAGGTGCTGCCGGTCTGACAGCTAGCGGCTGAGCCATTTGTCACTGTCAGGGAAGTAGTGACGGATGCGCTTGAGATGTTTATTAACTGTATTAATTAGTTCACGTGTTTCAAACAAGCCAGAGGTAGATAGATGCAGCTACATGTTATACGACAGACTATTTAGCATCACTTTTTCTCTTTTTCTGAAAGGGATGAGAGGTTGCTGGGCACAAAATCTGTCATTTGCTGCAGCACTAAGTTAGTCGAGTCTTTGATAAGGATTCAGGCGGGCAATCCTTTCCAAAGTGCTGATCAAAGCCAGTAACTGACTGCTTCAATGCAACCTCTAATATGAGCCTGAAGACATTCTCGCCTTGATGTTGTACCATACTGCTCATACAGTACAAAGTCAATATAGCTGCTCTGCTGATAACAGCCAAATGTGCTCATTGTGCTTAGGAAATTCAGGCAGTTTTTTTTCCCCAGTATTTGTGAGGGTGCTGGCTCGTATTGTAAACACAAGTGGCTTATTCAAATCTAAGTCCAGGCAGCACTTGTACTGTCAGACGTCCTTCAAGAGTGGATTGAGGCAAAATCACAGAGGTGTCAACAGCACTTGACAGCTGTTAGTAAGCCATGAAGAAAGACAAATGTCAAAGTAATATTTGAATAAGCGTATGCAGAATTTATTATTGCCCTGCTTTCTATATGTTATAAGACTTTTTTAAGCAATTCTTTAGCTCGATTTAGAGTAATAGCACTAACTTTGACAGCTGCACTTTATACCATCAGTGCTCAAGACTTAACTGTCTATTCGTACACATGAAACAAGTGCTTTAATCATTATAATTACTTTAATCAAATTATAAAAATCTGAAAAATAATACTTCATTGTTGGATATCCACAGTTCAAGTCCACTAGACTAAAATACCAAAACAGTCAGCAATGTAGAGAAAGTCTACACCTTACTCTTTATTATCATACATATTGTATCATTATACCGTATAGCTATCTTAAAGCTACCTCGCATAACCTTGCTAGTGTAGTTACAAACTGATTCTGATGAAATATGAGGAGATGTACTTTAAAGTTTGCAAATGAATCAAAGGTGCACTCAAATGCCATAATAACTGGATCGTGATTTATGTATTTCTTTGCTTAAAATACATACTTGTTTCTTAAAGCAGAAATAAGGTGGCCTTTTAGACAAGCTTAAAGGAGAATAACTACGAGGGCCCAACATAGAGACATTCAGTGAATGGACCACCCGTTTAATATTTCAGCTCATCCATCACCTCGGCAAAAGCGCCAGCACTTCTTTGAGCACACATGCATGATCACAGAAAACTCCTGCTGCATTTATCATGTTTTTGGCGGCCACATCACCAAATGCTGCAGTCCTAGATACCACAGTGCAGTAAAAAAAAAAAAAAAAAAAAAAAACTACATCAAAGATGAGGAGATGTTATATGAAAGCCTTTACTCATGAGTGGCAAATCATCCAACCAACCAATGATCTTTTGCCAGGGGTCAAGACTGCAACTGTGTCTGATAATGAGAAATCTGTGATGTTAACATATATGGCATCTTCTCTTTATCCAAAAAGACTTTTTTTAAACAATAAAATGCTTAAAATCAAGGCCATCTGAGTTCTTTTAGATGTCGGCTGGTTTTCAAACCTACACATGCAGACTACACACAGTTCTAATTATTTCTGGCATTCATCTTTGACAGACTGAATATCAAGCCGGATATCAACTGTAATCATCCAAAAGTAAAATGTTTGTTGCTGGATAAGAGTTTTTAGTCATGCTAATATCAAGGCTCTACTGATGGCAGTGTTGGTCTGTCTTGTCATTCTCTGTGACAAGTCATTCCATCACTTGACATGTATACATGGCATCACCACTTCCCTCCACTATGCAAAAAGAAAGCCAAAATATCGCAAAAACGGCGGCTGCAATCTTGCTTTTTTCCAACCAGATTCTGCACAGTAGCAAACAGAAATGGAGCAACAGCATCAGGCCGCCAATCAAAGCTGTAAAATCAACGAAATACACCTTTTTTATGTCATCAAATAACTATTAAAAACAACCTTACCAGAAAAATGACCACTTGTACACATGTCAGCATGGTAATATCTACCAAAAACCACAGAAGTGACCTCTTGGAAAAATTTATTTGATTTGTACTTTGAGTTTCTAGTTTGCCTCATTTCTCATCATTAACACGGAGGCAGTGGGATTTATGACATATACTGCAACCAGCCACCAAGGGGAAATTGACTTTTGGTGGCTTCACTTCTGAAAGCCGAGAGCCTGTCCATCGTTTTTACAGTCAATGGTTTAGTTAATGGACACAGGATGAACCCAAAAGGCTTTGTTGATTTTCTGGCCATTCTTCTAGCACATTTCAGCAGTTCAGAGTTTTTCACTTGTCGCGAAAATGATCCCGTTATCTACAGGATACACTTGTAAATAATTTCATAGATATTCCTGGTTCACAGAGAATGAATACTAACAACTTTGGTCATCCTCTGGTGAATTTGTGGCTTTTAATGAAATGTACTGACAATTATTTCAGGGACTGTGATAAAATTTTGCAGATTCATTCATGTCCCCCTAAGTTAATCACTCTGGTGAGCCCTTAACTTTTCATTGTTTTACGACCAAATATGTGTAAAATCGACAGCATTTTCGTCAACCTCAGCGGCAGATTAGGTTTAGTGTAAATTAGTAAATGTTAGCATGCTAACACACTACACTAAGACGGTGAATATGATAAACATTATACCTGCTAGTTAGCATGTTAATATGTGAATATGTTAGCATACTGAATTTAGCTTTTATCTCAAATGCAGCCTCAAGCTAGCATGGCTCAAGACTCCTAGGCTTTTTGATGAACAAAATATTTTTGAACAAAGACTCTTCAAGAGAGGATCTAATACATACATGTAAAGTAAATGCAAACAAAGTTGCAATTAATCATAATTACTATCTTCATAGTTCAGTAATACATAAATTTAAAATTTTATTGAACACACAAGACTTTCATTTCATTCCAAATGAGATTTTTCACCCCTTGAAAGACTTTCTTTTATGTCAGAAGCATGAGAAACTGTGTCGATATCCCTCACCCTAGGCTGTTCTGCTCCACAGATTTTAATGTTGGTTTTTTCCATGAAAAGCTGTCTGAACAGCACATTGGTCTGGATTCCTCTCCTTGAGCCTCATGATTTGATTAGCAACGAGCCATCATTTACTTCTGTTTTCCATTTCGCTCATTCTCCATGCAGACACATATATGTGTGGCTAATATCAACAGGGATCTGGTCGAATAAACACCACCTTGGACATCTTTGCCAGTTTCCTCTAACCCTTACCTCCCGTTTTACACACAGTTTTGCTTGACTTTACATGAACACTGTGAGGCATCACAGAGAACATGGTGTCAAGCCATTAACCTTCACACACATTAGATATCACAGACCATTTTTGTCTCTAGCAGTTGTAATTAATTTTGTGCTTAATGATTTTACAACTTTACCCTCTGACATGCTTCATTACCTCCATTCATGGTCAACATGAACATCACATGTCTGTCATACTGCAACACACTCAGTCACTTTTAATCATAACAAATTAACAAAATCCTTCAATTCAACTTATTTTACAATAATAAAATAAGGGAAACTACAAAAAAATAAAATGATCTGAGAGTTAAACGCATACATGAATTTACGGTTTGTCACAACTCATCAAGTATCAGAGGTTTGTGAAGCACAAACACGCCAGGCAACAAGGTGGCCCATAATTCCCACACCTCATCAGAGCCTCCTTGACAGATATCAGTGCTTCTCTCATTTTTTCTACTGCAATGAGATTCATTTCCACCTGTGCAGGTTTCCCCTAGCGCAACCAGAACTGTGACATAATGTCTGTCTGCTGCTGGCTCCTGCAGTCAAAGTGGTAATAGCATGGGGTGCTTATTTGGTCCTCAGCTGACATCAGTAAATCTTTAGCTTGACAAGAGAGACGGCCTGACGAGACTTTACAATGGTCTTCTCAGAAACAGCAGCAGAGACAGGAGAAATAGTGCTACTACAGAGAGCTGACTAAACAATACTAGAGCATATAAGAAAATGTGTAACATCAACCACAAGCGGGACCCATTTTTCTTGTGTTTTACTATCTCAAAGTCAGAAAGGAAGAATTACAAGGTGGATGATAGATACAAGATTAACAGCATGACAGTGTGCCCGTTAGGCTGGAAACACATTACTGTGTGCGACTATAAAATATCAGAATGATGAAAATGCTTATTGCATGTTTTAGTGCTTATACTGATTTCATAAAATATGTAATAGCCAAGAACAGCACTTCAGAAAAGGCTCCCCTGGTTTGTGACCTATTAAATTGAGAAAAAAAAATCTATAACTTTGCAGTCGTTGAAATCTTTGAAGGTGAATCTCTGATTTTATCGTGAATCACTCTCACTGCCACCAAAGAACTAAAAGTGAAACACATTTCCCTCTTTAGAATGTAATTTGTACAGGAGTCATAATTTACAGTGTGACTCAGTGTGATTTTGTTTGCCTTGTGATAGAAAGATAAATAAAAGCTTGCCTTCACTACAGTATTAATCTGTCTGTCAAGTTTCAACTCACTGTCCAGGGTCCCACCCATGTTCTTTACTGCAGGTTTAAAAATAGAGGCCAGGGGTCCAAGATTAAGGCCAGAGCAACTAGGCATACCCAAGGGGCCAAACATAATTCACTCAGTCAAGAACAAAAAATTATGAGACAGACAGAGTTTAATGTTGTTTAGACAGCTGAGCAAAGACTCTAGTGCATTAACCTCATTGGGCTGCATAGGCAGATAGAGTTGTACATCATCTGCATAACAGTGGAAAGAAAGATTATTGAAAAATATAATCAAGCCCACAGTGAGTAAATATAATGAGAAAAGAACAGGGCCAAGGATGGAACCCTGCGGTACCCCACAGGAAAGAGCTGCATATGATGAAGAAAAATCACCAAACCTGACAGAGAAACTCCTCTTGGTTAGATAAGACTGAAACCATTTAAAAACAGTGCCTTTAATGCCCACACCCTGATCAAGGCATGAAATAGGGACTATATGGTCCACAGTATCAAAGGCTGCTGGCAGATCCAGCAGTACCAACAAAACAGGATTACTGGAGGTCTGAAATTAGCAAGAATTGAAGAGTCAAGATGAGCTTTCTTAAGATGTGAGAGCACCACAGCTTGCTTAAGTGCAACTGGGACGGTTCCTAAGCTAAAGCAAGCTGTTGAAAAACAGATGAAGACATGGCCCCACAGCACTGAAAACCTCTTTTTACACCGTCGCAGGGATTACATCCAGTGGACAATGAAGGCTTCAGGTGCTATACCACCTCAGTGAGTGATGTAGAGACAGGCTCAAACTGATCAAATACTGCAGAGCAAGCGGTTACAACAGGCAGTCCAGATATTGGAAAATACGTATGTATCTTACATTGAGCTTTGTGTCCGACTGAGGCTACTTTATCAAAGAAGTGAACAGCCTTTTCGCAGGTAGCTGATGACACATCTGACAGGACAGTGGAACACAGATTAAAAATACAGTTAATGGTAATAAATAGGACGCTGGGACAATGGCTATTACTCTCAATGACCCTAGACAAAGATTAAGATTTAGCTGCTTTCACAGAACTCTGATAAGATGACAAACAACCCCTCAGAATGCCCAGCAATACCTGTAAAGTCCTTTTTTCATTTATGATCAGCTGGTCTACATCATTGCCTGAGAGCATGGTAATGACATTTATCCAAGGTTCTGATTTCAGTTTGACAGGTTTGCACCTAAAGGGGGCAACCGAGTCTAAAATAGGAGAACATGGAATAAAAAAAAGAGAGAAGATCATCCAGGCAAAGATGATAGGTCGAACCGTCCTCAACACAGAATGGAGTGTCCATAAGTGCAGCAGCAAATTCTCCAGCTGTGGTGGAGGCAATGGTGCGACGATGATGAGCCAGAAGAAAGAGACCTAGATGTCAATGGGGGAACCATAATTTCAAATGTGGTGGGGTAATGGTCAGAAATAATAGTGTTAGAAATTTCTCCAAGAGAAACCCACAGGAGATCACAAGGTCCTGGGTGTGTCCATCTTGAAGTGTAAGCCCATCCATTGACTAAGATTAAGAGTCGAAAAACCTCTTAAAGTCATTTGCCATTGAATTGGAAGGGCAACAAACATGAATATTAAAGTCACCACAAATCAGGAACTTGTCAAATTTTGGCACAATACCAGCCAAAAACTCAGAAAACTCCTGTATGAAGTCCTTGTTAGATTCTGGTGGGCAATAAACCACTGCACATAATACAGGACAGGAAAAATTTATCACAAACATTTGTCATTCAAAGCTGGAATAAGCATCTGGGGATTAGACGATAGCTAAAATTATTCTTAAAAATAGCCGCCCAACATTCATGAAGAATGAACAAAGTGAAGGATGGAATTTGGTAAGAGTGCTGTTCTCATTAGCTTTTAGCCAGGTCTCAGTTAGGAGAAGAATATCCAGGACACAAGAGGTGAAGATGTCTTTCAAAATCAGATTCTTGTTAGCCAACAACTCTGTGTTAATCAGGTGCCTGAAGATCCTTGGAGAGACCACCAACCAAGAATCAAAGTCGGGAATTGCTGGCCTGCAGGGGCGGTTCTAGAACATTTTGAATGGGGTCGCCGGGCTGCGGCACAGACTCTGAGAGGGGTGGCAGGTTTGAAACATTAGTAAAAAGTAAATAAACCCCTAGCATACAAAGTAATAAACAAAACAATATCAAGAATCTAACTGGTTTTTGTGCAAAAATGAGACATACACAGTGCTTTCTTTACATAACTTTGGCTGTGCTCCTTATTTACTCCCAGCAAGGGAGGTTAGGGTTAAGGCAATTTTTACTTTGGCAAGGGTGGCACCAGGGGTTGCCCATTAGATTCTGGGGGTGGCCGGTGCCACCACTGACCACCCTCTGGATCCGCCTATACCGGCCTGAGCCGCCTGTAGCTGTAATCCAGGGAGGGCTGCCCAACGTAGCTGCCGCCAGAGGATGGTCAAAACTATATGAACTGAATGAACAATGAAATGACAACTTCTCTAGCGAGTTTCGGATGCTAAGAAGATGATCATACACCAGCAGTGGAGCTGCATTTTAAGGAACAAACAACAATAATAACAAAAATAGTACAACGTACAGCAGAGGCAAACGGCAGGCCACATAGAGTGGTGCCATCTTTTTTTTTATTTTTTTTTTTTTTTTTTTTACACACCCTCGTTGTCCCCAAAGTCAAAGAGCCTTAGAAATATGCAGTAAAGAAGTGGGATACAGCACAGACATAAGGAAAGCCCCCCTTTTATTACGCCTGCTGTTTGATAAGGAGATGTGCTTAGCAAAAACCACTCATCCAGTTCTAGGTAGCCTTCTTAAAATTTCTCCGAAAGACACAATCCCTAATCTACATATACTCTATTTTTTTAAAAAGTGATGTATTATTAAGTGCATGCCTGAGAAATGCCATCCGTCCATTTGACCAAGGGGTCCTGCTTTTAGCCATCCTTTCTCTTGCAATTATTTAAAATTTTGGTTAAACTTGGTGCTGATGAAATGCTGCGTTAGCTTCCACACAAGCCATATCCATGTTTCTTCTATGGCTTGGCAGGGAGGAGATAACATTGTGACGGGGAGGAGGTGACAGCCTCATCTCAATGTGAATGGAGCTAATCACCAATGCAAATTGCAATCAGAAGGGCATATCTCTACCTAACTGAGAGATAATTGCACGATTGTACTGATAACAAAAGGTCAACCGCGTGTAGCCATTAAGCTCTCAAATGATCATCAGACACACACTGTCTCCAGCAGTGAATACTTTCACAGGCTGAATCCCTTCATTAATTTGTAGTAGTGTAGTAAACCAAATACTACTACATTTTGTGAAGATGCAGATTTTAAAGACTGATTATTCAACACATTGCCTCTCAGATAGGAAATAATGGTAAATTTAAAAAATGCTATGGCATCAAGAAACATGAATTAAACCGCAGATCCTGCCTACATTTAAATTTTTTTACATTTCAAGACATAGTAAAGATAAATCCATTTAACAAGAAAGCCACCATCATATATCCTTTTATCACCTCTACTGTCAAAGTCAGTTGGTTATTGTCCTCCTGTACAGGGCACCGTGCGCCAAGACAACCAGGCACAAGGACAGTTTCTTCCCCCGGGCCGTCGCTCTGATTAACACTTAACCCACGACAGTGCAATACTTGTAAATATACCTTGTACATATCGATCCGTTGAATCCAGACCATGTGTATATAGTACTTTATTTTTATTCCTAATGCACTTTCCTTTGCTTAATTGCACATTACTTCTTTACTTCTGTTCTCAGCCTTACATTGTTTACTTGCCCACTGCTGCCTTACATAAGGTCATGCACATATGCACTGACAGCTGCTGTCAAATTCCTCGTGTGTCCAACACACCTGGCCAATAAAGCTGATTCTGATTCTGACAGAGAGGAAAGCAGTGCATTGAGCATCCTTGTGTGGGCTACATGCAGCTGTGTGCTAGGAGCGCCCTCTAGTGGACTTACCTTGGGATCTTGAAGAGGGCTTTAACTGGATGCATCTCAGCCAGCGGGGGATCTCCATCTGCCAGCTCAATGGCTGTAATGCCGAGCGACCACACATCACAGCGGGCGTCGTACGAGTAATCATACTGCTGTTCACAGGCTATGACCTGGCAACATGACACCACAGTGATCTTCTGAACAGCTAAATCAGACTAAAATGCAGGGTTTTTTTTTCTTAAAGCAGAAGAAAATTTGAGATTAATTCACTTTATACCTGAAGCGTTTCAGAATTTTCCTTAACATTGGGTCAAGTATTTCACTTTATTAACATATCCTTAGAAAAACTAATTTAAATACATTTATGTTAAAAAGGATCATAAAGCTTAATGGTCGTTCTCTCTCTTAGTTGCTGCCAAAAATTTGGCAGAGATACAGACATTAGCATTCATGGACTATTTAAACATCGAAAGCTATGTCGCCTCAGTAGCCGGTGGTATGAGCTCCTCTCTTTTCACAGTCAATAATTATAACTGACACTACATTTTAACAGCTGAGTTTATTCTAATTGCCCCCTGAGGTCCCTCCCTACCGACCCAATCAGTGCACTTCATTTCTGGCAAAGAGCAAGCTGAGGGGCCACAGCCTCCCAGTTATTAACCTTGAAGCGACCCCAAGATCTGCACAGGATGAGGGGAATACACAGTGGCACAGGGGAGAGAGAGTGTCACACTGAAATAACTGGGCCTCTGTTTTTGTCTCGTAAAATACTTTGCTCATTTAAAGAGTTCATTAGGCACTGAAACACATGGGCTATGCTGCACTATTACAGATGCACATGTGTGTGTTAAATGAAGCATAAACTGACCTCAGGAGCCATCCAAAATGGTGTCCCGACTGATGTGTTCCTCCGCAATCGTGCACTAGTCAGCTGGGCTGAAACACCTGGGGAAAAAAAAAAGCATTAACTCTTAAAAAAAAAAAGATTGACATATTAGTGTGTATCAGTTTGATTTTCCTAAGAATGAAATCTGAATTGATCGCAAAGACAAGTGTTTGAATTAATCAATAAATCTTGGACTATAATTTAGTGTGGCAACCTGCCAAGCAGTAATAACAATGGGCTATAATCATTTCAAATTAAGTAGGACAGATTTTTATCAGCATGACTCCACTCCATCTCCATGACACAGAGGACATAAAAATGCCTGGGGGTAACTCAAAGTCATTTGCTATAACAGCTTTCTTTTAATATGCAAAGGATCAAATAATGCAATTTAAATGAGGAATAATAGCCTTGGGTTAAGGCTGCGGTCCATGAAATAAAAGGATGTTATGGTGAGCAAGGGACTAACGGGTGGAGCTCGTTAAATGATTAATCCTATGC
>NW_018127910.1:205395-207681 GCF_001952655.1 Monopterus albus | reverse complement strand
GTCAAATACCAGAAATTATTCATGTATCTAACAATGCACTTCAGAGAAAAGATAAAGTAGAGAAATTCATCAGACCCTGATGAATTTATGCCTTTCTAGCAATGCATGACTTGACTAATTTGCCTTTGTCAAAGACCATTACCAAAGTCGACCAGTTTGACCCCTCCCTCGGTCGTCAGGAGGATGTTGTTGCCCTTGACGTCACGATGAATAATCCGGTTGTTGTGCAAATGCTGGAGACCCTTTTAAATTAGAGGACACACAAGGTGCTCCGCATGAATCACGATCACGTTATCAGCCATTTGTCATCAGTATAAATTTGAATATGATGCCTTCAAAGTTGAGCACTACAAACTATGTAAACGAACTCCCACAGCTGTTCAGAAGAAGAGACATTCATTATTGCCTGCCAGACTTCCCCTGCTGAAAATAAAGCTTCGGCATTATCTCTGCAAGTTTGCGCCACACCTCTTCCCTAACAAACAGCTTTGCAGTGAGCCACCTTACCAAGAGGGCACTGTACAAGATGTATGAGATAACGGGCTCCTGCAGACGATGGCCTCGCATGAACAGACCTTTGATGAGTTCTGTGACAGAGCCACCGTTGCACAGCTGGGTGGGAGACAGAGAAACTCCAGTGATTTGTCCATCTTTCACCACTCTAGATTATGATTCATGGTGAGAGCTAGCCAAGACACACAAGTAAGAGAAGGCAACGCAGCATCACATGGCGGCATGATAACATCAACATTCATGTAGGCAGGCTGCCACTGCAAACTGAGGCCTATTTCAAAACTACATGTACATAAATTACAATTAAGCAACAATGTCTTCAGAGTTTCAAACATTTTATGGTTCATAGACACATGTAGTTCCCCTGCAGACATGGCCGGTCTTTTTATTTAGCACTGCTCTGAGCACAGACCTAGCTATCAAATACTGAGATGTCTAAACCAGAGGCACAATAACCACAAAACACTACCTAACTCTCCTTAACATGTTGTTTCTCTCACTGATCTTCTTGTTCCCTGTTTTCATGCAGTACTCATTTGCACTGCTGCCCTCTAATATACTGTATGTTTGTGCATATACATGTACTCAATGAACATGAGATGCATACAGAGCAGCAAATCAATTATCAAACACTGCACCATATAGCTGTTCTGTTAATCAAAATGAATCTTGTTTCACTTCTTTCACTCAGCCTGACATTGTGCTCGTGTTAGCCAATTTCCTCTCAGGAGGGAGGGCTAGTTTGTTTTGTTTTGGCCAAACTAATCAGTAGCGAGTGGCATACAGTATTTGTCTTACTGACACTTCCACACTGATCAAATGTGTTGATTTAAAGGTTTTACATTTCTGTAAGTTGCCGTAAAACAGCCTGTACAGCTGTGTCGATCTCACCCAAACATGTCACCATTTTTCTGCTGCCATTTATCATAGATGTAGCTAGATAGTTAAATAGAATGATGGCTCCATTCTGATTGGTCAGTTGTTTCTCTAACCTTGGAAAACAGCTGTCAATGGTTACAACAGACTAGTTTAATTAACTGAACAACTCAGAGATGTGGGCAGTGGTCAGAGGAGTTGCCTTAGCACGACTATTGATCAAAAACTCCACAGGGTACCTTTAAAGAAATAGTTTAACATGTTTTTACAGTGCCTTGTGAAAGTATTCGGCCCCCTTGAACTTTGCGACCTTTTGCCACATTTCAGGCTTCAAACATAAAGATATAAAACTGTAATTTTTTGTGAAGAATCAACAACAAGTGGGACACAATCATGAAGTGGAACGAAATTTATTGGATATTTCAAACTTTTTTAACAAATAAAAAACTGAAAAATTGGGCGTGCAAAATTATTCAAATCCACATAAGGGATGACGGCAACATTCATAGATCCTGGAATGCACAATGAGGGGCAATGTTCATTCCTATTACAGAGGCCCACTGAAATTTTTTTGAGGAAAAGCTGTGTTAGACTGCATATTGTTTATAGTAAAGTATTTTTATATACAAATATAAAAATGAAAATGTTTCTGGAGTGGGACTTTAATTAATTATAGAAGTTGTGCAGAAGCTGCCCATAGCTCTACACAGTGATCCATGTGTGTACTGTATGTGTTTCTATGCTGCTCCAAATGAGTCTGTTCTGGTTCAACTTGTCTTATTAAATGAGCTTAAAAATAAAGTGACACCTTAGTTATAAAACACTGAGCAGGCTGTAACACACAAGAGTGTGTATTTTTGTGTGAATGCATGATTGATGGAGGCGGAACCCCAGGTT
>NW_018127910.1:166741-204759 GCF_001952655.1 Monopterus albus | reverse complement strand
GGACCTGCCTGGTGTGTTCCTTGTTCTTCATGATGCTCTCTGCGCTTTAAACGGACCTCTGAGACTATCACAGTGCAGGTGCATTTATATGGAGACTTGATTACACACAGGTGGATTCTATTTATCATCCTTTGTCATTTAGGTCAACATTGGATCATTCAGAGATCCTCACTGAACTTCTGGAGAGAGTTTGCTGCACTGAAAGTAAAGGGGCTGAATAATTTTGCACGCCCAATTTTTCAGTTTTTTATTTGTTAAAAAAGTTTGAAATATCCAATAAATTTCGTTCCACTTCATGATTGTGTTCCACTTGTTGTTGATTTTTCACAAAAAATTACAGTTTTATATATTTATGTTTGAAGCCTGAAATGTGGCAAAAGGTCGCAAAGTTCAAGGGGGCCGAATACTTTCACAAGGCACTGTATCTGCTCTCTTCCATCTGTGACCCAGGATCTCCATGCATTCAAATAAAAAATGATCAAGCGCTCACCTCCAGTACCAGCCACAGCTGTCCACCTGAGAAGATGTCTGACTTGTAAAACATGCCATAAAATTTCACCACATTTGGGTGGTTGGACAGGGACCTCAGAATGTTGTATTCTGCCTCAATCTCCTCATCCATGTCCTTTAAGCAGCAAAAGAAAAATATGGTGACATAAAGAGAATGTATGCTCTAATGTTTTTTATACGTTTCATTTTGAAACAACAGAAAACCAGTTAACAGGTTAACTACAATTAGAATCCTACAGACAGGGTTATAAACCCTATGACAGAGGAATGAACAATCCTGGGTGCTAAACTATTTCTGGAAGTGTTTTTCTATCAAAGTGAATCTCAGAGGAGGGGAAGAGCAATAGTCAGAGAGGCAGAATATCTCTTCCTGGATGTCTGAGTGATAGTGTCAGCAGTGTAATCAGGGAGAAGGATGTGAAAAAAGGCAGCTTCATCTTCATGGCCATCAGAGGAGCATCACAGTGGATAGCGCTGCCAGGACGGGGATTGTTCCACTGTCACAGTCACAGTCTCACCAGTACAATATGGTGCCAAAGCAGAGCCTGTAGCCTCCTTAACACACAGACAAATGAACAAATATACAGAAAGCATACAGCCAAGGCAGGAGCTACACTTTCTGGTAAGGGTGTGTTAGACATGACGGGTAATAAATGAAAAGAGACGTTGATGTGCATCACCGGAGCAAGTACAACTGCATCAAGATCGAGAGGAGGAAAAAGTACTGGCAACTTACTCTGTTCAAATGACTTGAATGCTGAGACAAGTCACATAGTTGTAAAGAAAAACACAAAGGTTTTAGTCTTTTTCCATTATTTTCTTCTGTCACAAGAGTTTAGTTTAGTATGTTAGCATGGTAACATTTTGACCAACTGGTGGTAAGTCAGGGAAGCACCAGGATCAGTATTCGTCATCACTGGGCATCACTGATATCTGTACCAAATTTCACATCACTCCATCCAGTAGTTATATTTTAGTCTGGTTGCATTAAATGACTGAATGAGTTTCTGAATGCTCTGATGATCATATAAATTACAGAGTAGTACATTAGATTAATATACATCATGGTGAAGCCCTAGCTAGGTGTGCATCGTGTGCATAGTCAGCTCTTCTCCCACTACTGTCAGGGCGAGTTCCAACAGAGTAAGATGAATCCTATCCAAATCAAAAGCTACAGTACAGTACACTTCTACATATACATCAGTCGGCATCAAAAGATAATGTATCCAGTCCCATGGTAATTGTTAGTATTAGTAACAAACAAGCAGCTGAAAACAGATGACATGCGGTAGCCAAAGCAGATTTGAATTCTGAATATCTGACTTACATTGACCGGGTCCAGCACTTTCACTGCTGCCTGGCTTCCATCTTTCTTGTTGGTTACTCTGTAGACTTTGCCGTACGTTCCTTTACCGATGGTCTCCACTATATCCCAGTTATGTGATGGATCGCCCAGGTTCTCCAGGCCAAGCATGTTGGACTTGTAGGGATGCAGTCCATACAGTGACCTCCTGGTGAATAAACACAATCCCACATCAACGGTGTTTTTCAAATGTCAGACCATGCCAAATGAATTATTGCTTAAAATACTTTTGTTGTGATTATAAGGTTCATATAAATTAAGGGAATTGTTAATCTCTTAATTTAAAATAAAACTTCTTGTGAATAACTTAATTGTCAAGCCTCACAACAAACCAGACAGACTTTAGACTGTCGCACAAAGACAGAAAAGCACATTATCTGGCAGTTACCATCATAAAGAAGCAGGTAATTCAGATGCACAAACTGTGTACAGCCCTGGGTGTAGGTATACATGGTGTGGGAACATTTGTTCCCAAAGGCCTTCTTGTTCAGTTCAGTGAAACAACCATATCTGCCCAGGGAGCCACTTAAGAGAAGAAATCAAAGGAAAAACAAAGCAGACAGCTGCGAGTGGAGATGACGGTACCCTACTTACATGGCAAGTGTTATTTTCCTCTGACTCATCGAGGCTGAGAAAAATTACAACTAAAGAGCCTCTAGTGATCATAACATAACACCGACCGTAACAGCCATTGCTTCCTCAAGAGGCCAGGTAACAAGTGGCATTTCACACACAGCCCTCTCCACGGGGACCTCGTTGCCACCCACTAAGAAGTGCAATCTCCTCAAGATCAATTGGATTGGACAGAGATTAACTTGACAGAGGCCATCCTGAATGAACAATGAGCCGGCATCACACCTCCCCACAGTTCTCATAACTGATTATTATGTGTTTTATAAAATGTTGAGTTTTGAAACAGAGTAACATGATGAATTAGGAGATGATATGTCAGGATATGTGCATCCCATTTTTGGAAGATGACACACATTCTAGATAAATATGATGGAGAGGAATGTTTGGGTACAATTTCATGACAGCTCCACTTGTCATAAACGTGTTATGCATCACAGACACTGTATGACCCTGAGAGAGGGAAGGAGAAGTCGTTCTTTTGTAGGAAAACAGGAGATTGATGGGAAAAAACACTGAATGATGTTTAACCCTTGAGAGATGAGGCAACTCATGTGAGGGCAGATTTACGGCTTGTTGTGCATGCGGACTGATACTAGATGGATATACAGCTAGTGTGTACAGAAGCTGCAACATAGAAGTACAGCTGATATCCTTCACCGTCTTTCTAAGGGCAGCGTATGATAGTACCAGCCACATATTTTGTAATTTTACATTTTATATTACACATACAAGGTGAAGTCACAAAAAAGTCTGGTTTCGTCTTCAGTCCAGTAACTCATCACTGATTGTTCTGAAGTTAGTTGGACATCTTAAACCATTACCAGTAATGACCATCATTCTGTTTTGTAACATGTCTAACCTGCTCAACAGTCACCTGTTGCCGAGACACCTTCACTAACTCTTGTAACAATTATTCCTCTACAGCACCTTTTGGTCTCTCATTACACATACCTGCTCCACATTATCAGAATTTTCCAGCAACTTATAAATAAAGGTTCAAGTCAGAAGCACAGCTGCAGGTCATATGAGGGTGATTATTGTTTCAAGTGACAATTATATGCACAATACTTTTAGCGGCTGTCTATTATTATACAACCATATCGATTTGCAGGAGCTTTCATAAAGCTAAAAGCTCTCAAAACTGAAGTACAAGCAGAGTTTGAATCATGAAAGCGCTGTTTAAGGTTCCCCTCAGCACACTGAATGTTTTACCATTAATCTAAAAAAAAAAAAAAAAACTACTTCATAGCCACAATCTGTAACCTGCAACCACATTTATATAACTAATGTGGTCATTTACTCATCTGCATATATGTAATATTCAAACTAGTTTTCAAAGATCAATAAAACTCTGACCAAAAAGCATAAGTCAAACTGTACATACCTATTTCTGTGAAAGTGTTTCTCTCCCTCACAAGCAAAATGCCCCGGGCTTATTCATACTAATCTAAAGGGAGAAATAATTCACCAGTCATCTGCAACCTGATCTGCCAGTATTAAATATTCAGGTGGCAGATGTAGCCACTCATAATGGTGGCTGATATGAGGCATCTCTGGTTGCACACAGGTTACCAGGATGTTTGCGGCAGTTGCTAGGTCACATGATTTTTGCCCGTCTCATCTCTGTGCATGATGTTGTTTACGCATTCAGCAGCTAATTCATCAGACAACTTAGTCTTTTATATAAGCAGTGACAACAATGCATCAGTTTTAAGCCTATTTAAGTTACTGTAGGTATGTTGTGGCAAAAGGATTCCAACAAACTAAAGACAATCTGCCTATAAAGTCAAACATGTGCAGATGCAGGCAGAGAATTCTACCGTATAGAATCACTATAAGAGTTTATAACTGAGTCTGACTTCCCTAACAGCAGACCTATATCTACAAAACAGAAGTTGCATGGTGAGTGACAGTGACTAAAAATGACGGCATTTCACCTGAAAAAACAGGATTTGACGTTCCTGTTGCCATGAGTTCAAAACCCCGGGGATCCAACATAGTGAAAGATAATCACACCAGCTGCAGAGTTTTAATGCTGGCAGAAGGTGTGGCATGAAGAGCTCCAATTTTTTTACACAGTTTAAAGCAGTGGTTCCTAACTTGGTCTTTGGTTTCCCTTGGGAAGCCAAGAAAACAAAAATCCAGATCTGTCCACCCAAACATCTACTTGGCAGTTACCATCATAGAGAATAACAAGAACATTTCATGAATGACAAGAAAAAGTAGGAAAAAGAAATTCTGCTACACAAAATTATATTTAATGTATCAAATTGTATGTAATCATCTTGTTGATTACTGGTCAGTTTTCCTCCTCCAGACCCCTGAAAATGACTAATAACCTGTACAACCAGTGTGTAGGTATGAACTTGACTAACTGATGAATTAGCTGCTGGTATGTAATGAACTTGCAATAAACCCAACGAGTCCTTAAATCATTAGCCTGTTGTTCAAGATATTTTTTGTTGTACTGTCACAAAACAAAGAGAATATCAAAATCAAAAACGGACAGGTGATACAAGTACCGCTTTAGAACTCGACACCACTGGTCCCAGGCGGCGATGCTCAGGTTACCCTTTGTTTACCATACTGTGTCAGCATACTTGAAAAAGGGACATTGGATCTGGTGTTCACAATGCTGGTCAGTGCTTCATTGTGTCACTACGAAATAGCTTTTTAAAGATCCAACATCATCAAACTACACATAAAAATCAGCGGAATTTGAGAAAAAAATGAGGGTGTGTGTATGGTTATGTGTTGCTTTGTGATAATAATTTGTGATTATTTTTATTTTCTCATTGCCTTTCAAAATACATTAAAAGCCTCTGTACCGGAGTCAAACTCCTTGTGTGTTTAAACATACTTGAACAGTAAAACTGTTTAGTAAATATAGATGTATATTTGAGGTAAATAACAACCCCCACACAAATATTTGCATTTACAGTGGATCTGCATCATTGCATGGTTCAGTAATGGTTGGAGGCTCTGTAGTAACAAATCTAGATGATGTGCACAGAGACTGTATTTGTCACCAGAAACGGTGACAAGTAAAACAGAGTAATCTAATTTTCTGCATCCATCAAACTCTCAGCCATCGCCCTGTCTGGTAAAGCCTGATGGGAACTCCACTTGGTAAACCCTTGGGTAAGACTGAGGAAAGACAAAAACAACTATAATCCCTTTTAAGGGGATATAAAGAGGCTTTACTGTAAACCCCCACTAGCCACCCTTGTTCTCACCCTGGATGACTAAAGCTCCACACACCAGAAAAGTAGCCACATTTTTCAAAGAAATGCTCCTAGTCTTAGTAGCATACCTGCACAATTAATAACCTCCAAGGGACAACGTTGGATGCACAAAACCTCAACCTATCTGACAGAAAGCCAACATCATCATTAAAATAATCAATTAAAAAACAGTTATAAAGTGACGCCTGTCATTCCATCCTCAATAATGCTACTCCGTCAGCAGCGACCGCATTGTGTAATGCTGTACAAACCAATGACTCTGTGTAAATATAAGAAAAGTGACTGGAATAAATGAATGCTGATTAGGGTTGCACATTCAGCCATACTAAACTAACATAACTAGCTATTAAAACACCATGTTTCAGTGTGCTTCAGTGATTTTGCATACAAAGCACAAACATGCTCAGCCCCCAGAATGCAGACAACTCATATTTACGTTTCAGTGTTCATTACTGAGCATACAGACCACTAAATCGATGCAAAAGGTTTCTCTGATCTCTGGCTGATTCTGTTGAGCAGCATCATTGCTAATTAACACCAATGTCATTTCAAATGTGTGGCAGAAGCAGTTTTTAAAAATTTCCACTCAAAATTTGTGTAATGTAAAACTTCCTTTAACAGTAATGTTGTATGCTCTCCTCCGTTACAAATCACTGCATCGTGTTGTGTTTTAATGACTAAACTTAACAAGTGAAATAAATACAGATAGAGAACAGCTCAATTGCCTTCTATGAATGCAGAATTTACTGTACTGTTAAACCTTGTTATTTCAGCCTGGGCTGCACATGTTCACCCCATTTCCAAATGTTCCAAATGTTAAATCTTGATAAAATGACCACTGCAGCCATTTACAGCTTGACACCACTATTTGACTATTATTTTTGAAACGATAATTAAAAACTCAGTTACATATGGACACTTGTTTGTTGCTTCTTATGAACATCCACAATGACATGATGTACTTAGTTTGATATAGATTAATATTTTCTGTGGTATGCGAGTTTGAAACCAAAAGTAT
Source organism: Monopterus albus (assembly GCF_001952655.1). Classification (NCBI taxonomy): domain Eukaryota; kingdom Metazoa; phylum Chordata; class Actinopteri; order Synbranchiformes; family Synbranchidae; genus Monopterus; species Monopterus albus. The sequence goes on along the minus strand of NW_018127910.1, from coordinate 197,990 downwards.
CAATAGGCTGCATAGGTGTCGTTAGATCCCTTTTCCTGGGCCACGTGTGCCAGGATTGATCTGCTGTGTCGCAGTAAAATTGCACATTCGAGCTTTAACAAGATCCTACTGTATATTTGGCAGTGGATTAATTTAGACTGACAATAACAGGAAAATAAATGAGTTGTTCAAATTCAGAATGCCAAAGCAAAACGCAAGCCGAGGCGCAGCGGTCAGGGGTCAGACATCAGGGTTCGGACATCACGGCGCGCAGGTGTGTCTCCACCAGCCATCCATTGCACAATGCAATTTCAAAGTAACTGGATAATTTTATGTTTTGTGGCTTATGAGTTATAAAATATGATTAGATAGATTTTTTAAATCCATGTCGATAGACAAATTAGTTATTGTGAAATGCAGACGAATGTGCAATACAGGGCCAGACCTTTACACCATAAAAACATGTTAATATTCTTAATGTATGTTTAAATGAATGTTTTCATAAAGAGTAATATCTCTACATTTAAAACGCCCCTGGTAGGCTGTGAGTTTAGGAAATTGAAACTGTGTTGTGAAAACTGAGGTCTGTGATGCTCTAGGGTTATACTTTTATAAATGCAATCATCTTGAACAAGCTGGAGCTTTTGTAGAACTCTGTAGGTTTTATTTCTATCACATTATACAGAATACAAGTATATGAATGAATGAATGTTTCTGTGGTGCAATGCAGAACATATGATGTGGGCCTATGTGCTAAAAATGAACACCACTGCATGCAAAGTATTTTGTAATGTAAAATAATTTAGTGTAGGCCTGTGCATTTTCTACAGGTCCACAGGCGGGGAAACATAATCGTCCTACCTTAACGTTGCAGCCTCCTTATTCCCATCTCCAAACTCTGCAAAACACTGGAAATTGTTTCAAACAGCTGGTTACCACACAATCGGACATTACACAGCCAACACTGGGGACAGCTCTACACAAAGCTTATGTAGCCTAGTGGATTGGTTTTCAGTAACAGTGACGTGCATCTTACCGTCCATACTAACATATCCAAACTGATTTTCCCAGTTACTCAGTGAAGGTTGTCAGTAACAGGAGTTTATATACACCTGAGCATATTTTCCTGCAGATTGGAAGCCATTAGCTTACCAGTATCACTCAATTCTATTCACGCTGTAAAGAAGTGGAATACTCACCTACACTGGGAGTAAATGGATACATGTCCAGTGATTCTCGCTGAGGCACTTGCTGCAGCACTGGCATTTCTCAGCATGTGGCACAATCCAGGTGCCAGATCCAGATCAAATTCCTCTGTCAGCCCACACTAGAACTGTGTTGTTTTTGTCCAACTGGCAGAAAATGGAGGCTTTTGTGCAGCCATTTTCATGACCCAGGGGGCCCCACTCGTTTATCAAACTCCAGCCCAATTACCTCACAAATGCTCAGTCACATGGCAGTCTTTTTCCCCACGCCGAGTACCAGGCCAGCAAAGGGCAGCTGGATACACTACACCAGCACATACACATGAATTACAAATACCAAATACTTATGTGCAATTTTTATGCCCCTACAGTATCTCCTGCCAATCCTCACAACATTCATTTAACTGTACTGGTGCATAATGACAATATTTTGCAACTTTTCCCACAAACTTATAATACAGGTGCTGGTCATATAATTAGAATATCATCAAAAAGTTGATTTATTTCACTAATTCCATTCAAAAAGTGAAACTTGTATATTATATTCATTCATTACACACAGACTGATATATTTCAAATGTTTATTTCTTTTAATTGTGATGATTATAACTGACAACCAATGAAAACCCCAAATTCGGTATCTCAGAAAATTAGAATATTACTGAATACCAATACAAAGAAAGGATTTTTAGAAATCTTGGCCAACTGAAAAGTATGAACATGAAAAGTATGAGCATGTACAGCACTCAATACTTAGTTGGTGCTCCTTTTGCCTGAATTACTGCAGCAATGCGGCGTGGCATGGAGTCGATCAGTCTGTGGCACTGCTCAGGTGTTACGAGAGCCCAGGTTGCTCTGATAGTGGCCTTCAGCTCTTCTGCATTGTTGGGTCTGGCATATCGCATCTTCCTCTTCACAATACCCCATAGATTTTCTATGGGGTTAAGGTCAGGCGAGTTTGCTGGCCACTTAAGAACAGGGATACCATGGTCCTTAAACCAGGTACTGGTAGCTTTGGCACTGTGTGCAGGTGCCAAGTCCTGTTGGAAAATGAAATCTGCATCTCCATAAAGTTGGTCAGCAGCAGGAAGCATGAAGTGCTCTAAAACTTCCTGGTATACGGCTGCATTGACCTTGGACCTCAGAAAACACAGTGGACCAACACCAGCAGATGACATGGCACCCCAAACCATCACTGACTGTGGAAACTTTACACTGGACCTCAAGCAACGTGGATTCTGTGCCTCTCCTCTCTTCCTCCAGACTCTGGGACCCTGATTTCCAAAGGTAATGCAAAATTTACTTTCATCAGAGAACATGACTTTGGACCACTCAGCAGCAGTCCAGTCCTTTTTGTCTTTAGCCCAGGTGAGACGCTTCTGACGCTGTCTGTTGTTCAAGAGTGGCTTGACACAAGGAATGCGACAGCTGAAACCCATGTCTTTCATACGTCTGTGCGTAGTGGTTCTGGAAGCACTGACTCCAGCTGCAGTCCACTCTTTGTGAATCTCCCCCACATTTTTGAATCGGTTTTGTTTCACAATCCTCTCCAGGGTGCGGTTATCCCTTTTGCTTGTACACTTTTTTCTACCACATCTTTTCCTTCCCTTCGCCTCTCTATTAATGTGCTTGGACACAGGCCTTTGTGAACAGCCAGCCTCTTCTGCAATGACCTTTTGTGTCTTGCCCTCCTTGTGCAAGGTGTCGATGGTGGTCTTTTGGACAACTGTCATGTCAGCAGTCTTCCCCATGATTGTGTAGCCTACAGAACTAGACTGAGACACCATTTAAAGGCCTTTACAGGTGTTTTGAGACAAGGTGTTTTGATTAGAGTGTGGCACCAGGTGTCTTCAATATTGAACCTTTTCACAATATTCTAATTTTCTGAGATACCGAATTTGGGGTTTTCATTGGTTGTCAGTTATAATCATCACAATTAAAAGAAATAAACATTTGAAATATATCAGTCTGTGTGTAATGAATGGATATAATATACAAGTTTCACTTTTTGAATGGAATTAGTGAAATAAATCAACTTTTTGATGATATTCTAATTATATGACCAGCACCTGTATATAAATTGACATGTGTGTAAAATGTCACAGGCTGTGTCAGTGGAAGTTGCTGCTTCTGGACATTTGAGCTCCACTGAACTGAGACCCCTGGTGGACATGATTTGAGGTAGATACCTGAATCCTAACAGCCACATTTTCTGATAACAACCCATATCAGTGAACTGAGGATGGAGAAGAGACCAGTATATAACTACTATTGGAGTTTTATGGGGCCAAATTTATAAGAATGTTATCAACACCGCTTGTCTGGCACTCAGGTCTCTTGAAAACTACATGTAGATACAAATGGGTACCATCATCTACTTTTTAGATAGCACAGACGTATTAGACTGTGCCGTATTAGCTCAAGGACAGTTCACTGACAAACAGAACCACTCTGTCAAAAGAAAACAATAATAACACAAATTTGTGTATTTATATTTTATTCACATATGTTACATGTTGCATTAAATGTCCAAGTTACACCTTCTGGTCAAACTCAAAGTTTGAGTCAGCACCTACAGTAATGTACTGTATTCTCTCTTCATTCATTCAGGAGAACACACACAAGAGCTTTCAGTTACAATTTACACCCACTGGCTATTTGGTTGCGGTCATTTACAAAGTGGAAAAAGTTAAAATAAAGAAGAGAGGAGAAACTCAGTAAACACAAAAGCAGCATGCATGAATACAAGAGGAAGTTTTTCAAGTGTTAACTTTTTTAAAGATTCCTAAATGCAGTACAGTGTGGCCCAGCATTTCAGAACCAGACATCAGCGACATCAGCGGTGTGTTGTTTATCACTTGGAAAACATTCATCTTGTAGGCACGACTAGATAAATTTCCTCTCTTCAGATTGTGAGAAAATTAAGTAGCTAAGACACTTAAATAATGGTGGCTTAAAGGATGTCATGCACAGCGAATAACAGATACTCAAGGCTGATAATCCTGTTATGTTGGAATGCAACCATAGATCACCACTAGATGATAAATGAGTCAGGGATCGTCATCACAGTAAATGTTCTGTACTGCAGTTATGACTCAACAATCAAAAGCATGAAGGGAAAAACGTTTTTTGACAGCACAGAAAGATATTGGCATGTCATCTCACCGAGTTTCATGTCTTGAGTGTATTTTGGACAGAATCAATATCGCATTTCAGCTCTCACATGGCGCCGAGTTTAGCCAGAGCAGAGGGACATTAAATATGTGCAATGACTTTTTCGTCTTTTTAATTATGCTTCCCAAATTCTGTAGCTTTGACTTCAGGTCAGCGCTGGAGCAATGAGAGCAAATCAGTCTGGCTGCAGCTTAAGCTGTCTAACGGTTGGGGTCTTCAGAACCAACCAGAAAAAGAAGGCGCAGAGAGGGGCACAGCTACAGAAACTGTAGCAATGAGATGCATGCAGCGTAATGAGGTGACCACATACCTCCTTAAACATTAAACTGAGTTTGAGTCAACATTCCCAGCCATCTACCGTAAACTCAAAGCACAACTGTAGAAAAGAAAAAAAAAAAAAAATTCACAAAAGTTAAAATTACTTATTTGAACAATGAGCAGCAGCATTTATTTAAATATCTAAAACTTATTTTAAACAGCAAAAAACAAAAATAATTTCCTGAGGATGGATTGCAACTAGACCCATAAAAGGAGCCTTTGCTCGTTTGCAAACAGACTCGTGTATTGATGGGTGACTTGTCCTGCCTACCACCGCACGTCAACAGACAACGAGTGCACATTGCAATAACACCGCTACACTCATCAGGAGCTTGAAACTCATGCCAGCACAGCAGAGCACAGTTTGATAAATGAAGGGGATAAGTATAAACATCAGAAATGGTGCAAAAAGTAATCAAACTTTGCAGGGACATTTAGCACTTGATAATAGAATTTTCAACCCAAATAAATATGAGCGGCTTCAAAAGCACGTTCAAAACCAATTGAATTTCTGGGCAGAGTTGTGCTTTTTTTTTAAAACTTTGATCTTACTCAATTCTGTTTTTCCCTGTTGAAAACCACACGATAAATCACACACACACACACACACACACGTGTTAATCTTTAGGCGTGATTGTACACCAAACTTCACATAAACCAAGGCTGTGGCAGCAAAAACCCTTGTTGGGTGTTTGTGTTTATCACGTTGAGAATTCCCAAATATTTTGATCGCAGCAGACACACAACCCTAGAAAAAAATAATAATCCTCTCTGTCACGGGCTGCTGATTTCAGTGGACGTGGAAGATCTTTAGAGTCCATTATAGTGAGGCCCCCAACGCTTATTGATGTGATCAAAGGTGTGTGAAACCCACTGTTGCTCCAACACTCGATACCTCTCGTCACATAAGAAGAGAGGTTTGCCACGGCTGGAGGAAGGCCAGAGGGGAAAACAAGAGTGAGAGATGGGAAAAAAAATACTGTCACAAACTCACACAACTTACTAAGATTCAGTGACGTGCGGTGAGGTGAGGTTGACAGCTGGTGAGGCACTCACTCTTTTACAGTCAGATTTACAAATACAAATTGTCTGTTAACAGACAGTGCGTTATGTTTTATATCTCATATCAGCATTCTTCACACAAACGTGACCCATATTTAATTTGAGGTTAAAATTTATTCCAATTGAGCTTATTTCTAACTAGAAATAATAAAAGTTTATGGTCTTACCTTTACTTGTACACGCAATCCATTTGTCAGCTGGTATGTATTACAAACCCTTTTACCGTTCGAATCCAATATTAAAACAAATGTTTTCAATAAAGAAGATGCTTCTGGACAAAAATGTCCAGACTGTCTAAAATGTTTTCATTCAAAGTCCAGATTTGTGAATTTTCACATCTTGGAAATGTAATCTTCCATTTTGATAAGGCGGATTGTAAAGGAAATATAAACAAGCACGAAGAAGATTGAAGGTAGCGCAAGAATCTGTGGGCTCACTAGCGCCCTCTGCAGAGGACCTCTATTTGCGACATATAGACGGAAGCAGGCGTACTGTTTGCCTCACCGAGTAACTTTTTTACTGGGTTTTATGGTTAATCTGCAGCCTAAACACGTTACACAACTACATTTTATACATTGTCCAGATTATGGCAAGGCAGAGCATATAATCAGAGTGTTTGAAAGCATTTTATTTGCGATATATAGAGGGACAGCGACACACTATTTGCATCGCATACAGGTTGTGAGGATTACACGATCCACCGAGAGGCACAGCAAAGTGCTGCCTCATCGCGCATCTCCTCCATGTATTTGAACGGGACATACGGAAATTCTGCTATTTTTTATTGAAAAAAAATCATTCAACATCAGATTCGAACGGCAAAAGGGCCTACAACACACACCAGCAGACAAATATTAACATTTATTATATTTTATGGTTAACTTTTTTTTCTTTTCAAGATTGACAGGGGAGGCTCTGCCTCACCTGCCTCCCCTGACCGCACGTCACTGCTAAGATTTGGAGCATGCTGTGTGTTTGTCCTTGAAAACTGTAAATGTACGTCAGTATGCAAACTTAAAAATAACATTATCTAACAAAGCAACTGCAGAGCTTTGCTAAACTGAGAAATTAAAACAAATTCTGCAATTTTAATTTGTTTTGTGAAGTTTGAGAGTGACATTCCAAAATTCTGTTTGAAATCTCTTCACTCATATTTTACATCATTTTGCAGACCAAAAACTGTTAAAGAAATTTAAATCTTTTAAGCTGTCGGCAAAAACAGAATGCTAGAACACTTAGCACAGGACACAGCAGAGGATTATTCAAATATTTTAACTTAATAACATAACTGTGTGTGATGTTTCATACCGTAAATCGCGGTCCTCCTCTCCATGAGCATCAAGGTAAACAGAACCCCACAGGCAGAAACGATGTCCCCGGATGATGATTATGACTGAGGCATTTATCAGCAGAAAGATGCCTGTAGCTGCACCACAATGTTGGGAGTGCTGCAAGCGACAGGCAACAAATAATCACGGAAAATTGACGGTAACACTGTCAACTGGCTACAATCAGTGTGTGGAAAATCGTGAATTTTGTTAACAACTACATACTCAGTTGCTTTTTAAATTATTAGAAGAACATTGTTGTTCTTTAAGGCAGAGAAACTTACCAAAACACATTCACAGATACCCTGCTGTTTGCAGCATACACCTTTGAGACAGACAAAGGCACCACAAACAAGGCAGAGTGCAGGGTCTTTTGGCACCTTTTTGCAGGCAGTGCACGCCTTCCTGTGATAGTACTGGAAGATGATATTGTAGTTGTCAGGCAGCTGGAGAAGGCGAGGAGCTGCCCACTGAGGATCCTGGACAAGCAAGGTCTTCAAGGGGAAGACAGACAGGTATTGAAAGTATACAGCTGTGCTACGAACCAGTCGTTAATACATTTTGGCCCTTCCCTGCTTTTCCCTCAGACTCTTGATCACCAACTATGAAAAAACTATGGCTACAAATAACATTTCTGAAACCCCGAGATATGCAATTGAGAGTGCTTCCCTGTTTTTAATGTTTTAAAACAGGTGTCTCTTGACTGCAAACAGATGAGCAGCCATATACAGTAGAAGTTGTCTCATCTCTCCATATTTACAAATCTCAATCAAGTGAGATTTTATATATTTTATATGTCTTTTGCACACATCACAGCTAATAAGGCTTCAAATACTGCTAAGGCAAGACAATGACACTTACCAAAAACAGTAACACACAACAAAAAATTCAAAACATACTGTGTGAATATTTCTTTGCTCAGAACAAATCAAGAATAAAATCCAGTGACCTCTCTAGGAATTTCAAATGAAAATACATAGCATAGTCATTTCTTAAGAAGCCGAGATGTTTTATAATTGTCTATAGTTCATATATTGACAAAATTCACATACCAAGGATTGCTCAGCCTGCATCTGAGAGAGCCCTGTGACCTCAGCACACCACTGTGTCACCAAGTCGAAGGCGTTGACTGCCCACTCCAGACACGAGGCACTGTGCACGCTGCTGGAAGGCTGAGGGGCCGAGGGTAAGAGCCCCAGACACACAGCCAAGGATGAGAACTCCTCTTCCTCCTAAGGAAAGCAAGAAAACAAAAGCACTGAACTCACCAGCTGTTTTCTGACACCTATGATCCTCAGGATTTCAAATGATCTAAACTCATGTCTAGGTAAGTGCCAAAACGTTTCATGTTTCTTGCATTGAGACAGTAATCAAAAAGGATCACAAGTAATGAAAAACATTGCGTGCGATGTGACTCATGCCACAGAGACACTGCATACTGTAGGGCAGTTTAAACAGGTAGGACATAACATACCACGCAACCAGTTAGGTTGTCTCCATAGAAGTGATGCTGCAGGAGGCAGGAGAGGCGAAGGAAGGGCAGGCAGAACTGCTGGAGGCTGAACTCGATAGACTGTGGGGACCACACAGCGGAGCTCAGCTGGAGAGCGAAACGACAGTAACAGTTGATCAATAAACGGCCGACCGCTCGCTGATAATACCGTGATTTATATCTCTCCTGGAGATTAGCAGAGATATCTGACAACTGCATCTCAGGGTTAACGGCCAATTCATAGTTTAAAAGAAAAAGAAAAGTATAGAATGAGAGCATCCTTCTGAAAGCAACAAGTGCTAAACAGTCGTTTTAGCATCTCACCACTGATGTTTCTTCAGCAGTCACCATGTAGACACTCTTGTCCTTAGAGAGCTCACCGATGACATGACTGAGCAGTGCTTCAAAGGACCTCTCAGCATTTGCAGCATTCTGTGGCAGAAAATCAAAACGTTAAAAACATGTTAGCAAACAATAAATGGCCACATTTTCCCTGAAATCTCTCTATAATCCTTGCTGTAGGAGAACAGATGTGAGTTTTGATCAGTTTATTTTCACTTTGAGCTGACTTGAGAGAACATTCAACTTAAGCATTTTTGGTTGGCAATAAAAAAAAAAAAAAACAAGTTTCTATATTTGTGCAGTCCCTCCCAACACTCATCTACATTTGTCCTAAAAAGCCATCTACTGTCACTATCACCTAGGACAGAAGGCATTCATATGAACTCCAGCAAATAAAGCCATCACAAAAGTGAAGCTTCAACAGTATGAATTGGCAAAATCAATATGCATTTCTGTCCTGGAAGCCTGTATGTACATAGATTTGTTTACTAGAAACTAACAATTAATAGTCTAAGTGATAAATAAGACCTAACACAAAAAATATCTGCATCTATTGTTGCTCCACTCATTAATTCAGGTCTTCTTTAGCTTGCCACCTAAGTGAATTACTTCAATGATGGATACCGGCTTCTAAAGGATAACTTAGTTTTTTTATTTGCTTTAATCCAACTAAAAATGAGTATGGGGACTCTATAGCTAGTGCTAATTTTGCTATTGGTAATCGAAATGTTGCGTTAAACAGCGTCACCGGGACAAATCAGTTAACCTCTGAGTGTCAGTCAAATTATTTTTCATGCTCATCTCAGAGTCAGAAGGAAAGCAAGTACGACATATAGGCATCTGGTGTAGCCATTACAGCCGAACAGGATGATCATCCGGTCATCAGGTCAACTGCAAGTTAACTCAGATGTATAATCCTATGCGGTTTGTTGTATTGATGTTTATTCTGAGCACTTTTGGAGCAGTAGTGACAGCAAAATTAACACTAGCTATAGAATCACCATACCCAATTTCAGGGAAAAAAAACAGCAGGTAAAAAATAAACAGAAAAACAAACAAACAAACAAACAAAAAAAAGAGTTATCCTTTAAGGGAATCTAAAAATCCTCAACCAATTTTAACTGCCACTGTATCCTCAATGTGTTGTCAGGCAACATAACAGAATGTATAATGCTTCACCTTAGTGCTGTCCTAGTCCTCGTGTGTATAAAATGTACTGTAGAATATAATGACTTATGCAGACTAAGCAATAATTCTTTCATTACAATATAACATCTGATAAGTGGTAGAGACATTACTGAATGTGTGTTCTGATAAAATTCCACTGGTTTGGCTAGTATTTTATACAGAGGAAAAGCTGCAGGCATTTATCAAGCTGAAGGTGGTAGAATATAAAACAGCAGTCTTATCTTGTCTGCTGTCTTTTGTCATAGATTTATAGAGGAGGAATTTCAAGTCCATGGATTTCTTTCCTCTAGCCTCTGATCTTTGTTCAGAATGCATCTTTTTTAACAACTACAATTTAATTGCAATTGCGTACTATCGAATATGGATGCCGTTCTCACTGTGGAGTTCAAATCCATCTTAATGGCAGCTTGGGAACGTGTGCACTACTGTTTATGACAGTGTAGTAGAAAGATACTACTGCATACCTCCATTATGGATGGAAACACCCTAAAGGGGAGGGTTTCAACTATTTGTCTTTTGACATTCAAGCCAGCCACTCACTTATACAGACTTAATAGACTGAAGACAGACAGCCAATTAATGCAACACTGCAGCACTCACACTTTTCCAGATAATGAAGATCGATACCATCAACTGTGGAAAGCACGTAAATGAAATCGGAAGGGACTTAATTCATCTCAGTGCTAAGTCATACACAAAAGTACGCTGTGGTTGTGGACTTAGCTATGATTCTGGAGAATAATCTGAAGAAAAGACAAGTTCAACAAACAGTGGATACAAGTACACTTAACCTGCACTGAGAGCATAAGATACTGATGCCTCTCCATACAAAACTATCCTGGCAGTTCTTAAAGGTTTTATGCCGTTGTAGGGCCGGGCCATTGTATTTACACTGAGTGTCTTTTGGTGACCAGTTTCTATTTAAGGTACCCTGTAGAGTTTTTGACCTGTAGTGGTGCTGTGGAGTGGGTGGTGATTTGATAAACAGTCCATCCAGATGTTACAAACTATTCCACTGCCTGACAAGTGGTGGTAATACAGCAATGTGTCAACAAAGGAAGAGGATCATATCAGATAGTAAACATATAAACAATGCAGCGTTATAGAAACTCAGGCTATGTCAGTGAAGTCTGTGAACACTGCAGAGTAGAAGAAAAGAGAAAAACTAGAAAATGTAAAGGCAGGTAAAATTAGCACAAGCATATCACAATGAATCAGGTCTCAGGCTACTGTAATGTGTTTTCACCTTTGCCTTCATGAGTGCGCCAGATGTGCTCCAGGCCTGCCTTTCCTCTGGGCTGAACTTGGTGGACAGTGCAGCCAGAGCCTGGCTGAACTGCAGGTTGTACAGCATCTTCACCACACAGGTAAAGTGCTCTATACAGGGAGAGATGGCGACACGGTGAGCACATTTTACTCTGAATTAACAAAAGATCCCTCTAGTAACAAAAAGATACCAGTTGAAGGAGACTGACAGATATTCACAGAGGCGTTGTATTTGGTTCCTCAGTTCTGCATCGAGAGCCTAACTGAACCACGTGAAGGATAATTTGCAGAATGTTTCTGATGGAAAATGCAGTTTGAAGAGTATTTAAAAGAACAACAAAGAGGTTCATTTGTTAAAAAAAGAAATAGAAAAAAAGATGGCACCCATTTGTAACCATCAGGTGAAAAGGAACTCCCATGGACTGACCACGCCTTACGCCTGTACTAATAAATAATATCAATTGTGTTACAAGTATTAATTTACTGCTTTGTTTGTTTAATCACAAATATTACACAGCCTGTATAAAGCACCATAACCTTCAGAAGAAAATCTGACCAAACTAATAATCCATATTTAAAAAATGATTTATGAAAGCATAAACAATGTCTAATTAAAATGTTAATCAAAGGCTAATATTTCTAATAAATCTGCCTTTATCATGCTCCAAAAGTGCTAATTGTCCCAGTCAGTGGTCAACCTAACCCCGTCATCAATAAGATGATCTGCCTGCTGTGACACTTCTCCCATTAAACATGACTACAGCGTGCTGGGCCAGATGCTCAGGTGGCCCCTCCATCACCAGGGTCTTGCCTCCCTGATCCTCACAGTCAAATGACAGCAACAGGAGCACAGATAAGAGACATAAAATGCTTCTTTCCTATACTCAGCCCTGATTATGACTGATAATGGGGCTGTCCTCGTAGAGCGGCCGCTGAGAGACTCCCTGTTCTCCTGTAGCGTCATGATGCATACATAGGAAATGTACCTTTTCTCAGAGGCTGTGGCATCATTAGTACAAAGATAATCAGGAGAGATGGGACATCTCGAAACAGCATGGGTACCTCGGGTCTCTCTTCATCAAACGTACTGCAAAATAAGCAAAAGGTACATTACTATTACAAGTAACAACAGCAAGGAATGTAAAGACCAAAGCAACACATGATTAAACCTGCACTGAAAAAAAAAAATTCAAATGTCTTCTTCTGTTTCTTAACAGCCATCATTTTAACAGGCAGCTAAAGTTAGCGATGTTACGTACGATGTTTGAAAAGGGTAAAAAAACAAACAAACAAACAAACAAAAAAAAACAACAAACAAACAAAAAAAAAAAAAACAGGAGTGAGAGCAAAGGTTGCACTGTCTATTTATTTTTAAATTAGCTTAAATACATGGCATTAAAAAGGTCCATTCCTTGTATTCCCATTCCAACTTCATTAATGTAGCCCTAGTTACATATTATGTGCCATCTCTTGACAGTCCAGTGAGGCTCCAATCTCCACTCTACTCTTGAAAGGCCTCAGGGAGGACGAATGGAAGGAACTGCACTTAAAGAATAATACCTTTCATCACCAAAGCACTCACCAGTTAATTCCACCATGCATCTATGGAAAGCCTTAGAGGACAGAGCTTTCATCCCTGCTAATACCACTGCATACAAGCTATACCTGCACACTGTAAAATCTCCAAGCATCCCTTGGTTTATCTAATGAAAAAAAGGGCAGAACAATGTTTTGCATCTATGTACATCTGTCCTATTTAACTAGGCTAGAACAGGTTGACTGCCTAAGGGTGTCAATGACAGTGCGCCCTCCTGAAACCCTGATTAAGTATTTTTAAACACCAAATGGCTCCCTTGAGAGTCCTGTATGGCTGTGACCACTTTAATACTAACAGGTGTAAAAGCTGTCTTACAACACTAACAGGGAGGAAAGGTTGTTAAAGGTCATTTTGTGTTGTTAAGTGCTGCAAAAATATCTGACAATGAAATCCATTTGTGCATAAAACAGCATGTTCTGACAGAGTAGTACTTGAGAAGAGAAAAAGACAGCAGGTGTGAGGTGGAGACTTTTGTATTTTGTTAAATTCAAGTTTGAAGCTAGGTGGACAGCTGGGAGCTGAGATGTGGTGCTGGTGTGGTGCAGTTGTGCTCAGTATAGTGGATCTGACAGGGTCATTTTGCTCTCTGTGGAGTGCCCAATGATTTGCCAGATGCAGCAATTATTGGTATCTATGGAAACCACACATGGTCCCTTTTCTGTTTTTAGCTCCTCTTTGTGTAGAGAACAAGCTGGGAGGAGGAAATGGTGGTGTTTAAAGGGAGGACAAAGAGGTGCTTTGATTGCATGTTTATGTGAGGGAAAGTAGAGGTTGAGAGGTATGCGAGGTGCATGAACAGATTTATAGATTCACTGTTAGCAGAGGTACTTAAGAGTAAAAGTCACTCACTCTGCCTCTCTGCTTTGTGTAATCTGAGTCAGCTTAGTCCAGGGGTTGTAGGCTGAATCAATACTGTACAGACGCATGTGCATGGCCAACACATGAAACAGCTGATCTGAAAGAAGGAATAACAAAACACACCACTGTTATATTTTAAAGAGCTCTGACAGGAAGAAAACCAGCGAGTCTGAGCTTATCTCAGTGCCCCTCGTCACATTCCACCAGCAAACAGCAAATGATGAAAGCAGCTGACATTAAATGAGTGCAGGCTAATGGTCTGGCTCAGATAAAACCAGGCCAGGCCAGATGGATACATGGCAGTGTTTGAAAGCCTCGAGGAAGTATTTGGTCAGGTCACACCTGTTCATTGTGAAACTAATGGAACATGAAGACAGAGCCCCTGTGGACACACAGTCTCTTATGTATACACTAGCTTTTAATAGCAGGACAGGGCACAGCCTCTAAAGCCTTTGTCTAGAGTAAACCTTTTACAAAAAGTCGTGACATTACAGCTTGAGTCAACACTAGCAAAACGCAACGTGCCTCGTTTTAGATATTAAGATATTCCAATGTGAAAAAATGTCCTCGTCTCTGTAACAGTCCAGAAATAATGTAATCTACCTATCCTGATTATGAATTAAAAGTTTTCTTAGAAGTTAGAAATTAATACTGCACAAGAGCAAAAGAAATAAACATATAAACCATATTGAAACCAGTGGCACCAACACATTAAGTTCCATTTAGTTTCATCATTAGGTGAATGCAACAACTTTCTGTATTACCTAAAGTTTAACTGTAGTTTACAAAACTGATCCAACTGGATTTTGTTTTGTAGGGACGTATGATGCTGTAATGCAGCAATGTGCTTCAAATAATCAGCTCTGCAATTTGGTCAATACTTAGAGCAACACTGCCCTCCATAGGAAAACATGGGCACAGCATTAAGAAAACAGTCCACGGTTGAATGCCGTGTGTTTTTGCTACAGTTTATTTCCTCTGGGAGAAATGCAAATGAAAAACAGAGGAGGTAAATAAAATCATGGCCTTTGCTTCCTGCTACTCCCATAAAATTTCTATATGTATAGCAAATGTAAAAAGGCTTATTACAAGCATCAGGTCCAATATCTGATCACAGGTGTCTGTCATATCAATTCACCTGAAAGTGAAACAACCCGTTTTCTTGTATGATCAGTTTAGCTGGGAGGCACATCTTGTATGGCATGTGAAAATACTCCGTAAGGAGTTCAGTAGTACAAATCTAACAATAAAGCTCATTATTAGGCTTCATACACCACTGAGACACAGGGGGTACAAAGGGGAAGAGGAGACAAACAAAACAGGAAGCATTTCTGGTTTAATGGGGTGTGTCCAGAGATGTCTGAAAAAGCCAGTAGCCAATGGCTGTGCTGGGAACTACTTGCCTGGTTTCTGAAAGCCAACACTACTAATTATTCAGATTCACCTGGCTGAACAGCCTGCACATGAAGGCATCCATCGCTTTGGTTTAATTTATTAATCAGTTTCCTGTCCTAACTAATGATGAGCAGGATCGACTCCTTTTTTCCTCACAGTTGGGGTTATAGACTTTAAAAACTGTTGTCCCTTTGATTTTCTCATATGACCAACATCTTCAGTCAGTTCACAAACACTTTGTTTCCCATGTACTATCTAATAAACAGCCCATTTTCACAGCAGACATTTTCATGGTTATCTTGTTGCATACCCACTTTTCATGTCAGGTATTTGACAATTACTTCTTTCTTCTCAGTGCATATGATAATACAGTGGTCTAAAGTATGTTCACACCAGCCAAACAACCCGAATACAGCTGTCAACATTCTCCTACCAGTCAATTACTTCAAATCTGCACAACTGAGGTCAATAGGATTTGCCTTTAAAATTCCTGTGCAGTGGCAGCCACATATTTGCAGTTAAATAAACCATGCTATTTCAGGGCTTGATCAATTTAGCCCATTTCAAGAGAACTGCAGGCAGTTGGTCTCTCTCTGGTCCATGGTATCCTCATGAATGGGACAGAAGACATGCCCACTGGGAAACATGCTTAAGGAACCCTATTTGCTCTCAAGGTTAGCACACGTCTGCCATTTCCCTAAGAAGAACAAACACTAATGTACTGCAACTGAGTAAATTTGGCTGTCAGCATGGCTACATGGGTAATGTAGCTCAAAAATAACAAACCTCCTGTGTGAAATCTCTTTTCAGTCACTCAAGGATGACAGGCCATTTCAATGCAGCACTCACAACTTTGACAGAATAATTAAACACAAAGAAGAAAGGGGTGTAGTCTGTGTGACAAGCATCACTCTGACACCTTCAAATATATACACTTTCTCTTGCAATATCCATCCTTCATCTACATATATTTTTATAATTGACAATTAAAACTGTAGACCTATCAGTAATGAACACTATGAATTTTAATGGGTAATGTTAAATTTTTTTTAAAACAGTTTCAGCTGAGAATAGGTTTCCATGTTCTCCTAGACACATGCAACGTCTGCTGTGACATGAGCAACTAAAAGAGCACTTGACCCATTTGTCTGCCTCAATTACCCCGACTGCTCCCAGCAGCTCATCGGGGACAGCATCAGTCCGTGCCTCCCACTGTTACCAGACCCTTGGCTTTTATCTTTTTTCTTCTTTTAATGGTTCATTGTTGAGCTCAAGTCAGACACCTTATTACACAGAGGTTGATGGGAAATGAAGTGACCTGACTTAACACTTAGTCTAATTACCATTTCAAATAGAAGAGCAAAATATATCTGACATCACATCACACAAAACACTACTGTTTAAAAAAAATTAAGTACATGATTACACATGGTTTAGCTTGTATTATTATTGCAGACAAGACAAGAATATTGTTGGAAAAGGGGAACTGGTCACTTCTCAGCTAAATACATTTCTATCATTTAGAGATAGACAACTACACATACCCACAATCGCTCCTAAAGAAAAATTTAAAGTCCCCAGTCACCCTAACCACTATATACTATACTATACACACCTATAGGCAATTCCAGCTGACCTAAAATATCAAACTGACCACATTGTATATTAGATGGAAATGATTTAAAAGGTAAGAAGGTCTGGGAGTAAGTACTTACTGAGACATGAGCGTCTGGCAGCTGCACTGGCTCCTCCAGAACACAAGTTTCCTCCTCGGTGCACAAGTTCCAACTCCAGGTTGGTCCTGAGGAAAAGTATTCAGACCCTTAATTCAGTACTTAGTAGTTTTGAGTCTTCCTCAATTCTCACCAGTCTCCCTACCCCCGCTGCAACTGCATTAACCTGTAGAAAAGGTGCTATACAGATGTTTGATTGATTGGTGTGTCTCTCTGCAATTTACTGTTAAGGCAAAAATAAATGACAAAAAAATAAAAAAAAACATTTTTACTTTGCCATAATGGAAAGTTTATTATGGTTAAAGTCAGTGTTTTTCCTGACTGAGCTGAATATTCCAACTTTCCACCCCTTATTAACTTCAATACAATTTAGTTATATTACATTTCCTGCCTAGCTGATAGATAATTGGCTAATGACTACAAGAGATTTTGTATTTCCATAAAATCATATACAGTATGCAAAATCCTCTAAAGTACCACTGTGCTTGCTGCAGTTCTGGTTTGACTTGTACACTACGCCCCTGGTAGTGCAGTGCGACTGTAAAGACCTTGAGGCAGATTTGTGAAATTGGGCTATATACAGTGGGTATGGAAAGTATTCAGACCCCTTAAATTTTTCACTCTTTGTTATATTGCAGCCATATGCTAAAATCATTTAAGTTCATTTTTTTCCTCATTAATGTACACACAGCACCCCATATTGACAGAAAAACACAGAATTTTTGACATTTTTGCAGATTTATTAAAAAAGAAAAACTGAAATATCACATGGTCATAAGTATTCAGACCCTTTGCTGTGACACTCATATATTTAACTTAGGTGCTGTCCATTTCTTCTGATCATCCCTGAGATGGTTCTACACCTTCATTTGAGTCCAGCTGTGTTTGATTATACTGATTGGACGTGATTAGGAAAGCCACACACCTGTCTATATAAGACCCTACAGCTCACAGTGCATGTCAGAGCAAATGACAATCATGAGGTCACAGGAACTGCCTGAAGAGCTCAGAGACAGAATTGTGGCAAGGCACAGATCTGGCCATGGTTACAAACAAAATTTCTGCTGCACTTAAGGTTCCTAAGAGCACAGTGGCCTCCATAATCCTTCAATGGAAGACGTTTGGGACGACCAGAACCCTTCCTAGAGCTGGCCGTCCGGCCAAACTGAGCTATCGGGGGAGAAGAGCCTTGGTGAGAGAGGTACAGAAGAACCCCAAGATGACTGTGGCTGAGCTCCAGAGATGCAGTCGGGAGATGGGAGAAAGTTGTAGAAAGTCAACCATCACTGCAGCCCTCCACCAGTCGGGGCTTTATGGCAGAGTGGCCCGACGGAAGCCTCTCCTCAGTGCAAGACACATGAAAGCCTGCATGGAGTTTGCTAAAAAACACCTGAAGGACTCCAAGATGGTGAGAAATAAGATTCTCTGGTCTGATGAGACCAAGATAGAACTTTTTGGCCTTAATTCTAAGCGGTATGTGTGGAGAAAACCAGGCACTGCTCATCACCTGTCCAATATAGTCCCAACAGTGAAGCATGGTGGTGGCAGCATCATGCTATGGGGGTGTTTTTCAGCTGCAGGGACAGGACGACTGGTTGCAATCGAGGGAAGGATGATGACAGGGATGAGTACAGGGATATCCTGGATGAAAACCTTCTCCAGAGTGCTCAGGACCTCAGACTGGGCACTCGCTTCTGTAGATGTCCTGTTGCATACTTCAGATGTTGGATTTTATGATGGGGACGCAGATAAGGTTTTCTTCTGCTGACTCTTCCATGAAGGCCTTGTCTGTGCAAGCATCGCTGCACAGTGGAACGGTGCACCACCACTCCTGAGTCTGCTAAATCTTCCTGCAGGTTTTTTGCAGTCAAATGGGGGTTTTGATTTGTCTTTCTGACCAGCATACGAGCAGTTCTGTCCGAGAGTTTTCTTGGTCTTCCAGATCTCATCTTGACCTCCACAGTTCCCCTGATCTGCCATCTCTTAATTACATTTCTTACTGTGGAAACTGCAAGCTGACAACGCTTTGCTATCTTCTTGTAGCCTTCTCCTGCATTGTGGGCGTCAATAACTTTCATTTTCAGGGTCTTACACAGCTGCTTAGAGGAACCCATGGTTGCTGGGTGTCCACAAGTGTGTGCACAAGGTTTGAAGAGTCAAAGTATTTGTACAGCTTTGAAATTGGCATTTACCAATGACAGCTGTTGCTGTGCATCAGATCTAACGAGCTGATTAAGGTCTGATACCTTGTGAGAGACTTTGAGACTCTGGAACTCTTAGGGTGCCCAAACTTTTGCACCATGCCATAATAATGTTTTTATTTTTTATTTTTGTTCAATTTATGGCATAAGAAGTAACTATGCATCACTGTTTGCTGAAAATATTGTGCATTTTTTCCATTTCCAAGAGAAACTGTGTTAACATCTGTTCAAATAAAAAATCACCAAAATCTGTTATTTATCAAGGGGTGCCTAAACTTTTGCATAAGACTGTAACTTGACTTGAACTCTGAAGGCAACTATGAACATAAAGGTTCTTTGTCATGTATTGCAGGCTACATGGGGCAAATCAGAGACATAAAAATGGTCAATTTTGGGTAAAGTACTCCTTTAAAACCAGCCATTAAAGCAAGGTGTGTGTCTGAGTCAGAAGAAGTGGTGTAAGAGGTTGAGTATCATTATATTCAGCTTCTGGTCATGTAGCTTGCTTCTTTTACCAGTTTGATTAGGAAGGTGAAACATGCTGCCAAGTCAAGCCATTTGCCATTTAATGTGCCCGTTTTGCAGCAGCAATTCCGTATCAAATAAATGACAGCTCTCCAAGACAGATTTAGCAAAAGCTGGACCATTAGCATAAAAGCTGCCCTAACCACAGCTCATGCATAATTCCCAATGTGCATTTCCCATACATATCCAAACACATTATACTGCTGAATTATAATTTCCCAATACCAGAATAGTAAAAAAAAATACACTTGAATCTTTAACAAACTACATAGATGATGAACACAGATAGGCATTACTAAAATAAAAACTGAAATTGGCCGGTATTCATCCCGCCACTGGCCATTTATTTCTATGGGCTAGGAAGGTGGGGGCAAATCCTTGGGTTTCCTGGGAGAAAAAGCAATTTCACATAGATAATGTAGCCACGGTGAAGCTCCATCTGGCTTTTGCTGATAAGAGCGCCCCTGTGACATAGGAATTTTCCACTCCTCAGGCAATTTGAGCTGTTCATTGAACTTCAGAGAGCCAACAGGCACCCAGACACACTCAGGAGATTTTTCTGTTCAGGGTGGAGGGCCAAGGGAAACGCAGCACTGGGTGGGCAAAAGGTCTGGATGGTTACACTCTAGGAAGAGTTGGGTTTTTGAAATGAGAGTGGTGTTGAGTAAGAGACCCCAAGGTCACCTGGTAGCCTGTTATTTCTCTTAGCTGTGACCAATCTGTTGAGAAGATACAAATATCTGAAAGAGGACTGTGAAATCCCCCTGGCCTATTTGACCAGAGTGTGATTGATTAAGATTCCTGTCCAAACCAAACTGGGATATTACAGTTGCAGTGCATGTCTCACAGACTGCTAGTTTACTCCAAAATGTCC
The DNA here is from genome assembly GCF_001952655.1 of Monopterus albus. Lineage (NCBI taxonomy): Eukaryota > Metazoa > Chordata > Actinopteri > Synbranchiformes > Synbranchidae > Monopterus > Monopterus albus. The sequence goes on along the minus strand of NW_018127910.1, from coordinate 177,453 downwards.
CAGATCTATGTAATGCAAAGAAACATTTGTGAATGAGCCATCAGCAGCATATTTTCTAGGATGATACAGCAGCATAATGAAAAATATGAAGAGAACAAATCAAACACCCCTTCACCGTTCCCTGAACAACTCTGGATAAATGCAAAACACTAACATATTTGTGCAAGTACTATGCAACTACAACAGTATTGAATTTCAGTTACATTTTAAGGAGTCTTTCAACAATCAGTGGCGCATGCATGTGTGTGTCGGCAGCACTTGGAATGTGGAGTCTCTCTCTCTCTCTCTCTCTCTCTCTCAAAGGACAACAGCTACAAAATCACTTAGAGGTAACCCAGTACAGAAGAGTCATTGCTCATAACTTGGACAACAGATGCGCACACACACACACACACTAACTTCTGAGGTTGTATTTTGTAAAAATGTTAGAAAAGGAGCAGGACAAAGCAATGGTTCCGATTATTCAACAAGGTGCATGAACATTCTTTTTTAATCTCACTTTGTGTTTTAAAGGCTGCTCAACAATCAATATCCAAGGACACCAAATCATATGTACACACTTGTGTTTGATCATTTCTTTTATCAATCCCATCCATCAATTTCCAGCCACTTATCCAGGTCTTTTCCAGTAGACTACCACGGCCTCAGATACTGAGGTAATGATTCTCACCTCAATTGCAGTCTGCCCATGAGTTAGAGGTTCAATCAGGAAGAATTACATGAGAACACCACTTCTCAGATGTGCTTGGGGATTGTGTCCATGAAAATTACAAGAGAAAGAAAAAAAAAACTGCAACAAAGCACAATCCAGGGCCAAAAGGATGGGCGTCCTCACAAAACTAAAGAGTCATTTCACTAATTGCATCCATGTTTCCCTCACATGAGTCTTTTCCTTGTGTCTCAATCCCGCCCTTATAAGATGACATTTTAACTAACATAAGATGTCCTTTCCTCTGATCCCTCATGTAAAGCTTTGATCAGTTTTATTTATATAGCCCAACATCACTCATCAATATTTTCCTCAAGGAGCCTGACAATCTGTACAGCATACGACACCCTCTGTCCTTAGATCCTCAAACTGAATAAGTAGGACAGACAGACATGCATTAGATGTCATGCTCAGGAAAGTTCTATTAGCCTAGTGCCTTCTAAACAGTCCGACTCTGCTCTTACCTTGCCACAGAGTACATGAAGAGGAAATCGTTGTCAGGGGATCCAGGGTTCTTGCCGTAGTCCATGTATTTTTTCTGGGTGGTGTTCTTGATGTCTTTGATAACCAACTCCATCTCTTTGGTCAGGTTGGACTCCGTCTTTGAAAAAATAAGAACAAAACGATGTCAAAACCTTTAATCAAGCAGACTCACTAATTGACATTAGGCACGTTTTACGCCGGATGCCCTTCCTGACGCAACCCTATTTCATAGTCATTTTTTATCTTCATTGAAATTTCCTTTTCTATCCCCCTCCACAAGCACTCTGGGATAGATGAAGCAATTTTATAGCACAAATAGTTAACCCTTTTCCCACATAATTCTTCTACTGCAGCACAAAGTTGCCCAAAGTATTGACAAGCCATCTCAATTCAAACTTCTGACTTCCAAATTGGGAAGAGGAATTCTACATACACTCAAAAGGTACACTGTTAACCTTTTTAATTTGTTACCAGAATGTGTTTTAAAGTGCTGTGAGAAACGGGCATGTCAACTTAAAGATGCACAATCTTCTGCCATGCTGAGCATGTAGGTGTTTGTTCCAATTTCAAGTCTAAAAACCTACTGCTCTAGCACTAAAAACAAATTTGAACTCATCTTGCAGACCTTCTGTTAAAAGGCCAACCCAGTAATTTTGCTACAAAGTATGCAGTTAATAATTTCCAGTCAATACCAAGCAGTATGAAAACTAACTTAAGAGTTATATTATAATTGGAGCAGCCTGATAACTGAGTGGTTACAGTGCGTGTCATGTGTTCACACTGTCCGCAGGTTGAGTTCTCTCTATCTTCCCATGTTTTCGCTTTGTCTCTCCACTACAAACTGTGAAATAAAGGCAGAAACACTTCCAGAAATTAAAATTATCAAAAATCTTTACATTGCCTAGCACCAATAGTTACTCTCTACACACACACACACACACACACACACACACACACACACACACAAAAACTCAGATTACTTACTAATACTAAAACAAGCTGTGATCAATAGTTATTAGACCAAGTATATGTAGTGATTTGAACTAATTTAAATAAAACAGGCATAAACAGTGGTGTGATCCTTTGTCGTTCCAGTTTTTAAAGATTTGGATAAGTCTGTCGTTTTATATACACACACACAAAAACAAACACATACACACACAAAAGAATCTGATAAACACTGACACTTCACCAGTGGCAGGTGCTTGATGAAACAGTTTGTTTCTGAATTCTCATGTAGAAGAACAGAGACGGGAAAATAAATCACCCCGCTTTCATCTGCACCAAACGTCAACACCCCCTATGATTAGATGCAAGCTGATTTTTTTTTTTGTACCAATTATAATTACCACCAGCCACTAATGAGATGACAGGTGTTTAAAGCACAGCTGTGTAAAACATGCAGAATGCTTTTCATGATACACTCCTGGCCTTACTGTAAAACCTACAGGGAAAAGACCAAGTTTCTCCTGAAGATCTTCCACATCCTTTACAAGCACACATGTCTTCTTGTTTGTTGGTGTGTGCCAGTCACCGCCTCCTGTTCCTCGCCCGGGGCGACAAGGAAGGACACTATTGGCAAACTGTCGACACAGTGGGCATGTAAATTCACCTTTGTCAACAGAGAAACCCTGGAGGACCTGATCATTCTGGGGAAGAAAAAGACACGCAAGTTACATATGACCTATAGAATCTAAACTCAAAATCTGACAGACAACTGATGCTAGATGCTTTTACATATACTGCAACCAAACAGAGGGAAAAAATGAAAAGTCAAAATTGTCAGTGATTATTAATGAATGTTCTCTTGATCAATTAATTACTGTATAAGGTCCAAGCTTTCTCTTACCCTCAGAGACTCCATGTATGACTTTTGGCAATCTATATGTAAAGTGTGTCCACAGGTCTGGACATAGACGCCCCCATCCCAGCCTATTGACACAGACTGCAGACAAGAACTCTGCAGAATTCAAAAGAGAAGTCAGTCAGAGTATGCAAACAGTTCAGGCATTCAGTCGCCTGGACCTTTTGTTTATTTTGTGGTGCTGATGGTTTAATGGATTTGAATTACAAAGTGAATAATCTTATATTATTCTGCTGTGTTTTATAAAATATTTGAAAGGCAGCTTATTTTCATTAACAGCTAGACAACATGAGTAAATAATACAACACTTTATTTACTAAGTTACTGATATAAGGAAAGATGAGCAAAAAAAAAAAGTTAATGTAGGTCACTAACACTAGAAATTCATAGACTGGATGAGAACCCCTACAATCTGCTGAAGCTATTATTTTAAACATAAATCAATATCCTTAATAGTGCTTTCAGAGGTTTTTGCGTTTTTTCTCTTTGATGTAAAGTTTGCAACCTTTTCTGCGAGATACCCACATCTTTGAAGAACCGTTGCATGAGTGTGAGCCTGATATCATGAGCCACTCCGCATGTGTCTGCAGGGTAGATGTGCTCTTCATCGCTCGTCGGTAGGTTCTTTGCCCCTCTGCTTTTGCAGCGATGCCCAAGCACTGAAAAATAACCACAAAAAGTCAAAGATGATGAATCTGTAACTTATTTAGTACTTACATAAAAGATTTAAGGTCTATGACCAGATTTCAAGCACCGTAAGGACAGCAATTTGTGATTAATTACACTATTGACTAACCACAGATCCTTTTTTTTTCCTGGTTAATCATTTAGATTAAAAAATAAAATCATCCTCTAAAGTCAAAGATATTAAATTTAATGATGTAAAACAGAAAAAAGCTATTTTCACAGAGCAGTAACAGTGCAGGTGGATCAACAGAAAGTTTGGTATTTGGCAATAAATAAATTTATTATCAATATAAATATAAAATTATCTGTCAAATCGATTAGTCAACCAATAATGTGAGCCCAGCTTTGCTGGTAACCTCCAGCAGCCAAATTCAGAGGCTTTTCGTACAGTGAAAAATCATGTTTTTATATCACAACAGAAAGCTGCATAGCCTTGTTCTGAACTGTGTAAGTGTGACTAACTAACCAAACATCATTTATTTGGATGACAGTGAGTGATCCTCCTCTGTCCACAAAGATGGGGAAAAAAACCTCTTACAAAAGACGGCTCCATGGACAAGTGATCAGGGCTCAACATGAATCATAAACGAGCCAATTAAAGGAACAGTTCACCTGCCTATTACACATTCAGATTCCCAATATGGTGGAACAAAGGTGCTATAAATAACAGTTTAAAAAGCCAAGGCTGCCAACAGAAATATCATGCCTGTGAAACACACATGGAAAAGGAGGATCCTGGGAAGTACAGTACCTGAGGATGCCTGGAGGAGAACTACTAAGCCGATAGGTCGGTCCTCGGTAGAAGGTCCGCTCTGGCCACAAATCACACAGTCATAAAGAACCTCGGACTCCATCACTTCAGACACCCCTAGTTCCATTGCTGCTTCAATGTCAGGAGATTCTGTCGAAAAAAGGAACCTTACATCTAAGTTTGTGAAATCTTTCTGACAAATACTTTCAGACAAATTATTACACAATAGCACCGATATAAAATGATTAACACCATAAATATACAACTATAACAATGTGATACACTGCAACCAATGACTACTAAAATCTGGAAAAGGAAATTTTGAGAAGTTTTAACTTCTGTTCGTTCAGCATTACATTCATTTGTGGGTGAGCAAAAACCGTCCAACTGTGTGAGAAACAAATCCACTTAACAGTAATGTGGTCTGAAAGACTTTCCTTTGGGGACATGAGAAATAGAGGTAACAAATTATGAAGGGAGGTCACAGACTGCAACACATGCTACCAATCAGGTGGCAAATACCATGCTCATTTATGCAACACTATTTCTAAGAATAGACCTCTGATGTTTATCTTTTGGTGTATTCAATAATTGGAGTGTTTTATTATTTTTTTCAAGCTTACAAAACATAAACTAGCAGCAATACCATTTCATGTCACGTTTAATGTCCGTTTGTTGCAGGGCCCAACTTGTGTATACCCATATTGGAAACGTACATAAATTCACAGTCTGCTACCCCTCTCTGTGTGAATGGCATCATACTAGAAATTAATTACCATTGTGAAATTAGTTTTAAATGTTAAGAAATGTGTTCAATTTCAGCAGTAAATATTGTGTTAAAATGTCAAGCTGTGGTGGAAATTGATTTATTGCTTGTTGGAAGAAAATGCTCTCAGGAGAGGTCACTGTGTTCCTGGAGAAATGAAAGCTCTTTGCATTAGATGTCCATGTTACAGCTTTAGCCTCAGGCCATCCCAGAACACAGCCACTAAAGTGTTTGCGTTGCGTGGGCGCACACACAGACAGTACACAAACTGTTGGTTTGCTTTATGTATCTGGCATCAATTGGTATACACACACAATAGGTTTGCAAATTTTCAAATGTTAGCCTGTTAGGTTAATGGTAGCATTACTAAACACATCTGAAGTCAATAACTAGTAGACCTAATGAACAACAGCTGATTTAAAAGGGTCAGTTCACACAAGATGTAATCTCAGTAACCTCTATGTAGAACTGAACATAGGTTTGGTTTTATTTGTTCAGGTTTTGACATATCCGTCATTCTGCCTCCACCCCAATGCAATGGAGGTGGCAGATATTTGGTGTGCGGTGCCCATGAGACACATTTAAAAGTCTGTGACATCTCTTTTGAGAGAGCGCACACAAGTTAATCTGAATAACCAACAGAAAGCTATTTTTATATGGATCTTTTCTTCAGTAGAAAATAATTACAAGGAGAAACAACACAAATTCTTCGCAATACAGAAGATACAGAACAAATTAAATGCATTCATTTACATCAACTGAGACTGAGCGTAGTGTTTTTCTTACTCATAAATCCTAAATATATTTCAAGGTTTTGCCTTTGGATTCTGAGGAAAAAAAGTGATGTAGTACTTCTTAAACTCCCACGACCTGGTGTACTTGTCATGTTGTCAGGGAAAAAAGTTAATGTTACACTTGCTGAAGGAAAAAAATGCCAAATGAGATTTTGCAAGCAAACGCTAAGATACCTACAAACAAGCTATACTGCATTCACTTGATTAAAATATATCTTTCCATCCCATTTAAATTTTACTTCAGTACATGAGAAGTAAAGCAACTGAAGCTACTTCTCAGCACAAATTGTTTAGAAGGTCGGAATACAGTCCTGCCAGAATGGTGCATGTGATCACAGCAGCCATTATTCATTCACTAACTGTGCCGTTTCAGGGTGGGCCATGGGAGTTCAGCCCACTATTAGTGCTTTGATCCCACGTGCCCTCAGCCAGCAGCCACCCACACTCCACAGGAGCACTCTCCTCTCAATTTCTCCTAACAGGCCCACAGAGACCATGAGTGCAGACACAACCCACTGTCACCTTTCCTCAGTGAAAATATAGCAATGATAGCTATATTTCAGCCAGTAGTGCTTTTTTTTTAGGGCTACAGTAGCGAGATGTCCTTCAAACAAGAAGTATTGATGTGCATTGTTCTTTTTTTGTACACCTACAGTATGTCTGAAAAGTACATTTAATCATGGTGGTTGTTGCAGCTGTGCCTACTCAGTCTTCGCTGCAGGTGTAAAATCCTGTACATTCTGTGCATATTGCAGATTTTCCTTCTACATTTCTAGTCACTTTTACTCATTATATCAAATAAAAGACAGCTCGGAGAAATTTATTTCCTGAAATAAAGCTGATAATTAAGTTTGCTAAAAATTCAGACTTGAGCACTGTGCAATAATACAGTATGCTGGATTAGCAACAAATGGTTTGTTAGAGGTTTACCTTCATCACGAACCTCAACCTTTGCATGTCAGTAAACCCCCAAAAACAACAATTCAGCATTCCTTGCTCGTGTTTGTCAAGGTTATCGTAGACTGTATATTGCACTTTGATCTACAGCTATGTTACAGTAGGTATGCCAAGGTTATGTTGGCACTTGTGTCCTCCTGCTGATCGGCATGGCTCGTGCAGAGCATCCTGCCATGATAGAAGGCAAACTCAATTTGGACAGTGGCTCCTAATGATATGTTAGTAAATTAAAGCTCACAGACCATAAAACTGAGGCAACAGGTTGGTGAAAAACTGGCCTTTTCTTACCAACATCCATAGCTGTTTCCATGAAACTCTTCTGCCTGGAGGCAAATTCAGCAAGCAGTTTCTGCTGTCTCTCTCTAGCCCTTTGACGTCTGAAACAAAGAAGAATGAATAATTTACAATTTGAGGAAGATCTAGCAATCAGAACAACATCCAGGTCAATGCAAAAACAAATACTAAATGCATGTATGTATTTATAACATAACCAACTACTGAAATAAAAACAAATTTTAATTCTACCAGTGAGATTATAGAAAAGCATTTAAATGTAGTGCTGGCAATTCATTTCTTAAGCATTTTTTTGTTACATTTCTTAATTCTCTTTTCATCCCGATGGCACTGAATACATTAAATGCACCATCTGTGGCAGCAGCTGGGCTGAAAAAAGCCTGACCAGTAATTTTACTTGCTCTGAGCAAAACAAATTGATGGCCTACCTGCCTGTCAACCTACTTCCTACTTGCTCTCTGTTCATGCACTCATCACATGAGCCAAGAGTCTCCCATAAGGCCAGGCAGGCAGACATGTTACCGCTCTGTTTTTATAGCTAAAGCTAATGAGCTATGGCAGAGAGGGTATCCACAGCAGCTTTCAGTTGCAAATTGAGAATATATTGGAGAAAGTTACAACTAAAAAGAAGTTGGATGCTGCAAGAAGTAAAACCAGAATTAACATTGGTGGGGCGCCTTTGAACAATGGCGACAATTGAGTGAACAAAAGGGGCTAAAAAGTGACAGGATGGTGGCTGTGTTTCTGTTGGACAGATAATCATCAGTGTTGTTTTGTTTGGGGAGGATGTGTTATTTTCCTGTATGTGTTATCTGTAAGTAGACAGGAAGTGTGTGTTGCAGTGTGCGTTGTGTTTTGGAGGCGTGGCTTTGGAGAAAAGTCAGAACGAAAGGGTGGGAATTCTTTGGTTGCTTACTTTCACTTCACAAATGCAGTACAGTGTCTTAGGAATAAACACTTCATGCACACAGGGAATGTTTGCCCTGATCACCCTCAGCATGTGCAACAGATTTTTCAGTGTAGCAGGAGATACAGTCACACATGTCGCAGGTGTCTGATTTCTGTTGTGATAGTTGAATAGGATGGTTATTAAACTAATATGGTGCATTGAACCCCACCTTGCAGACTTACAGGGCCAGAGCTGACTGTAAATTAAGTCCCTAATAAGAAGACATAAACAAATGCTAACTGGAGTGTCACAGCTCAATAATTTTCACTGACCGCTTCAGGGGTGCTCACAACCAGGTGGAGTAATGGGCAGCAGCTTTTCACCACTACTGACCACACTGCTGCCTGGCAGTTTCCTTGGAAACAGCTCTAGTTCATATGAATGGGAGAGATTCTACCTTTACTTCTGTCCATGAGGAACAGGCAACCCCAAAAACAGGCCATTTTCAAATGGCTATAGCCCATAATATCCTTATCAGAGGAGGAAAAAAGGAGAGTGTGAGGTGATATGCTCCAGCTTGTGGCCTGGTCTTGCAATAAAGTTGTTCAATATACTGCAAGTATTGCTGGAGTTTTGGCCTTTTCGGCTTATTTTTGTTCATCTATGCACCTTGACAGTGGGTGAAATTGTGCCAGAAGAGATATACGTGACAGGCTGAGAGACTAATGATTTATCACATCTGCTTTAATTTGCATTCAGTTTGACTCAAACCTGTGCAGAGCGGAGCCGTGTAACTGTAAATCAATTGCTGTGAGGATGTTATTACACATATATTTGAAAAACTATGTGTGATTACATTACCTCTCTTCTTTATCCATGGCTTTTTTGTCAGTGGGACTGTTCTTTGGTGGCACCGGAGGACACACTTTTCCACAAATGTCCTGGATGCTACGCTTGATTTGGCAGCTGCGACTGGCTGCCTTGGTGAGGATACGCTCAATGGCTGTAATACCATCTCCATGAGTGTAACGGTTTGTGTCCATGTCCTCAACCCAGGATGCCAATAGAGAGTTTTGCTTGGAGGACAACTTCTGGTGGAGTTTGATGAGGAGGGACAGCATGCTCTCTCGGATCTCCAGGATCTCGGTCACCAGCTGCGGTGCTGAGCCTGGTGGGACCCAGCGCGTTGAGGAGCTCTTGGGCCTGACGACCTGGGCGGCTTCAGTGTTGCTGCGGTTAATTATTTCCTGGAACTTCCTCCTGCGCTCTGCCACAAGGCTGAACACCTGAGCCTCACGCAGGTTCTAAAAAAAGCATTAAACATTTTTATGTGAAACACTCTGCAACACCATGAGAACATGCATTTGTTTTTGCACAGGTAACAATGTTAAGCTCATGTCCTATGATTTAAGCTACAAGATCCCACTATAAATACATATGGTACATAATATACAAAATTATTTTACACCACTTGATATTTATAAAGTATCAAGCCCACACCATATCAACACAATATGCAAACAGACAGATAAAGAAAACTTTGTGACTGACATTCCTTTGGATCCCAAGTGCAGCAGGGTGCTTTGGCAGATCTGTTTTTAAGCACAAATACCATCTCCTAAAATTACACCAATAATGGTCAGATAGACTAATGGACTGAAAAGGTGCTTCATTACCATAGTCAGGCTGGAAAAATACACACAAAAATCCAATGAAATGTGCAATATAAAATTTCAGCTGATGTCTGACAAACACTATAATACAAATACCTACTATAGAGCCTACAGCAATCATATTCCTGGGGAAAATTCAAATCATCATGATGCAAAGGCACACAAGCCATCTGAAGGATTGCTATGACCCGGCCTAACAAAAATGACCTGAGCTGCACTGTTCATCATATAGCCCAGTCAAGGCAACATCAATCATACTGGCATGCGGTTAAAAAGCACTTACCCAAGCCTGCATTACACACATAATTAGTTTCAGCAGTCAAGAGGGAGGGAAACTGCTGAAGCACAGCATAAAACACACGCCATAACACACCAAGACAGATCCCCTTTGAAAAGCACAAGACAGGCACAGAAATTCTTTCATAATATAGATAAAAAGTAGACAAAATGCAGCTGCTGAGGCATTAAACCCATCAGCCTTTTTAGAACAATGGGTGCAGACAGCTACCTCTCTCCAATTCCCTGTAAGACGCCTGGAGTTCTGTGGAGCGAGTGAATGAGAATCAACAATATAAATAACAATGATATGAAAGAGGCACATGAAGGTACCAAACAAACCATGTAAGATGATAAATGAAAGGGTGAAGCTTAAAAAAAAAAAAAAAGACATCATAAGGCCAATATGTGTCAAAGCAATGACCCTAAAAGCCAGTAACATCTTGAAGCCTGACAACTTGAGTTAACCTCGTGTAATTTTAAAAGGATGTGCAAAAGTCTTTTTTCATATCAAGTTCCTGCACTGCAGGAAACACCATTTTAATTACTACTTGATAGGTTTGTGAATT
>NW_018127910.1:138016-166717 GCF_001952655.1 Monopterus albus | reverse complement strand
AAATTTAATTCCCTGCTGAGAAGCCCCCTCTCAGGTCTGTACTGGAAATATGAAGCCAGAAGCCGCTTTGCCAAACACAAGGTCTGAAAATAAAGAAACAGCTGACCTACCATCACCTCTAATGCTCACTTATTAATAATACTTTACATACCATTTAAATAATCCTCACACAAACTGAAGTGGGGAAAAAAAAACTGTTAACAGTGTAAAGTAGCATTTTTACGCAGGGGGCCAGACTATTTCTTAGCCTGGAACAGTGACTTCCTGTAGTTTACACTGATTGCCTGGGAACTTCATGCTGATTACAAGACCAAAGGTGTTTTCTAATAGGCCCTTTTCTCAGTACTTGTGTTCTTGCGGGCTTATAAAACATCACGAATCACAGCCAAAGCATTGTTCCAGTTCAATATCTGCATCCAGCCAAGTACACATAAAAAACAGAACTGTTCTTGTTCTGTCCATTTTATCAAGAACACTTTGAGAGCTGACTTGTGAGAACTTGGGGCAGCCAAGTATCCCAGAATGCACTGTGTGCTAGCTATCGAAGTTGGAGCCAGGCTCAAAGCTGTTATAATTTTCATCCTAGGACTGGTATTGTGCCATCTTTTGTAATGCTTTGATGTTTTTGGATTGAGAATATGATCCGTTTATCAAGTAATGCCAATTGGGAAATTTGCTCCAATGTTTTCAGAGATGTCAGTACCTGCTTATGGACCAGCTAGCTATAATTAGCAGGCAGCTGCACCTCATACAGAACGTAGTAGTCTGTTAGTAAGGATGCTAGTGCTCTAGCTGCACATTGAGAGCACTGTGTCCTCCCGTTCTTAGGAGTTTGTACTTAAAAGTTCAAACTCACCAAGTCCGAACTACCAAGTATAGGAGTCCATACTTGGCATACTAGGTACTAAGCCGCCACCACCACCACCACCACCCCCGCCCTTTTGCACAGGCATGAAGCATACAGTCAATAACAAAATTGAGAGCCAGTATAGTTACCATAAGTTTCATTTCCAGTTGTTTGTATTACAGAAAACAATGCACTGTGATGAAGGGTCCTGTCACTTAGCTTCCTTTTACCTGGCCATATGAGGACGCTTCAGTGCTGGTGCTGGGAGGGGCCTCTCTCTTAACTTCAGGGGCTGTCTCAGGAACCCGAACCCTCACAAAGTTAATGATATGGTGCAGATTGGAGAGGAGGTTGGTGCCAGGAAACCAGCTGTCATGGCAATGCTCTTCAATGCAAGGCTCCTAGAGACATAAGATACAAACCATGAAGGGCACTGCTTCACAATCTACCCAGTGAGAAGACTGGTTGCAACTCACAGCCCTGGTATCTCACCTCACCCTCCTTGTTGTCTTGAACTTGGTTATCCAAGCCCAGCTCGATCAGGTACAGGACCATGCACAACACATGCTCGGACATGTTCTGATGATCCATCCATATCTAGAACATATTAAAGTATTGGCTTACACTAAAGAACAAGTAAAACATTTAGCCTCATACCTACTATACCAATACCAAAATTGTGGCAGTTAAGCAACTGCTTGCCTGTGTCTGCATTATGCCTCATCTACACAACGAGGTCCATTATTTTTGCACCTTATGCATTTTATATCTTGATACATGTCAGCATCAATTAATTGCAAAGTCATATTATTGGCACCCCAATTAACTATGGCACACAGAGGTAGTCTAATTTAGCCCAAGGAGTAAATTAAGATACAAGGGCAGTGCTATATTATACCACATGAATAGCTGTTGAAAGGCTCACCTTGTAAAGCAGAGTGAATATCACTATGTGTAGTGTCTTGCAGTGCAACAGCCTGATTAGACCTTTGTAACACGGGTGCAGAGGAGTTCTTTCCTTGTAAGGCGGCCATGGGTTGCCAGTGTGAATGCCAGACTGTTTCAAACTAGTTGACACCACCATCAATAAGAAAAAAAAAAAAATCACAAGAAGAAAATCAGTGACACAAAGACCACAGTAATTACCACCACAGCCATAAGGGCACGTGCTAACTAGGGGGTTGAATTTCCACATAAAGGAAGGTTTGATGAAGAAACACTTAACGCTGTTCGGAGTTATTCACTGTACAAAAGATTTCAGTCTATGCAACAAAACAGCTGATGGGCAGCAAAGTCGCTCACTCAGTCAGTGATGATGGGATCATCGTTATATACTGTAAAACCAGGGCCATCTTGACAGGCAATCCATCATATTCAAACAGTGAGAATGAGCAACATGAGGCTGGTATCAGACTCTGAAGGTGCAATGGCAGCTTTGATACGTTTTCCAGGAGAAGTACTGCTCCATTTCATCAGGATTGGAGAACCAAAAACTTGCCATAAAAAAAGGTATACTGTGTGTGAAAGAACTACATTTAAATATATCTACATTCATTTACAGTTTCACCAAATACAGCCTAAAATCCCATTATTAAAAAAAAAAAAAGAAGCTATTTTCCAAACTACCATTTTGAGCACAGCAGCACCCAGTGACTCAGTATAATTAGACATTCAACAACCTTAAAGAAGTCAACCCCAAGGTACCTCCTTCACTTCTGCTGCCATGTTTGTCTTGGGAGACATCTGCACCACAATCAAACAAGAAAGGTTTCCTCAATTCTATTACAATTTAGCCTGAAATATTGATTTTTTTTTCCTTGACAGCTATCTAATTGGAACCAACAAGCAGTACCCTGTAGCCCTGACCTTTCTTATCGTATCCCTTCATGAGCAGGTGAGAAAGGTGACCCTATAACACTAAACACGTTGCTTTGTCAGGAACAGTTGGAATGAGCCAACAAAAGAACACAGTACTGTCACGCCAAATGCAGATAAGACATTATGTGACAGACAAATTTTTAAATGAAAGCCAATGTTAATTAACAAGTCTAAATGATATAAACAAGCCATTTATTTGAAGACATTAAGGCAATAGTATGAACTTACAACGCTGAGTATCTGTCCATTGCCGACTGGACATCACGTCGATAGACTGTTCTGAGAACAACCATGATGGGGTCGAACTCCTTCTCCCACACCTCCGCTAATTGTGACAAAGGAGAGAAGTGCTTTATAACCTCTGGAGGAAAGTGACATTGATTCACTTTCTTCCTATTTTCACCCTTTTCTATGTAAGTGGTGTCAGCCTGCCCCCAAGTGGTCACCTGAGGACAAGTGACAGATCTAACAATTGAAGACTTTGAGACTGTCAGACCACACATTTCTATCATTTTTACCATTTCTACCTAGAAATATATAAGGCATGTGATAATAAATGAGATATAATACAGATATCTGTTTGAAAGAGACATTTATTCTGTCTGGGTGGCTGGCGTAACACCATTTACAAAAGCAGGCACTGAGCAGACGTTTTTCTATTGTGTGTCATACTACGCCAGTACACCTTAGCTTAAGTAGTGCAAAAGGCCTACTTTCAACTTAAGATTCTGATCTGTTAAAGAGTGTTGCTGTATATGCCTGAATATAAAAATACATTTTCTTTCTAACTGGAGAGCACACAAAAACAATTTGTCAGTTTCATAAAATAAAGTATTACATTATGTTTTCAAATAAAACTAAAGAGAACAGTGATTTGCTTAATATTGCATAGCAGACATATTTTTTTTAAATATATCTGCAGTCTCCCAAATGGAAATCCCAATTCCAAATTCATTGCAATCCTTGGAACTGTTCACATTAGTGTTGCCCAGTGGAGGGCCACAGACATCCATCCCTCTCTCAGCTGAAGGTTTGTGCTGTAAATCCTGCTGTGCAGATGCCACACAGAAGGTGCTTAAAATTAAGGACAAACAAATCCTTTTATTGCCATTTTAACAATCCTAGGAATCAAACCAAAGGTTTTTGCTGGGGTGCCTGCAAACTTGGGAGTCTGCACCACATCATACCGATCTTGATGTTTAAAATAATTTAAAGGGCCCATGGCATGCTTTTCCTTGTTTTTCGACTTATCTACAAAGTTAGTAAATAACACTATCAACCTGACCAGAAGCATCTTACCTTTGGGTGTGTACATGCCCTGCTGCATGGAGCCTCCAGGCTCAAACACTGGTGCTTTAAAGTCGGCCACAGCAGAGAGCATCTCCTCAAAACTACAACTACCTGGTACAATGCCACTCTTTGGGTTGGGATTCTCAGGGATCTAAGATAACATCCTTAAGGAAAAAAAAGATGTCCAGGATGACTGAATATAGCTGCTGTTTACATTTTTTTAAGAACTGAAGGATACCAGATCTAACAGTGCACTGTGTGTACGGTCATTCATACACAACTGCGAGACCATCTCAGCCCGAAGGATCTCATCATCCGTCATCCCTGTCAATGAAAGTGAGAAGCACAACTTTAAGGCAAATTGGCTAAAATTGTGTTTTTACTGCCACTCTATTGGTCTTCTCAATCTTTTCTAACTGAATTACACAAGTAGGGTCTCTTTCAAGACTTGTTCCATATCCAATTCAAGTGTCAAAGGACAGAGGACACTGTATGCTATACACACTGTAAAGCCCCTCGAAGCAAATTTGTGAAGTGTGATATTGGGCTATTCAAATAAATACTGACTTGACTGAATGAAACTGTTTTCAGATGATTATAAATAGTACAAACACTGGCATGAGAGAACATATTAACCAGTTTTATCAGGTATTTTGGTCAACTCCAGGAATAAACATGAATTAGCTGCACCTGTTCAACATTTCAACTGACAACACCTCCACAAATGATTATTTCAGCTCATACAGTTTAAGAATGAAGTGTGCCATAGCCTAAATAATACTGTTACAATTCATCATTAAGCCTTACCTCTAAGTCTACTAAGCACAGTTTACCATATGCATCAACACTTTCAGGATAGTATCCCTTCCTTTGGTCAATGTGAATTTTAAAAATATTACATACATTTTTAATATTCCCTAATTATGCAGCATCAATTAAAGCTGTCTGTGGAAACAAAGATCAAATAATATAACCTGCAATGGTAGAACATATGTGAATGCATGTGTTCCAGGGACACCCCAATCTCACAGAGTGTCTCACTAAACATTTAAAACCAAAAATGGAGAGGCAACACCTATCACATACAGTATATCTAAGAGATACTGATTGATGCTGGGTATGGACACCTCAGAAAGAAGGGATAGATTTGCACTAGGAGACAGGACCACTTCTGACTGCTGGTACATCGGTAAGAAATGCTGAAAAATGATCTAATGTAGCACAGGATACATCTCAACTGCCATGATGCCACACAACAAACATATGAACTGCACTAGTTGAAACAACCAGGGATTACAAGGCAACCCTGACCAACACACCACACTATGTGCATCAACACATCAGACAGCAAATACATGAAGAGCTTTAAGAAACTGAAATGTACCGTACACTTACTTTACTAAATCGTAAGCCGTTAGTTTCTTACCCAAATGTATGCGAAGACTCGTCAGTATGACAAGGAAGGTCAGTGCTCCTTCTAGCATTGGCCTCTCCTGCTCAGAGTCTAACACAGCATTCTGATGCTGAGATGCCATGGTCAAGAGGTCAACCACTTTAAATCTGTGTGACAGGAAACAGTGTGCAAAGTGCCCCCACAATGACATTAATCTGTGTGTGAATTAAAGTGCATTATACAGTAAAAAAAAGAAAAAATAGATGGCTTACCTCTCAAAAACACTTGAGATAAAATAGTCTGGATCTAGTCTTGATGCACAAACCTGTAAAACAAGAAAAATATGAATGCAAGAATGAAAATGATTTTTAAAAAATTGATATAAAAAGTGAGCACTCTATGATCCAGCAATTCCAACCTGGAGAAGATAGATGTCTGGGTCAATCATGGAGTTGCAGAAGTGTGACTGCACATAGGTCATAGCCTGTCCCTTGATCTGCAGGCCGTTTCTGACCCACATGTTGCTGTGGATCTCTGATAGGCATGCCTACAACCATATAAAAAGTTTTAACTAACACACACATGCAGGGAGATGGAAGTGAATGCAAATTTTAAGTCTGTTTATGGGTCTGTAGTGTTATACCTGAATTTGGAGTGGATGCACCATTATCTTCATCAGCATCTCTTGGTCAGGCAGGAGGCTATCCAGATCCAGGCCTTGGCACTTTACAGCCTGAGAACCAAACAACTAACTTTAAAGCACACAAAACACAAGCATACACTGAGTCATGCCTTAAGAGACGAGAGCTTCTGACATACCTTACTGAGGAACATGGCATAGTAGCGATGTAGTGGCAGGTGAAATGTCACTTGATTTGGAGCAGGCTATAATAGATATACACAGTCTTGAGAAAAATAGGAGGATAAAGCCTGCTAGTAAATACAGTAGTTTGCCATTTAAATTTACCTCATCGATGAAGCCAATGGCATCAAACCAGATCTGAAGGGTCTCCAAACAGTAGCGCACCACTGTTTTAGTGTATTCCTGTGTCTCCTGTTAACAGACCATTTAAAATGTAAGAAAAATCACATAGGGCTATACAGTTAGTGTATGCAGCACAGGATGTTTGGGTTACATGTTCTATTAATACTTCTAAATCATCAGGAATGCACAAAGGTGCTGAGTGTGAGAGTAGTGTAAAGACAGGACCTACTTTGACTTTGCAGTGTGTTAAGAGACCCCACATTGGCTGTGCACACGCCTCAAGCTCCGCTGCAAACGCTGCATAGTATGTCTGAGACTCAAATTCCACATGTTCATTCAACTCTCGCTTATTCAGGTTCATACCTATCACAAAAGAAAATAGTTTAAAAAGGTTAGACAGTAATAACATGCTACACGGCTTCTTAATGTTAACATAAGTAATCTGCTTAAAAATATTAACACAAAGAACAGAGCTTGTGTTTTACAAATTCAGTGAAGACCTCTCCTACTGCTTAATATTTGTACATATTAATGAAAGCCAGATTATCTAGCAAACAGGAAAATTTTATGTAAAACAGTGCAGCAGACATGCATACAATGTAATGGTGACACTGCGCATAACCTCTGCAAGAGGATACTCAAGCCCACTGTGCAAGGCTGAGTGTTATTTTTAGGGCTGTGATAAAGTGCACATGGCAAATGAGCAGCACAAACAAGAACTCTAATTCAGTCACAAAGTGTCACAGACCCCAAAACTCACTTTTTCTATTAGGCATTCTTTTGTTAAAGGACAGATTAGGCCTCCCTTTGTCTGATTAAGCATACTGTAATAATATAAACTGACCGAAAATCTGCACACATCTGAGCTATTGTTTAAATCAGCTGTTGTGTTCGCATCACAAACGACAGGTATTATATTGTCAGCAAAGTACTGAGAATGGTGGAACCACTATACCTTCAACAGGTACAAGAGGGATACAAGAAATGGTATTTATCAAGATGCTTGGAGATCCAAGAGCAACACCTCTTTCATCATCATTTGCCTCAGTACATACACTTACTATCTGAATTAACAGGTAACACAGCACATATAACGTAGGTCGCCAACCATCTGCACTTCTGAATAAAAACTGTTCATCTATTGCTGAAGCAACTGAATGTTACTGCCACTCAGGTCGAAGTGTGTGTGTTTCAATGTGTGAACAAGAGGTACTGTCAAACACTTTGGGGGTTTTTCCATTATAGGAACCTACGAAACGCGTCATGCCGAGTAACACTCATCACGGGTACTGTGTTTGTTTCCACTACAGTGTGCCTGCTTTGGAGGTGCATTCTGGGAGCTAAATTTTGGCACCCCTCAAGAGGTAGTACTAAAATCAAGTACCAGAAACACAAGTGGGGAAGAGGTGCATGTGTGTAGAGCAGTTGCTGGTGATTAGTTAAATGTTCACATCTTCACACGTCAATCATTACAAGCACCGTGTGTAAACAAACAGCTGACTGCATGTGTGAGAAAGTGGCAGCCCCTCCCTCCTCTAAACAGACTGACACACAGAAAATACAGTGGAAAAACAAAGCAGGAGAGTCCGCATTCTTGGTAATGTTAAAGGAAGTACACAGTATACCACTCGTTAGGTTCAGATAGTGGAAACGCAGCATTTGTCCAGCTCGGGTAAACGCAACCGCCATAAATGTGCAGTTCATTTACCACATCCCCATCAAACTATAACTTACCTTGAAAAAATGACACAAAGCTCATCCACAGCATCAATAACGAATGGTCCTCCAGGAACTTTTTTGCTACACTTTGGTGTGAGAGGATGTTAATAAAATCACTAACTAACGGCCAGTAAGTGTTGTTTTTCAGCAGTGCCTCGCTACAGTTCACCACAACATGGCGGCTGTTCTCTTCATCTAAAAAGAAAACAAAAACACATTAGGATCATGAGATTTTGGCTCATGTTGCATTGAGTTACTTAAAAGCAACGCTGAAACACCCAGATAAATGTGAACAACCAGCAAGTTACAAAATTCACCTGCTGTACATACAATAACAAAGTCAACTACAGAATAAAAAAAACTGCTCTCAAAAGTTAAAAGAAGAGAATCAAGCTCATTTCACTCAGAGGCTGAAAATAATGGTGAGAGGAATTAAACATCTGTACATTATTCCATGCACTAAGAATAATAACAATACAAAGAAATAAAAAAAAGAAAAAATAACCACTGCATTTTGTTCTTTTGAAACTAACTCTAGTCTTTTATTTCTCACAACATATCACAGGCCCTGTGTACCAGCTATTGTACTACAAAAATAAAGAGAATGCAGTCTTTATTAATACAGAGCTAATGATGAGCCACCAACATAAAAATAATGGCTGCTTGATATAATGTCATTCATGCCCCCGACCCAATCAATAACACTAGGTCTTCTGAGTATGTGCATACAATGTGACACTTTAGTAAAACAACAGTTACACCGTGCATAGTGCGAATTGATCAACTGTGAACTGACCTAAACTGAGTTTCACAACCACCCGCTTAGATCTTTACAATTATTTTAAATGTGACTAGGTGTGTTAAACCCAATACAGTTGGACAACTTACCCTGAAGTTCACTTTTGATAAGACAACTCTCCATCATGTAGAGGAGGACAGTGACCATGATGTCCAGCAGTTGACATTCCTCTGTCACATGGCGAGCCAGCTCCTCATTGCTGAACAGCTGCACACTAATATGTACAATGCGATTGGACATGGTATCTGACTCCTGGCTTTTCATCAGGGTTTTCATGATGAATGCATAATGCTGAACAAATGTTTTTGTAAAAGTGATCTGCCCGAGAGGAAGAAGAAAAAGCCACAGGACAATTAAAGCGCGCAGCTACAACGCCGTCTCTTTTAAGGATTCAGTTCACTTTCAAAACACCGTGGGTATCATTTCCATTAACAGAGTCTGTGCCATGGCAATGCCAATAAACTATATTACAACAAAAGGCCAGACAAGTATCTAAAAGCAAACCTAGAGTGTTGCATTTTTTGCAAATAAACATGGCAGAAAAAAAGAATACCTTGTAATCTTGATCTGGCAACATGTTTAGTAAGAAGGTAACCATCTTCTGAGGAAACTCATATTTTATTGTCCAAAACAGCAACTCCTCCAGAAAGCATTTATGCTTTAAAGATTCAATAATACATGGGTCTGGGGGCAGAAAGGACACATAATAAAATAAGCAGTTTATGCAACATACAGAATATTGATGCATTACTTTTTCTTTGCATTTACCTTTGGTACTGCTACTTAGCTTCACCCTCTTCCTCTGACCAACAGACTGCCCTGCATCTTGGTCCTCCTGGGAGGAAAAACAATAAGAATTTCAACTAACACATCTGGAAATAATTTAAGAAATAACTGTTAATCAGTTCATATCAAATTAAAACACACATGACAAAATAATGCTTTGAAGCTTAAACTTAAATTGTAAGTGGTCACAAATCATTTTGTGCTTGATGCATACACAAACCTCTTTACTAGACTCATCTGGGCTCCCCGGAGCAGTGGTTCCTACAAAAACCAAGAAAAACTTTTATCCATAAATTGCCATTAGCAGCATTTTAAGCCCCAGGACAAATGCTATAGCTCTGTGTTGTTTTGGCAATAACCTAATTGTTTATTCTAACCAAATGATATAATGGATGAACTTTATCTGAAATAGCCATGACATCTTCACTTCAAGAATACTGCATGTAAAAAGTGGCAGAGAAGGCAGTTGCTGTAAGTTTATAGAACTGTAGTGTTTTGAAAGACAAATTTGCAGTGCCAAATGTTTTATTGCTTCAACATTAAATACAAGGGCATTAGGTTTCACTCACGGTTTACCTGTCACAAAAGGAAAAAACCCAGCAATAACTTATGAGCTCCTACTTTAGTACCTTTGAGAAAAGCACGAAAATGATCAAGATTTTGAAAATAGCTTTTAGCAGCTATTTCTAATAAGAGATATGGCAGGCCATCAGGTCCAGGAATTTGCAGGTTAACGTCAAGTGGAAATTTAGTGCCACTGGCTGATAACACAGGGGTCAACCCCTTTTGATGTTATGGTCCTACATCACAGCTAGTAGGGTCTGACAAATGTATACACTGTGGTCACATGATCTCGTGTAGATGCACTTCCATGGTTATGCTGAGGTACCTCATAGTGTAACTAACACACACACACACAAAGAGAGAGAGAGATGTCAAAGTGCTTACATACTCTTTGCTAATGTGCAAGAGTGGGGAGTCTGTCTATGTACTGTCCTGCCATCTAGGCATTAATTAAAAGTTATAAAGATTACTGTACAAAAACTGTAGCTTATTATCCACAGCCCAGAGAGACAAGAGAATGCCACACATATATACAAGAGGCAAGTGAATACATGATATCATCTCCCCCTAGATCACTGGATCATTTGGTTTGCTTCCAGCTGTAACGTGTTAACATGTCATAATCATATGTCATCACTATATGTAGCAACACGCAGTTATTGAAAGTGTTAACGTGCACATTCATTGATCCCGATAGCTCCCCATAGCCAGATGGTTAATGACAATATAACCTTAACACTTAATATCATGACTTCAGATTATCTTACCCAGTAGGACCATTGCTCCTGCACCTCCTTCAGCACCAACAGTGACATCAGCAGTAGCTCCTTGGGCTTTCTCCTCCACAGACACCAGACCTGAATTTTTCAATGCTGACAAATACTTGTCATAGTTCTTTTTAGCATACACATTCTCTTCTTGGCCTGCAACAGTGAAACAAAACATTGTGCACTGTAACAATAACTACTGTACTGCCAAAACTTTAAGGTGAAGAAATTTTGAAGCAAATGTGTAGAATTTAAGTTAAAGGGCATGAATTAACTACTCAGCCACAGAAAGTATGGCTTAGAGGAAAATGCAGAATAAAACAGTTTTCCTCTTTCCTTTTCTTTATATGGTAATAGCAATACCAAATACTACATTTTAGTATGTTTTTATTTCATGCTTGTGTATGTATTTTTATGGACATAACTTTATATAGTGTTTATATAGATCAAGCAAAATCTGTCTTTTCTTGAGTAGTAACTGTACTGCAACAGATGGGAATAAACAAAAACATGCACAGTAAAACTACTTCAATAACTAAAAAAATTCTGCCTCATGCTTGCAATAAATAAACTAATAAAAAAAAAAAACTTTGTGATATAACAATTCTTGATAATTATCAACCTACATTGTTCAAACACAAACTCTAGTCTAGATATTTACCCATGCTCAACTCCTTGAATGTTTGTGGGTTGGTCAAGATTTTTGTCAGTACGGTCCTCATTGCACCTCCCATCTTTGTCAGCTCCTCCAGGAAGGAGATCTGAGGCTCCAGCTGCTGCAGGACTTTCTGTAGATCTCGCTCAGCTGAGGTGTCTGGTAAAGCAAGATAACAGGTGAGACTCAGTGCTATGTGAATAGAAATGTAGATGTTAACATTTGTACAACACTGGTTTCCAGTTTGCACAGCAGACCCTATTTTGCATTTGATATACAACAGGAGAGCTAAGCCATATACAGTACAGTATGAAATAACACACATGGAATCGCACAGAAAGCAAAACAAGTAATTTTAAAAAAGCTAAATGTTTTAAATTGTTAAATTTTAGATTGCTTTGATACATTCTTTACACAGTCTTGGGGCTGTCTCAAACTGATTTATAAAGTAGTCAGCTGTTTCAACAGTCTTGAAGGAGTTCACACATATGCTGAGTGAGCTCCTGTTGGCTACTTTTTCCACATTCTGCAGTCCAAATCATCCCAAACCTTCTCAGTTGGGTTTAGCTCGAGTGATTATGAAGGTCATGTCATCTGATGCAGCACTCCATCACTCTCCTTGGTCAAACAGCCCTAACAGAGCCTGGATGTGTGTTTTGGCTCACTGTCCTAGTGAAAGACAAATGGTGGTCCCACTAAGAGCTAATCAGCTGGGATGGTGTTGCTGCAGAATGTCATGGCAACCATGCTGGTTAACTGTGCTTTGAATTATGAATAAATTTACCAACAGTGTCACCAGCAAAACATCCGCACACCTCCTCATCCACGCTTCATGGTGGAAGCCACACATGCAGATACCATCCATCTCTGTGTCTCACAGAGCCAGGGTGGATGGAACCAATATGCCAAATTTAGACTAATCAGACCAAAAGCAGTGGTCTAAATGTCCATTTCCTGTGTTGCTTGGCAGTTCTCTTCTGCTTATTGGTCTCCCTCAGTAGTGGTATATCTACAGTATTTCGACCACAAAGGCCTGAACTGTTGATGTTGATATGTGCCTGCCACTTGAACTGTGGGAATCACTGATGTGGGCTCTAATCCAAGATGTGATTATTTGGTCATTTCCACAGTTGGTAACATGAATGAACTTGTCCTCTGTAGCAGGGGTGATTTTTGGTCTTCCTTTCCTGGCACAGTCCTCATCACAGTCTGTTTAATCATAGTTTTTGATACATTTTGTGACAGCTCTTGAAACTTTCAAAGTTCTTAAAGTTTTCCAGGCTGAATAACCTTAATGTCTTAAAGTAATGACAGATTCTCATTTCTCTTTACTTAGTAGAGCAGTTCTTGCATTGACACGGATTACTACAATAGTCAAACTGGTCTATTTGCTCTATATCAAAGCAAGTGATATCTCAAACACATTAAGAAGGTGAAAAATTCTACCAATTAAATTTGACACAGCATACTTGAAAACCATTCCAAGTGATAAACTCGTGCAAACACCTGCTACTTTAAGGAATCTAAAATATGAATTTTTTTTTTTACTTACTACATATTGGGGCTGCACAATAAATCATTTTGTGAGCATGATATGAGCGTGGACACTTCACTTTCTGAGGAGTTGTCACATCATCCACCTCTATATACAATCAATGGTATTAATCCACATTGTATAAAATAATAGAAACAAAGGAAAACCACTGATTGAGAAGGCATATCGGAACTTTTGACTCAGCGTATACAGAAAATGAAAAACAAAGTGAACAAGAGAATATGGTTTAGTATATTTCTGAAGGATACAGGCACACTGAGTATTTTCACCTGGTTCGACGTATCCATCCCTCAGATACTGTATGACAAACAGGATAAAGCGAGGAAGAACCATCTCAGACATCAAGAGGAGGTCTCGAGGTACTGAGGGGATATTTTCCCCTGTTCTCAACCGATGCCTTCGGCAAAACCTATAGGGAAAATAAACAACTGGTGATGTTTCAGACCTCTCACAAATATCAAAGTAGCCATTTCTCTCTCTCTCTCTCTCACATGGGTCCATTTTTATTTGAATTCTTCAGGAGTTTAATCATAAACAGGTGAAACCAGGAACTAAGCATAATTATGATTGAGGTTTCTTAACTGTCCTCACATGACTGAAAGTTGGGTTTAAGCATAATTTTAATTTTGTTGGTTTTTATAGATATAGCACTTGTGATTTTGTGTTGAGCTGAAGTTAATAGCTGGAACTAGGTGAGTACTGCAGGACAAGAAACTGGGAGGTGTTTTTAATGACTGCCCATACACAATGTGAGCCATTGCAACACACAAGCTACTACATCTCTTGCTTATATTGCTTAAGACTGTATATGACACAGCTGCAAAGTCATCCAAAACTGAAGTACCAAAACTTACCTGTTAAACAGGCCACTGTCGTATTCTGACCAGCTAATAAAGTTACCTGATTACTGATAAAAATCTAACATGACAATATTTTGGTACTCAAACAGCTTTTTAAATCTGTGACAATAGTTTGTGTCCAACCCTTGAATACAGTCATTTAAAAAAGAAATCGCAAGAATATATCATTTTATCCAGATTAACTTTAGAAAGCTTCGGCTATGACAACAGCTGTAAGTCACCCGTTAAAATAAAAGCTGACAAAACTTAGATTCATGCTTATTGCTATAAACAAACTCTAAGAGCAAATCTATACCGTCTGATACTGGTAAATATTGATATACGGTAACCTCAATATACCTAGCTACTGTTATGGTTAGCAAGGCTAGGAAACCGTCAGACCAGAGCTGCTAAATCAACGGTTACCTAACAATAAATGATGAGCCTCGTAATAGGTAATTCTGCACAAAAGTGTTTTGAACATAACGTCGACTGCGCCGATAAAGAAATATGATTTGGTAAGTTAGCTCATTTCCTACCAAGACCTGTCAAATCGTAGGTTAGCAGCTAAAGCATCAGTTAGCATTGGCAGCGTAGCTGGTACCTAGCTTGGACTTACCCACTCTCTCGCATGACATTACTATCTCCACAGTCACAGGCCCCACCAGCCTGGCTCCTGAACATGTTAAAATCATGGCCCGTGTGGTCTCCGTTATTAAAACACTCAGCACACAGTGACATGCACGGAGAGATGCCACAGGTCCGGCATCGATATGCCACGAAATTAGCCGTCCAAACCAAGCCGCACAGAGTCGCGTTGTCATACGTCCGGACCGTTTTGCAGAACTCCTCGAAACCATCGCCTCCTGAAATTAGACATTTACACCAGTCAAGAGCCTCTGTGTCCGCCGCTGGTCTTTCAGGATTTAGCACAGCATCGAGTAGCTCCTGAAGTTGTCGGACCCCTGAGCTATTGTCAGTCCGATTTAAGTCTGCCTTCAAGTGGGCGGCTGTGCCTTTCTTGTCCCGGCTCAGCAGCGACGCTGCCATCATGCACTCCAGCTTGCTGTGCACAAATTTATTTTTGTTGTCTTGTTTCCATGTTCTCGGGCCTTCTCGCGATACGGCTCGTTACGTCGACGTTGGCTGGCGAATTTACAAAAATAATTTACGTTCCGTGTGCAATGACAACTTATAAGTTACATTTATTTTAAGTATGCATATTTTATATAATTGAGTCTTTTATAAATATTTGATCTAGCAGAGTCTAAAGGTGTCTCTTACTTGTTTACACAGCTCGGTTTATACAGTCACCCAAGTTGTGTTTTGTTTCCCGTTTCTAGGCAACTGATAGCCTTGTTTGCGACATCATCACCGTCACTGGACAAATAAGGATATAGCATTTTACCAGTCTGGAGGGGACCTGCTTGTTTCAAAATGCGAACCAGAAAGACACTATTATCTGTAATATTAATCTGGTTTGAATGTTACTATATCCATGATGAACATCTACGGGTATACAAACCCTGATTCTAAGCCCAAAAAAGATCTTAGCATCGAAGACTGGAGACCTATATGCTTGCGCAAAAATAATTATAAAGTTCCGGCCTCAATAATTGCCAAAAAAAAACTAAAGCTGTTCTGGATTCTGTTATTAGTGAAACATAATCAGTGTTTATGCAAAACAGACATATTTCCAACAATATACGGTTCGTTTTAGACATCATGAATTATTCTCACCTAATTTCAAATGAGAGATATTCTTTAAATTAATTCATTTTTTATAACTCCTACATTGAAACTGTTACAATAATTTAGTAATATTTTTTAAAGCGTAGGAAGGAACCACTATCACATGTCCCGGGTTAGTGTCGGATTGTTTTGATTGATGTACACCCTCTAGCGGAAATCGTCTTTAGCAATATTAATTTACACGCTCACACCGATTACAGCTTTAAAATAAAGACCCTTTGAGATCACTTATCTCTGGGTTGTCGCCCAGGGGACACGTAGGTTTGAAAAATTACAGTATGCAGTAATGAAACTTAAAGAGTTAGAGAGTTGCTTACAGCAAGTGGACGTATTTGAAGAGCCAAAAATCCTTCTTGAGCAATATCCAACCAGTCCTCATATTGCAGGTGGGGGTGACAACATATGATCATTGGAGGGTTGATAGCGCACATTGTTCTCATGAACTTCTACGTGTTTTCCACAGCATGCATGCTTTACACCATCCAGAGTACGTTTGATGACATTGGGGGTAAACTAGTGGCAGATTTGGGATGCGGCTGTGGAGTCCTTAGCATCGGGGCTGCGATGCTCGATGCAGGGTGAGAACATCTAACCATGCGCATTACATAGTTTTTGCATTTTACTCAGCTTCATCCCTCGTCCCCTGTTCTTTCTTCTGCAGTTTGTGCGTTGGCTTCGACATTGACAGTGACGCACTGAACATATTCAAAAGAAATGCAGAGGAATTTGAGATTTCTAACGTGGATCTGGTTCAGTGTGACATGTGTTCTCTGGATGCAGATGCTTATGCCAAAAAATTTGACACTGTAATAATGAATCCACCATTTGGAACAAAGCACAACCCAGGTGAGTGCTAACTTTAAAATGACTGCTGCAGTCACTTAGTATTGTAAATCAATAAAGTTCGGGAGCTTCTGAAAAACTGCTGAGAAAAATTATGCTCAAAAGCGACACACCAGAGGTGAAGATGTCCTGACTTTTAATCCACACCACAGTACATGTCAAGATCTAAACAGTTGATACACTTCCCATAATGCAGCCCAGTAGCATCTGTCAGTATACCCTCTCAGACTGCACATCCTCAATGTGTAACAGGCTTTCTGTTTGAAACTGAAGTCTAAAGCCCAATCTGAGATAACACAATGACAACATTAGAGGTTATCTTGTCGGACTTTATGATGTGTTCAGGTCATATTTGGTGGATGTTGGAAATGGGCAAGATTCCTGTCTTTACAAACTGTGAGCAATCATTGCATTGCAAAAACTTAAAACTTATCTGTCCACATACATTTTTCTAGAGCCTTCAGCTGCATCTCTGTGTTCCTCAGCAGATGGTTTGGTCAGATGGCTGAGATTTTCATTCGTTGAAATATTTAGCATTGAAAATGTGGCACAATATCCAGTAAAATACTTAATGTCCACATTTGTATTCTTTGCAGGCATTTCTTTTATCCATGTCAGATATCACTTTTTAGAAAAAAAAATTTGGATATTCCCAGTTGAAACTGGCCCATATACTGACATTTTCAACTTAGCTGTACATATGACATGAAACAACAGAAAGCTCAGAACCATATACTATACATGTTAATACCTTTCTGCAATATAAACTGACAATGTGTATAAACAGTGGAATGCCCCTTTAACTCTGTGTAACCCTGTCACAGTAGCTTTACACTTTTATTCTTTGTTCAAGGAATGGACATGAAGTTTCTGAGGGCCGCTTTAACAATGGCAAAGACATCAGTGTACTCACTTCATAAAACATCAACACGAGAGGTAAGATCCGTATCTACACTGGTCACATTTACAACTCTGTGGCCTTAGACGGTAACAGGCAGCTTTTAGGGTAAATCCAAGTCCATTCACAAGTCTTCACAAGGAAACATTGTCAGTTGCAAGCCTTAAGGGTCTCCAACTGCTGACCATTAAAATAACACTTGAACACGTTCTGTTCAGAGCCATGAGATACTGTTTTTTTTTTTTAAGTGATTCTTTCAATAACAAGGTCAAAACCTGAGATCATAAATATCCTTAGTTTCAAGTCCACATTTTTTCTGACATAACTGACTCATGTTTACAACTGTGGCATGAAGACTGTGTAATGCCAACTGAGTCCTTATCTAATTACAGCACATACAAAAGAAGGCTAATGACTGGGGAATAAAGATGGAGGTAATAGCAGGTAAGAAAAACCGTACATATTCTCTAATGGAAGAATTCAAAGTTCAAAACTAGCATATTTACTTTTGTTTCAGAGCTAAGGTACGACTTGCCAGCATCTTACAAGTTCCACAAAAAGAAATCGGTAAGCTCATGTGCTGCGCTGCACCACACAGACAAAACATTTTCCAGTAGATGTCTCAGGTTGTATTTGACAAACCACATTCAACCAGATCTTGGTTACATTTTTTAGGATTTATTTGCTATTCGCTTATACAAACTTAAAAAATAGCAAAGCCGATGATCTTATCACTAAGTGCAGGAATTGTACAAGAAAAAAAAAGTGGAGCACAGACTAGTTGTCACACAGGTTGTACAAAACCAACTAAAATGTCCTGATGAAATTAAATTAGACTTAATGTTGAACATAAAATCAAAATATCTAAAGAGAAACATAGGTACACAAATCATGATAGAGGCACAATATGAGTACTTAAAAGGCTGAAAACTGATGCCAAGCTTTACAAATCTCCTCTAGGTTGACATCCAGGTGGATTTCCTACGATTCGCCAAAGCCTGAAGCTTCCACTGGAATGGATTTAAGTTGCCTCTGCATTTTCACCATTTCGAATAAATGTTTTCACAAAAGAAAAATTCTGGTTGTGACTTCATGATTCTGATCCATTTTCAGTTTTGGCAACCTTTGCTGCAGGGCCTTCAGCGTCTTCTAGCTCTCTCTTTGGGGCCGCGGGTGCTGAAAGATAAGCACAGAGTATATATGACTAAAGACGTTTTAGCCAATAAGTATCTTGACACAATGCTTGATAAGATGTTAAACTTACCATCCTCCTCCTCATCATCATCACTATCAAATTTCATCTTTTTGCCTTGGAACCGAGTTCTGCCTTGATCTTTACCACCTCTGCCCCTTCGTCGTCCTCTTCCTCTGCCACCTGATCTTCCCCTGTCTTTAAGACCAACAATATTTATCTGTACTAAATAAATACAGTAAATCACTGATTACCTAACACAGTTTATTCATTTAGAATGAAATAATTCAGTTGGGGAAAAACAGGATTCACCTCTGCCCTTGAATCTGTTGAAAGACTCCTGTTGAGCTTCAATGATCTCCTTCAGTACCTCTTTCTCCTCCTCTCCCTCGAGCACCTGCCATGTAACACTGTTATCTTTGATTTTCAGCTCCCCTCCATTTGCCTCTTTGGCCTTGTCGAATGCCTCCTTTGCATTTCCATCGAAAAGGAGGGTGCCCTTGTTGGAAGTAAAAATGTTGAAATTTAACTATAACATCTCTTCACCCTTAACTCAAGACTTGATGAGGGGGCTTATTTACCTCTTTGGCCCCTCTTGTAAAGTTAGCCCACTTTATCTTTCCATGACCAGAGAACAACTCGTGAAAGTCCTCTCTTGAAACATTTTCAAGATCCCCTGAAAACTTCAACAGGCAACCTGTCTGTTCATCCAAAAGCAGACCCTACAACACAAATTACAGTTAAGCTTACCATTTCTACCCCACTGCCACAACATAATAAGCAAGTAAACACTTGAGGGAGTCTTACCATTTCTTTCTCTTCTGCATCCTTTTGCTGTTGCGCCTTTTCCCTAAATAATTTTTAGGAAGCGTATCAGTACATTTTCAGGAAATGTTTTGTATGATTTTAATTCAAAACGGTACTCCTCATGTACTTACCGTTTAGCTTTTGATTTTGTCTCTGCTCTGGACTGTTTCCGCTCTTCAAGTTTCTTTGCATGGTAGTCTTCTCTGAATTATTAAACACATTTTTTTTTATTATTATTAAATTATTGAACGATGTATATGTGTGCAGCCCTGAAGAAATGATATCTTAGTAATTTTCTAGACGAAAGTTTTAACACTGCAGTTAAACACGAACTTCAAATGTTTAAACAAGTTTCAGTGCAGTTAATCTTTTTTTGCTTAATTTCTGGAGATTGCAAAAATAAAACACTAAAGCATGTGCACAAATGTAGGATCCTGTCAGACTGTATGTTACAGGGGCAGACACCATAGGCTTGAGAGGTTTCTTGTGTCTATTCCAGTCTTTAAATATCCTTGGATGATTTGAATGCATACACTTGAGAGGGAGCCAAGTATTTTCCATAGTCTGGGGACTGAAGACGCTGGCAAGTTGTCTTCTATAGTTTAAGGTAAGTACGGGTGAAGCCCAAGTAACTATAAATGAAAGCTGTTTTTTTCTGTATTGAAGTGTAGTTTTTAAAAATATATTGCTAAAGGCAACTGTGATCAGCTTGAATTCACATTGGTTAGTGTATTCCAATAGTAAATTTCCAATGCAAAAAAAACACCCATGACATCTAAAAACATTACTCCCAGTATCAATTTCCTAAAAGTAGCTGATAGAAAACATCCTGGGAGATTTGAAAGGTCATCAACTCTGATAAGCTCTAAAAACTGATTTGTTTGGCCTAAGCCCTGACAAACAAGAAGGGCGCAAACACCTTCAAATCTGTTACATTAAGCAGAGTAATGCTGCATTAAAATGTAAAATAAGATGCCTATCACCTTTCTGATCTTATGCCGATTTCATTTTCAAAACAAAACACAGCGTTTGCCCACTGTAGATAAAGCGCAACCCAAAAAGCAGTACAACGTACCTGGATAACACAAGCATCTCATTGTCTTTGAATGATTTTATGTCTGAGCGTTGTAGGAACTGCTTGGATGACTCTTCTGTGTCAAAACAGATGAACACTGATCCCTGTGAAGACAAAAAACAATAAAAATCTCCACCATCCCTTCAAAAAAAAAAAAAAAAACTGCACAAACACTGATTTGAATGCTACCAAATGCACAAATTTTACCTTGAACTGCCTTAGCAGGGTTCTCCTCATCTGAATGTTTTCTATGGCACCTTTTCCATTCAACCACTCTTGAATCTCATCAAGAGTAGTATTGAGCGGGAACCCTTTCTAAGTGGGAAAAGATAATATACTACATATCTCTGACACAGCAGCAGCAAACAGCAGTATACCCGAATGAAATCAGAATACATGCTGGGCAAATGCTGTGAATGGAAAACCTTTGGCAATACGTTACAAAAACAAAGCAAAAATGTTAAGGGGGGGGGGATGTTGCAGTTCTTTGCCTCTGCCACCAGTCAAATTCAGGGGAATGTGAGATGAGGTCACTGTGACCTTTGACCACCAAAATCTAATCAGTTCATCCTTGAGTCGAGATGGGCACTTGTGCCAAATTTAAATAAATTCCCTCAAGGCAATCCCAACATATTGCATTCACAAAAATGGGCTGTAAGGACAGACAACCCCAAAACATAATGCCTCCAGCCGTGGCTATCTCCGGCGAGGAGGCATAAAGGATGTGCATATGTTTCATGACATGCAGATATACCCTCATAAAACAACTTATTTATAAGAAATTCAATATAAAAACTTACAATGTACACAGACTTTTGCTTAAGAGCATCTCTGTATTCATCATTCTGTTCAGGTAAGGGTTTGTTTGGAGACCTCCTGACTTTTGTCTTGTCTTCACTGATTTCCAACAGGCCAGTTTTTGATTTCTGGAGCGCCGCTACAATGACACTGCTGTCTGTAGTTAAAGTCTTCAGTCTGGAAGAGAATAAGAATCATTCAGACACTCTGAAGTAGAAGGAACAACACAACATCACACATGCAACTCTTTCCGTACGAGCATGTGCTATATGGACATACATTCACCCCACTGCAGTGACGCAGCATAAAACCAGAGCCTCTGCACATCTCTAAACTGTACACGTGTTCCTGCAATCACTAATAGCTGGGACTTAATTTTAGAATATATTAAAGACAAAAAAAAAAAAAATTCTTAATTACTGCTGCACTGCTCTTCAGGGAATTAGACTTGATAAGAAATCAAGAGTGCTGACTCACTCTGCCTTCTGACTACAACATGTGACCAGATGGATCTGGAGCCTAGTATTCCAACATGATGTCAAAGCACATCTCTCCTCATCAGCTGGCAAAAACAAAGCACACAGGTATGTTCCATTCAACTCTACAAGACCTTTTGACACGTTTGCAGTTATTAGTGGTGTAGATCACTTTTAGGATTTATTGATGTTACACAGAGTTGGAGGCGCAGTAAGAATAGAAGTGAGCCAACCACATAATGCAGTTAACATCTCCTATAGGTGCAAACAGAACTAGCCTGTTTTTCCTGGCTCACCCATCTTGTTTTTAGATGACTGACGTGTATGTCTCAGCATGAAAAAAAAAAACTACAGCCTGTGGAGAACAGTAATCATGACTGAGCCTAACATTACTTGGTTTTGTGCTGAATGCAGTCTACTATGTTCTTTGTCAAATTAAAAACAAGTTCAAGAAATGAACTATTGCACTGACTAAATTAAGGGCAATAGTTGTTTTGCAGCAGCTAAACAGAGAAGCAATAAAAGGAAGTAACACAAACCTGTTGAATTTGATCATCGTCTCCAAAGTCACCCAGCCATCATCAAGCTGCACCTGTTCTTTGAGAAATTTGTCCCTCGGAAGATTGTGATCTCCAAAGTAGTACTGCAGGTGGGATTGAAAGACATTTAAAGAGATTCATGCAACCGACTACTGTTACAAGATGTAAATAAAAAATTTGATACTGTGATTACCTCTATTTGTCGTGCCACTTTCACCTCAAGTGGAGACATCTCTTCTTGAGTTTCTGCCATGATTGTTCTATGCAGAAAACGGTAACCCTACCAACCAACAAAATGTTATTCCCAAGTTAAAAAGAAATACTTCTGTAGATTCTTAAACGTATTTGTGCAAATTTAATTCCTGAAATGACAAATAATGTGTCTGCCTACTGTAAATAGATCAACTTCAATTCTGCTAATAAAGTAGTGGCTAAAGTAATTTCACTGTATATTCACTAATTCTAGTTTTGTCAATGTTTAATATTGATCCAAATTAAGTATTTCTTATTTTCAGGCCATTGTTTGGAGAAAACAGCTTAACTGAATACGTAACACTGGGTCTGAGGAACTGTAATGGAAAATTTTGTCCGTTTTATAAATGTTAGGCTATATAGTTAATGGCTTACGTTTTGAGCACTGCACTAACCCTATCACGTATATACAGGTATTTGCTGAAGGATTAAAAATCGTAAACTCGGGCCATGCTGGGAGCTCTGGGTTAACCTAGACATTATCAGAAGGCCTCTGATGATGTTTTTGTTCTCAAGTAATTTTGCAACATTTGGAGTACAACCACTGACAGAAATATTCATTCAACTGTCAAAACACTACAATTCTGCAAATCAAAACCCGAAGTATCTGCGGGGCCAGCCACAATGAGGATTTTTTCCATTTCTGATCTTTTAAGACTTTACAATTTGGTACAGTTAAACTGCGAAAAAGGAAATCTCAAAGCAACATTTGGCAGGTGGATATATATTTTGAACGTCTTGACCAAATAAATAAAATTCAAAGAGCCATTTACCAACGACATATGTAAACTAGCACATCAATGGCATGGACTATTGGCATATTTCATTCATGCTGCTGTTGGGACTAGCTTGATGGCTAACCTGCTAGCTTAGCTCATATGCAGCTATACCGGCCACGCCGTTTGTTCGTACAGCCAAATCACCCAGCGTCCTGAGTCTTGCCATGTTGACAATACATAACCCATTTAGTGTAATATTACGCTAGCTATAAATAAATGGTGTATGTAATGGTTAAACTAACTTAGTCATTCGCACTCTGCGCCTAGCATGCTGCTCAAACATGCCAGACGAGAATGTCTGTTCTTCTGTACAATATAAAACAGCTATCACGTAAAATAAACTTAAAGATATAAAACAGCTTTTACACAACGTCTAAGAGTTATACTTACAATACGTGGAGTTAACGTCAAGCTGCAGTTTCATTAATAAACCAAGCCTTCTCTGCTCCGAGCACACGTTGATACTGCGTGCTACGGAACACAGCAAGGATCAAAAGAGTTGGAGTTTACGATATCGCCTCTGTGGCTCCTTCGGAAGCTTGAATTTCAGCGACTGCAGCTCTTCCATGAGAACATCTGTGTGATGGAGGTCAGAGCCCCAAGGTGTCGCTGTAATTCAGATTTAACATTAATATTAAGAAGAGTAGTGGATGTATTATACAAATATCCAAAAATTTTATTATAGATTAGTAATTTTGTCACACATGTTTACATAGTGATTTTTATTTACTTGGTTTTATTCTAATTTGACTTATTTTCCACCCATGTGTATCTTTGTATCATTTCTATCTTCCCTTCATTACTTTTGTTTTATATAAAGTACTCTGAATTGCTTTGTTGTTGAAAACTGCAAAATAAAGCAAGAAAAAAACCTTGCCTTGACTTCACATTACACCCAACATCAACCAACTCTTAATCTCAAAAATAATCACCAAGACTGCATAAGCCTATACAGAAAAGTGTTTCTGTTATTTAACCTGGCCTCACTGATATAAATAAGATGGACAAAACAGAAGTGCAATACAGTTCGACAGCAGCAAAGCCTACACCCTCCAAAGGATCATACAGTTATCAGCACCTTTCTACACAAAAATTGAACATTATAATTAGATGTACCTAATTGAGACTACATACAGGGATGAGGTGGAGAGGCTGATAGTGTGGTGCAGAGAGAACAATCTGCTCCTTAATACCTCAAAGACTAAGGTCATTGTCAACTTCAGGAGAAAGAAAACCAACATCTTGCCACTGTATATCAGCGGGGACCGTGTGGAGAGGGTGCCAGCCTTCCACTTTCTGGGAGTTCATATTGAGGAGGATCTGACCTAGGGCGTGAATACCTCTAAACTGCTTAAAAAGGCCCAGCAGAGACTGTACTTCCTACGGGTGCTCAGGAAGAACAACATGTCCCAGAGACTGCTGCTGTCCTTCTATCGGTGCTCCACTGAGAGCATCCTTACATACTGTATACTGTATGTGTATGGTACAGCAGCAGCACAGTGGCTCACAGGAAAGCACTGCAGAGGGTCATTAATACGGCCCAGGAGATCATCAGCTGCCCTCTCCTCACTCTGGAAGAACTACACAGTTCCTGCTGCCTCAAAAAAGCCCAGAACATCATTAAGGACACTTCACACCCAGGACATTCATTCTTTGAACTGCTGTCATCAGGTAGACGGTTCAAATCAAGGACCACTAGATTAAAGAATAGTTTTTACCCAACAACAGTTACCACGCTCAATGCTGCTAAAATATAATATGCCTGTGTATGTGAGAGGTCTGTTGTTTATTTTGTTTTTGTAGCGGTTAAGTTTTTTATATGGTCTTATTTTTTCTATTGCTGTACCGACTGGAGGTCACTCTAAAATTTTGTTGTGTGTTACAATGACAATAAAGGATTATCTTATCTCTTATCTAACTGCTACATGAGTGCATAATATCCACAAACTGCAGTAAAACATCAAACTTTATGTCACTGTGTAAATATGAAAATGATTACAATTGAATGGAGTCCACTGTAACACCATCTATGGAATAAATTGATTAAGGCAGGAGCAATGATTTATTTAAGCAAGGAGCAGCCTGGTGGTACAACTTTACTAAAGATGATCTGGGTTGTTGCATCGTTGGTCTGAGCTGGATTCTCTGTATTCTTAATGTGGATTTTGATCATACTCAAATGTTCTCTCTACCCTTTTTTTGGTATTTCCTTTCAATATACTAAAAACAGAAATACACAAAAAAGTGTACTATAATGGTGTGAAGCCCCTGGGGTATTGTGACAAAATTATTCTTCATTATTTACAGTTTGGCAGTTATCCAGTGCAAAACGTGGCCTGACCTGACATCTTGTGTGACTGTTCCTGGTATTTAACACTTTGACAAAATACAGGTCACCATTTGATCCATTTGCCACAAAATGACAGTACATAAACATTTGTAATTTGGGGTTTGACACTAAACACTGTGAACACAAACACATCCATGTGATCTGGCTGGGCCGGGAAGACTGCCCACTATCTCCCATGAGTCCAGCTTAGGGTCATATTTCTCAATGCTTTGCAGATATGTACCTTTTGAGTAGGAGTATCCCCCTGTCACATAAACACAGTTATTTATTACCACCGCCCCACACTCCATCCTCCTCTCCCTCATCACTGATATTGGTCTCCATTCGTCTCTCTCTGTGTCGTAGCAGTCTGTGATAGTTGTCTGTCCACCCACCAAATACAGCTTGTTGTTGAGAGACACAGAACAAAGTCCATATTCTGAAAACAGAAGATTTTAAATTAGGACATGGTATTCAGGCCATTGACTTTCACATTTCTTTTTCTTTGTCTCATACCTGGATGGGGGCTTATTGTAAGAATACTCCACTCATTAGCATCTGGCCTGTAGACCTGGATTTTTTCATAGGTGCAGCTTCCTCTGTACCCATAGTGGCCTCCGGTCACATAGATTTTATCTCCCATTACACAGGCAGTGGCATTGCCTACACCTTCAAAGGAAACAGGTAGCTATCTATAACTGTTACTCAAAGATACATTAATTGATTTTTTGACAATTTGAGGACAACACAACAAGCTATAAACACAGCATATAAACATAGTATTATTTCCTTTTAGAATTGATATTATCTTATTAGCAAATATAAACACAAAGCTTTTAGCTGAGTGGGGTAGATCTTTTTTGTGGGTTTGTCATTAGGAGCAACATGTGGATCCTTCAAAAACTTTTGATTATTGCACATTTAATGCTATAAAATGTACCTTTTTTCAAATAATCTATTTTGGAATTATGCTCCAGAACTTGTCTTAATGTGGAGAGGTGCTGTCGAAGCCTCCTGCGACCCATTGGACAGCACTGGCAGCAGTGCAGAGATATTAGCTTCTAAAGGGCTTTGAGCAGGATTGGCATATCTAATCAGTCAGAGATTTTCAATTATTTATGCTTGATCAGTAAGTTTGGTTGCATTCTACTTTCTTGCAATTTCATAACAACAAATATTCGAAGAGCTGGGCAGAGCAGAGTGGACTGATCTCGAGTTTCATGCTAGCGTTACGTTAAGTTACATACTATAACTTTAAGTTGTGAAAGAAAAATGTAAAATGTAGGCCTAAATTATTTTAACTCAGCGTTCACTGTTTAATTTCTGCTATGGCCTTTTACATTTCTATATGTTTAGGAGATGGTTCAGGTGTTATTGCAACTGAACCATCCCCATGGCAGCTAAGCAAACTTCCTTTGACAATAGACCAAGACTAGTAACTGTACTTTGTGTAAAAACTTTTAAAGCTTTTATTCCCTAGATCAAGAATGAAGCTTTAAACTTAAATAAGTGATTTTAACGAATTCCATGAATAAACATTGACCTTCACCTGGCACACAAAAGCTGGTAAGACAGAAAATCATTTACTGAGGTTCTGTGTTCATTCTTGACCTTAATAATAATAATCACCTTTTTTTTGGCCAAGTATGTTACACACACAAGGAATTTGTTTCCTGTACAGAACCGAGGCAGCCATCTGCGGCGCCAACTCAACCAATGGCTCTAACCATCGGGGGCAACTTGGGGGTTCAGTGTCTTGCCCAAGGACACTTCAACATGTGCACTGCAAGCACCAAGATTCAAACTTCCGACCCTCCGGTTGGAAGACAACTGCTCTACCCACTGAACCACAGTCGCCCATAGCAGTTCCATTTAGAGGCTGATTAGGAGCTTTCAGTCATGGTTTCAACATGATTTTCATCAGGAAATGGAAAGTTAATAATGAACTCTGAACCTCAGGTTTCATACCAACATGGACAAGAAGTCCTTAAAGTGCTCAAGAAACAAAAGGGAATTTGAACATCTACAACTCCATCCATCTGCTGATCAAGATAATGTGATATGACTGGAATATCACAATGGCTAATTGGACCTTGAAACTGTTGTTTTGCTGTGATTCATTTTTCCCTCTCCTTTTCAATTCACCCCCAGATATAGCATGTCACCTAATATTTTGCATACCTCGGATCATTTTGGCCACAGGGAACCATTTCTTTTTCAACGGATCATAAAATTCAGTCTCTCTCTCTGGAGCTCCTCCTCTGTAGCCTCCGATGGCATAAATACAGCCATGCAAAGCCACAGAACAATGGTAGTACCTGGCTGTGATCATGGGACAACCTTCGGTCCATTTGTCATAGTCACAGTTATAAATGGAAACAGTGTCCAGGGCCTCAACTGTGTTTGTCCGGTAACCGCCTGTCACATAGATATTTGCTCCAAGCAAACTGACACTGTAGCTCTCTCGCTCGTGATCAGGCATATCTTTTCCTTGCACCCATGTGTTGCTGATAGGATCCCAGATGTGAACTTCACTAAGAGGGTGCCAGTAGTACCCACCAATGATATACATACTGGACGACATTTTTCTGCTTGCAGACATTTCCTTACCATTGGATCTCAATGCCTGGATGATCACAGATTTTAATTTCCCTTCTCTGCTCTGCAAGCACTTTCTGTTCACATCTACAGCAGTCTTGAAGTATATCTCATCCAGATTCAGGTGGATGGAGTGCAGCAAGTCTGCTGCATGGTGAACACGATTATTCAAGTCATGGCTTACCCATTTGGCTACAGCATCTATCAACACGTCATTCCTCTGCAAAGTGAGGCTCTGAGAAGTCAAAGCTGCCTTTATTTTCTCGTGGTCCAGCTGTAGAAAATC
>NW_018127910.1:108053-137932 GCF_001952655.1 Monopterus albus | reverse complement strand
TGCTCAGCATCAGTCTGCGAGCCTCCCTCTCCAGACCGGGACACAGGTGCAGTTGAGCAAAAGCGTGCATGCCCAAACAGTTGTCCACATCCAGCAGGCGAATAAGAAACTCTTCGCACGCTTGTTTGACAGAAATGAACTGCAGAAGGTCTGCAGCCTCCAGCAGGCTCTGCACGTTGCTCTCAGTGATGCACACCTGTGCTGTATACACGTAGTTCACCAGCGCACCCAGGACCCCGCAGTCAACCCCGGTCAGTTTGATGACGCTGTTTGACCTCTCCCTCATATCGGCCGTAAACATGACTTTGAAATAGGAGCTCCGGGCTGACAGTAGCGCCCTGTGGCAGTGAAACACCTGTCCGGACTCGCCACACTGTAGAGCAACGTCTGTAAACAGGCCACTGATATAGAACTGCCTAAGAGCATCCAGGAGCTCTGCTGGATGGTCAGCATCACAGAAGTCGTATGTGTACATTTCGCTTTGTTTATGTGACATTGTATCTGGGAAAACACATGAAAACATGTCAGTGCTCCAAATACACTGCACAAAATCATATGCACTGCAGCAGAAACAGCAAAATTGTGGTGTCACGCCCCTATTTATAATTAATTGTGGTGTTAATTGTCCCTTTATTTATTTACCTTTAAATTCATAGACAAAATACTATATTCAAATAGAGATACAGGCTTACCTCTCATCCCATTTCCATGAATGAATGCCGGTACTCGTCTGTGTCCTCTGTTTGAACGCAACACACGCACCTCAATTTAGCTCCTGCAGGACGGTCGCAGGCTCTATCCTATTTTGGTAGGCTATTTGTATGCAGCGGCCATCCCCCCCTCCTCCTCTCCCACACAGCACGCTCAAGTCTCCACCAGCAGGTCCTTGATAAAAACAAGCAACCATTCAGAGGAATCACCCAACACCGCTATTTTCTCCCAGAGTCTAAATTTAACCTCCATCCACTCGTGATGCGCTCATGGACAGCGCATTAGTGAACCCAACAGGCAGAGAAGCGTCACTTACACATGACAAAATCTTATACAAATAAGCATCGCCTTCAATACAACACAGCAAGAAGCCACTGCACGGTTCACTATTCATGTTTCCCCCCATTCTTGTGGTTGCCATGGCACGGTGAACCCATGCCCCTCTCAGGCTTTACCTAATCCTAACAAGGATTATCAGATGTACACAATATTCTCTCCTGTACAAGACATATGACTACAGAAGCTGGTTTACACCGAGATGGATGTACTTCTATTTACTGCTACAGTTTAGTTCTGCTCCTCTACAATCTCTAGGGTAATATTGAACCTTTACCGAGTAACTTTTCAGATTTATAGTTTACAAACAAAAACATGAACACTTTTTAAAAGATGAGCCCAGTGGTTCTCAGGCCAGCCTTTGTGGGTTGTGACCACTTACAAAAATGGCAGAATCCCAAAAACCCAGTTCCACCAAAGAGACGTTTTCCCTCAAGCTGTAAGCCTGCACCAAGTTTCATTTAAATAAGTAGAGGTGCAGGTAGAACATTCATGCAAATTTGTGGAGAACAATTTTCTGTCTTTACTACATCATATCAGGACTCCCAGATTTTTATTGCATCCTTCTGGGCTGGGCCTGCTGAGAACCATCACTGTAAATAAAGTCGATAAAATTCCACCTTACAGCTGCAATAGTACAGTGCTGCTCACACACTGATGCATCAGTATTACTTATATAATAGTGTAATATAAATAAATATAATAATCTCAGAGGACATTTTTCATTACAGTAAATACTTTTACTATTGATACTTCAGTGCACTTTGCTGCCAAAACTTCCATATTTTACTTGGGATTTTTTATTCTAGAGAATATTTATATAAAATTCAAGCAGAGTAAAAACAAATGGTCTTATACTTACTTACCAACCAAATGCATAAAGAATGGTAGAAAATATTCAAATGCTCAAATCAAAAGGTACTGCAAATCTTCTAAGTCAAAATTAGACTTTATTTTTTTAATGCCAACAATATTTCATGAGCTGGTTTTGCATGAAAAATCTACAAAACCTACTACTGGTTAATTATGTAGAGATGTACAATGTAATGCGATCCAAAACTTAAAACAAGTACAGCTTAAAAACAACCACAGAATAGCCAAGTTTTCTGTG
Organism: Monopterus albus; assembly: GCF_001952655.1. Taxonomy (NCBI): domain Eukaryota; kingdom Metazoa; phylum Chordata; class Actinopteri; order Synbranchiformes; family Synbranchidae; genus Monopterus; species Monopterus albus. The sequence continues at coordinate 135,774 of NW_018127910.1, read as the reverse complement.
ACACAGTGGTAACAAAACCGAACAATGTCCCGCAACCATATTCAGGAATAAGCCGTAGAGATAACGGATGGATTCCATTATACTGTACAGGTGTGCCTGTTCTGTGAAGTCTTGCTGAATAAAACACACAGCTGTTAGTAGCAATAAACTGTATTCAGTTTTTAATAGTGCATTTTAGCTTACATCTCTGTTGCAAAGGGCCGGACAACAAAGTGAACAGCACACAACACGAAAACATTTAATTCAGTTTTACTTCAACAAAGTGCTCTTAATCTAAACACTGGGATGATATTAAAATACAAGTTTTTAGGGTTCAACTTCTAAACAAGTTGTTAGTTGTAAACAATGAAACCAAGACGGACCCATCGTATTAGACAGTGCTGGGAGAATCTTCACATTTTCAGATACCAAATATTGCCCCAGCACTGTTCTAAGGTGTGGCTGCTGTCATTTACATGGTGACTTGTGCTGCCTCCTTAACTAAAGGCCTCAATGCGCTGAGGTCTTGCAGGAGGGAGGACACTCCCACACAATACCACAGATCCCCAGTGTGGTCTGTGGGAGCACTGAAAGACTCAATCTCCACTCCCTCTGTGGCCAGCACACCTAAACAAGGAACAATTGAAAAGAGAAAATAGGTGTGAATTCAAAAACCCCTCAGTGTGCACAGTTATTTAGTCTTTAGAAATCCTGAGTACAACTTCTCATCCAAATGTGAAGTCCTCAAAAACTGCTGTGCAAAATAAATAAATTAACTACAGTGAAAAACTTTTGGTTTTGTTGGCAGCAATATATGCTTTATTTTGACAAAAGGCTTCAAACACTATCTGCCTCAAAGATTCCCAGTTCTCCTGTTTAGTGGCTTTAAAGTTAGAGAAATACATATTTTCCATTATGTCTGACACATTAATAAAAGCTTCATCAAGTCATATAACAAAGACAAATGCAGAATATCATTTCTGAGGGAGCATCATTATATTAATCTGATAATTCTGAAAAGGTCTAACAAGACGACTGATGGCGGTGAAATCATAATACACCAAAAACAGAGAGGTCTTCCTTAAATATCCATCAAACAGGTGTCAGTCCAGAGGCAACTGCTTGTAAGTCTTAGGTGTGACCTCATTCTTCAAACATCAGTTTTATAGGGCTGATTTTAATTTTAAGTTTCTTACCAGCCACTGAGGACAGGAGCTGAGGACTAGCAGAGGCTTTGAAGAACAGCAGATTCCCAGTGAGAGAGACCGGCTGTCTAAACACACTGTCACTCAGCTCCAGCAAGACTGGCACTTCACCTTGAAGAGAACCACTTGCTTTGAAGCTGCTGCCGTTGGCCACGATCTCCACCCTACACACGCCATCGGGAGCCCCGTTAGACCCACAGTGGCCCTGGTTTACCTGAAGAACCAGTTTATAGAGTGTATATTATTTTTTTAAAGGCACACCCTTTATTGTCATATTGTCATGTGGTATTTGCCAGAATGAGTTGATGTTGTACCACGATTCCAGACTCTGTGGCTAGGCTCAGTACGTTGACAAGGTTTGGGCAACAGCCAGAATCATGATTCAGCAATCCAACCAGTACTGCTGAAGTCATGAACCCAGTGGAGGATTTCATGCAATCACCTGAATTATAGGAAACAAATTATAAAGTGTTACCTTGCACCAATAGCAAGTGAAATACTTCACAGCAAAAACCGAGTTTTAGAAGAAACTGTTAAGACAAACAGAAAAATGTATGTCTTCATATTTTACTACAATAGCTTATCATAAATACAGTACAGCAACCTTGCCTGTAAATAAAGTGTGTTTAGCAATCACACCACTAGAGGGATTGCAGTACTACCTTCCTGTATCTGGAGGTCACTATAAGAGCCACTGAGGTCACTAGCTAAACCGCTTAGACCAGTAGCTTTACCTTGAGTGGTAACTTGGACTTGGCTGAATGGTTTCTTAGAAGAAGTGCATGACTGCAGCACGACTCCAATGGCTTCTCCTAGTTTGATTAGCTGGTGAGATTCCTTGGAGAACGTGCTGGCCAAAACCTGTGCGTTTACCTAGAAAGGAGAAGACAAGTGTGAAAAGACTAAGTGTGTTTGTGAAGTAAATATGATTACTGACTCAAAAATTCCAAAATATAACAATGTGTCAGTGAGTAGTGACTATTTTGCAATGGGAAGAGCTGCAAATTGGGTTTGGCAGAGGAAGACAAAGAATTTCTGGAAAGTTACCGTAGGTGGCTGCCAATACTGAAATGGTATTAGTATTTGTGTAAAGAGTAGTTTCATTTTTCCATTAACTTCAGTTCTTCTGGGGTGACTGAAATGTCATGGGCATAAATTCTATTTTTCTTTTATCAAATTAAAAATTAAATCAAGAAAAAAAACAATTTTTTCCAGTATCATACAACCTTTTTTAATGTCAAAAGCTAATTTCAAAATATAAAATTGTCACAAAGTAAAAGCATAAAGCTGCATGTAGTTTATGCTTTTTGTGCTGAATTGTAAGTGTAGAATATCAAGCTCTCATGCAGTTTCACACATGAAGAATTTAGTTGCCATAAGGAGGACTACACAGTACTATTAACCCTCAGGTCATCAGCTTGTGCTTGGAGATGCATTTTTGACAGAACATCTGCATTATGGGAGTGTTGATTATGTGGTGGATGGGGATGCTAGCGGGGGTGTTGGTCATGCTTTAAGTTGAAAAAGGACATGGGCATAGCTGTTAAGAACCTTTCAAATTTAATTATTTTAAGTCCCGAATCATTATTTTTGAAACTTTACCCATTTTAGGAACTAGACATCAGGATATCTCAGAATCTGCTACACTTTGTTTTGTTCATCTCTCATAATGTCCAACTTTTTGTAGAACTGCAATAATGAAAAAAAAAAATCACTAGCGTATCCATTTAACATGTTTTGCTCCCACATGTTTAAAAAAAAAAAACATGCAAACACTGAGTACCACTCACCGCTCCAGCTAGGTTCTTGCCCTTCACCATATTGACAATCTGCAGGGCGATGTCCTCCCCGCAGCGTGCCTGAGCCTCCTCGGTGCTGGCTCCAAGGTGAGGACAGCTGATGACATGGGGATGCTCCACCAGTGAGCGGTCCCTAGGTGGTTCCTGTGGCCAATGCAGGGTAAGACGTAAACTACAGCATCTCCATTAACATTCAAGAGCAAATAAAGGACACAATTTGATTTGTGAAAGCAAATGTGTCATCGTAAACTGTTACTGCTACTGCTGAGCGACAGTAGGAGATTTGGAGGTTGTGATCTTGCCTCAACAAAGACGTCAAGTCCTGCCCCTCCACACTGTCCGGACTCCAAAGCTCTAAGGAGAGCAGCCTCATCGATGATGCCCCCACGTGCACAGTTTACGACCTTCACTCCTTTCTTGCATTTAGCAAATGTTTCATCATTAAGAAGACCTTGGGCACAAAAACACCAACAAGTTGCAAGTTTAATTTGTTCCATCAGATGTCATTAACCCAAATCTTAGTTATGCTGTTAATGAGGAGAACCTCAGTAAAACTCACCAACAGTGGAGGGCATGAGCGGAGTGTGGACAGTAATATAGTCACACTGGGGCCAAAGCTGCTCCAGTGTCATCTGCTCCACCCCCCAGCTGGCTGACACCTCAGGTGGAGTGACCGGATCATAGCCGATAGTCTGACAAAAACAAATAAAAAGATCAACATGTTTGCTTCATCTACATGTTGTAATACAACTAACCACTATCAGTCTGGCCACGTTGTAGCCTCGTTATTTACCTTCATGCCAAATGACTGCATTCTTGAGGCAACTTCTTTTCCTATTCTTCCAAGTCCAACTATTCCAAGCACTTTTCCATACAGCTCTGTACCCATGAACTAGAAAATAAGAAACAAAGGGGTGATCCTGTCTACAAAAATAGTTACTGGCAACAATAAACAATCCCGTCTACATCCAATCCCAAACTGTACAGATCCAGGTGTCACATCAGATTACTGCTGACTGGATGAACAACAGAACCAGCCATGCAACAGTAAAAGGTGTCATATGCCAAATGCAAACACAGTCAATCAAACAGCACACAGGGGCAAAACTAAATCTCTAACCTTTTTACGATCCCACTTCCCTTGTTTCATCGACATTGCAGCCTGAGGCACATTTCTGAAAACAGATTTTATGTAATTTTACAGTACCTGCGTGCAACTGAAAAGACTGTTGACAATAGCTCATGAAAACATGAATCGTCTTGCCTTGAAAGGCTCATCAGCAGGGTACATGTCAGCTCAGCGGCACTGATCGTGTTACCACTTGGTGTGCTGGAGGAAACGGCTGACAGTTAATGGACAGTAGATTACATCGAACTGCACAGAGAACAACATTTCAGCATAAACTGAAGACGTACTTCATGACAATAACACCCTTTCTGGTGGCAGCATCGACGTCCACATTGTCCACTCCGGTCCCAGCTCTCCCAATGATTTTGAGATTATTGGCAGCGTTGATAACATCAGCTGTTACCTTGGTTGCGGATCTAACCACCAGCCCGTCATAATCCTAGAATGATGTGAAAAGCACAAAGTTGATCTCTGTGTTTCAGCTAATAGTGCTTGAGCAGCAACCACAAAAAAGCAGCAAGCTGCTCTGTGGTCCCAATTCTTCAGGGGCCCCTAAATCCACAGATTCACTGTGTGCCAATTACTTTGTGGTACTTTGATCAATGCAAGGTTTTTGAGGAGTACTGTGTCAAAAATGCAGTTTTAATATCTTAAACTCCTCCAGCTGATATTAAGAGTATATAGTTCTAAATAAATTTGTTTATACTCCTTTTGGGTCCATTTGGTTGGATTGAAACAGTTTCTATGTTTGCCTTTTCTGTTTGGGCTGGTGAGAAAGCCATCAATCCAACCCTGGTGCACACCTAGCCCCAGCTTGTGACTCTTTTGTATAACACACACTCCAGTCACAGATAATCTTTCGTTAACCTGCGAAATTGAGAGGCTTGTCGACCGTTTTAACGCTGTACCATCATTTCACAACACTCACCCAAATTCCAAAAGTATTCCCCGAATCCTCATAGACTCTTCTAAAGATACTGAACCAAAAGTAATCTTGTACTGTCCAGGGAAAATATAACTTTATTTAGTTTGTCAACTATGCCTTTTCTTCTCATATATCAAACATGGCAATGGGAAAGGACATCATCACTGGGGCTTTGTGTGGTTTGACTTTATGAATGATTTAAACAATTTCAATATCAATTTCACTTAATTTCCAATAATACATTCAATAATAATATAATAGGGTTCAATAATACATTTATGCTCAATGTTCGCCAAAAAAGCAACAGATGATGTCATTTCTTTCTTTGCTTAACCAAAAAGAAACTGTTTTATCCAGGAAATGGATTAAAATGATATTTTGGAAGGGGAAACATTAGTGGCAAATGATTCCACAATTTAGGGTGAACAATGGAAAAGGCTTGATCATCGTTTCATTTAACTGGGTGTGTGGAAAAGAGAGCAGTGATTGGATGAGGTGTGAAGGGTCTGGAAGTGGAATAGGCTGTGAGGGGTTCAGAGGTGTAACCTGGTGCCAGTCCATGCAGCTCTTTAAAAACAGATTTTGAAAATGTCTTAAAATGAACTCTATACTTCTGTGGTAACCAGCAAATGGAAGCCAGTATACTGTGTAAGGCCTCTCTCTCTCTCTCTCTCTGTACCATAGGGATTCTAGCTGCTACATTCTGAACCAGCTTCTGGTAAAATAGGGATGGCTGTTTCTTACAGAGAGAGTTCAAGGTGAGAGACAATAAAAGCATGAACTATCATCTCCAAATCTTTATGAAAACACCACAACTGGCATGCCGCAAAAATGGAGCAGGTGCAAACACTCTTTGGTGACTCAGCATTGATGGACTGAAGGTAACCAGAGGAGGGATGGCGGTTAAAAGGGACCCACAGCTCATTTGTTATCTAGGGCCCAATAGTTGCACAGTCCAGCACAGAACCTACTGCAAAACACTGCAGTCCATTTAGTTTGCATGGGAGCTGTTCCAGGGCAGCATGTTGTTGCTAATCTAGCCTAATTTGCACAAAGTAAATATTTGTTTCTGCCACATGCACAGGCTCTACCATAAAACTAGCAAAGTCGTGGATGAGTTGCATCAGCTTCTAATGGGCGGTACTATAAGCTAAAATCAGTTCTCACATCTCTGCTAAATGCATGTCAGTCTCGGTGACAACATAACATAGACACAGAAAATAGAGAGAGAAGACATATTTTGTTAAACTTTGCATAACGAACTTACTTGGTTTATGCTTTTTAAAAACATTTTCTCAAGACAACTGCAGGTGTAAACCAAACGCCTGTAAGATGATGCTAAGGCGACAAAATGACGCGATTAGAAAACGGCTGCATGCTGCGTAGACAAACAACAACAGCCGATGCATGTGTGAACAATTAACGCAAGAAAAAGAGGAACCCCCTACCTTGAGCTCAGCGATTAGTTCATCCTTTTTCATATTCTGCTTTTCAGTGACCCGGATGCCATTTTCCTCCAAAATTGCTCTGCAGCGACGGTCAACACTTTCACTGATTAAAACAGTCTTGATGGAGATTGGGGCCATCTTGCGGGGTGGTTATCTCCCGGTTGCTATTAAGTGGACAACTTGAGCTGGATGGTTGATGCCTTTGTGAAGTGATGGATCTCAGATTTAGGACAGCCCTTTTCTTAAACCCGCCTCTCACGCATCTCCTGCTCTGGGCTGCATGGTCGTTCCACACTCCAACCCAGCAGGTGGCGGTAATGCACCTTAAGTTGGCTTGCAAACCGCCAATAGACATCATAGGAGAAGAAGAAATCTCCTGCTCTGACGTAGTAAAACACAGGGTGGAGACCAGTTTAGACCACAGACTGTGGTTTGGACAAATACAGGAGACCAGTTAGACACGATTATTAGGCCAACAAAAGGCTACTGCGTATATTGGGATGATTAGTATTAGTCAGGGATAAACATGAGAGCAACATTTTAACTACTTTATTTGTAGTTAGTTCAGAAAAATGCAGTTTTATTTACTTAAGGCTATCGTGAACAGATAGACACAGGCCTATGCATTCATATTTCAATGGCTTGTCATGTTTTGCACTTATAACCTATAGGCTGAAAACCATTATAAAGCCTCATCCGGTTCTTTCAAACCAGGAACTCAGAGGGACGACTCAGACCACTTGAGTATATAAAAAATATATCCGTGCTGGTTTATTCAAAAAGTCACAGGCAAGAATTAACACTTCAAGTCCAGAGATCTTCCAACCCCCAGCCTGCCAAAAGCAGCCCGGAAACAGGAAGCCCCGAACCAAGCATTGCTATACAATATTAATCCTTTCTGGGCTGTCGAACCGTGACGTCACCCGATAAGCAAGCCTTGCAGCTGCTATAACGTTTAGCCAAAACATGAGGAAAAGTCAAGGTGCGTGACTGTTGTTTTCGTGGTGTGTATCTAAAACAATTGGACATAACCTTACACATTAAGACAAATATTAAGACTAGCATTACAGTTGACACTAACAGCAGTTTTCCTGTAACCTTGACGTGCCTGCAGTCTGCACCGCAGGCTGAATAGTTAACAGCCTAAGCCAGTCACCCTGTCTGCACTAAACATTCATAGACAACAAATCTCTGAATATCTATCTAACTAAAAAATAACCCAACAAACCTATATTATATATTATACAATGTTAAAGCAACTAGTACCTCAAAACAAATGTAATGGAGTAAAATTTGAAATAACTCCCACTGAACATTTATATAGTATTTTTAACAAATAAAAAGTGGAAATAGGCTACACCATAGTCTACTATACCAAATTTGTCATAAAAATAATGCACATATGACAAAGCAAATAGCTATATCCTATAATTAATTGTAGTATGGGTATAGGAATAAGTGAATTTTATGGTGATATCATAGGACAGATGTGATTACTGTAAATTCACATACAGCTACTGTATTAAGTATAGGTGTTTTGGCTGAAATACCAAACCAAAACCAAATTAATTCCTTTAAGAAACATCAGACTTGCTCATATCTTGTTCCATTTAAGAGTATGAGTTAATTTTTCTAAGTCTTAATTCAACACTGTTCATTACCTGATTCATTAGGCTGCACATGCCAGCCACATTATTTTACTGTCAGCTTTGTAATATAACATGTTTGTCACAGTAATACCATTTAAATGCTTGTATTTTGTGCAAAATTAGAGTATTGTGAACCCGATGTGATAGACTGTAGATTTTTCCGGTTTTATTCACTTGTACAGGGTGGGCCATGGAAAAGTAGCCTCGGGTACCTGGATCTTGTTTTCTCAAGATATGTGTGGGGTGTTTATTCTTATGGTGTCATGTTGTTTTGTCCTTTACTGCTGCTGGAACACTGGAATTTCCCCACTGAGGGATCAATATAGTCCTACCTATCTACCTACCTACCTCCCTCCCTCCAAAACAATCCACTTGCTCTGGGCTACTTTTCCGTGGGCCACCCGTTATATGCAGTTCAAGTCCACTGAATAATCTTAAATGGCACAAGAAGTAAACTGCCCTCTTAACTTTAGTCCCACACAAGTTGATAATCTTGTTGATAGTGCTGCAGCCCTGTACCTCTCTGCAGGTATCCTCTGGCTGTGGAGCTGTACGTTTCTGATGAGCAGTCACTGGCCACATCAACCTGCCAGGGCATTTATTTGTTGTTGTATCTTGTTGCTTTTCCATTCCTTTCTCTCTCCTCTATCCACTCACCCCAAACAGTCAAGGTAGAAGGCTGCCCACCAAGAGCCAGGGTCTGTTGGAGGTTTCTTCCATTATAAGGAATTTTTCTTCCCCACTATTGCCAAGGGGGATTTGTTGGGTTTTTCCTCTACAATAATAAGGCCTAAATCTTCCTTTATAAAGTCACCCAAAACTAAAAATGAATGCAATTTATATGTAAAACAGGCCCTTTTAAGGGATCAGTTGGTTATCATTTCTAGTGGAAGTAGCCTAAATTAGGCCAGGAATAACCAAGAACAAGAGGATGGGCTTCAAATGAGGGAGTGGCCGGAGCACCGTCCAGACTTTCCAGGTGAAGAATGGAAAGCAAAAAACCTAAAAGTGCAACACATTTGTGACAACAATGCTATCTATCCGAACAATATTTATTTAATTTGTGGGAAGAATGCCACAAGTGTGTTCGGCTGTTGAATTAGGCCTACACTAATATTTGGAAAAACTGAGTTGCTCTAAAACTTTTGACCGGCAGCGTAGTCTATATGAGACGAAGGTGCACGGTGTCGCATTAAAACATGAGTGATTATGGTAACACACGGCGCCACCTGTCGGTAGTCAACGGAAAGACTACCGATTGGTTCAGCCGTTGCCTGGATACAACGCAACAAACGCAGACTGACTGACAACTGACTGTAGCCTGGCTAATTAGCTAAAAACATTTAGCTACAATAAAACCGGTTTAATTACTATCGGATTTATCTAATGCAAATGACAGCGGTGGTTCAGCGCCGACGGACAGGATCCAGCAAAAGTGGTGAGAGCTAAAGAAACAGAGTTTTGGTTTATAGCTCACTGGCTAGCTGCTCCAGGCAATATAGCAGTCTTGAAATCCCGCAACATTAACTATGACAGTCATAAGCAAAAATACATGTCAGTGTCAGAGTGGCTATGAAAACATGTATGCATCCATGCAGAACTTTGTCTAAAAGCAAACCTGCAGCTACCTTTAAAAGGAAACAAATAACCTGCTCAGTATATATATTCATATGGCAGTTTTTTAAAATGTACTTGGGCATATTTCTACATACTCTATGCAAGAAAATATCTAGGATTTTAGAAATACCGAGTCCAAAATCTTCATTGTAATCTTATTATGAAACATTTGCCCCCCAAAAGAAAATAATAATAATGACAATGTTTTCTTATTGTTTTAAATTTTGCCCGCTGTACTCCACCAATTTACTGCAAATGTTCACTTGTAAATGCAGTTTTAAAGCCTTCTCCGCAATCCTCACACATAATTCTGAATTTAAAGATTTACATACGTTAAGAAAATGTTATACATTAATGTATTGAAAAAAGGGCAAGGTCACAAAAATAAAAATCACAGAAATCGCTTTCTTTAACTTAGTAATTTTTTTAATTTTGCCCCATCTGAAATTTAACACACATATGTGATGCAGCAAAGTCTATCACCAGACCCAATGTTATCCAGATTTTACGGCCATTTAAAGTTAAGATTGAAACCCCTATTTAATGCATATCTTCTCCCATAACTTGGCCCATAATGAGGACAGAACCCTGAATATTCTAATCATAAGTAAACGTTTGTGGCTCCTCGTTAGTATAGTGGACAGTATCTCCGCCTGTCACGCGGAAGACCGGGGTTCGATTCCCCGACGGGGAGAAGTCATATTTTAGTCATCCCTGGTAGGCAAGTGATTAAGGCGCAGCGCTCTCGCCGCTGCGGCCCGTTTTCGAATCAGGGAAGGGCATACGGCGTAAAACACGTGCCAAATGGCAACATGTGAATAGTCGCACTGACGTACATTTTAAAAAACTGCCATATGAATATACAAACAGCCTACTGAGCAGGTTATTTGTTTCCTTTTAAAGGTAGCTGCAGGTTGCTGTAGCGACCCCTAAACGGAAAAAATCCGAAAGTGACTTTCTTAGGGCAGCAGTAGTCTTCCAACCTGAAGGTTGTATGTACATATCCCCATGCAAGGGGCAAGTAAACAGTAAACCGGCATAAAGGACTCATCCATGAGCGAGTGCTGTACCTTGGCGAAGGTACATGCACTGTCTTTATGATCATTCATTAACCTATTTGATATAATGCAGTGTTGTAGTACTCAAGTCCAGAACTCAGAATCAAGTATGACTCGAGTCATGATTTTCAGGTCTCGTGATGCCCCTTGGAGTTTGGCATTGATGACTGACTCGAGCACTGACTGACTGTATTCAGATTTGAAAGCTGGAGACACCAACTGACTTTTTTTTGTAATGGGCCACAATAATTTGGCCTAAGGTATTGGCACCGATAGCCACACTCTTCACTTCTAGGTAATGTGTGTGCGTCCAAGCACATTTGTTTGGCTACAGTGTCACATACAGTAAGTAAATTCCTTTTAAAATGGTGAGAGCTGTGCCAGTTACATTTAATTCAGACTCAGCTAACGGGGACTCGCTTCGGACAATTTCTTGGTGACTCAGACTTGAACCTTAGGGGCTCGATACTTGACTCAGACTCGAGATTTAGTGATTCAGCTACAACACTGATCTCATGTCAGGTAGACTCACAAAAAGAAACAAAGATATCACTTCAGTGAGGGAGTCAGTGTTAAATGCAAATTTATAATGTTGAAAAGCAAATTCTCACTTTATCCCAAATCCCAGAAGAGCAGGATCATAATTAACATAACAAATCTGCTGTTCTATTCAAATCCGTTGTGTAATTACAGATCTAAACTGCTTGAGTTATGTTTCCAGGAACAATCCAGAGGATCTCCGTGTGGTCAGTAGCAGCCACATCCCTGCTCCTATGAACACCAGCCAGCGTTTGGCTCACAACTCTTACACCTAAAGAGAGAAAATAAATAACACTTTACAGAAAATAATGTAATACACAACCTTATTTTATATCTGGACAGTCCTCAACTAGTAAAATTACACAAGTTGATGGTGCATCACCGATATTGTTTTGGATGCAGAGTTAGATTTACTAAAGGTCTTCCTGGGGTAAATATCCTCTTTCTTTTTTTTTTCTTTTCTTTTTTTACCGTCTTCAGCCGAGGAAGCCAGTAGAATGATCCAGCCACCTGATCTCCGCCAAACCACTGTCTTAACCAAGGCTGAATGGTTAAGGATTCAAGATGAAATGAACGGGGTTAATAAAGACAAAGAGAGAATAAAAGGGGCAGCGATACAGAGAGAAGCTCTGCATGTGCAGTCAAAAGATGTGGTGAAACTGTGGTCCAACACCATTGCTGTAAGTTGCCTGTACAGGGCTTTTGTCAGATTTTACTTGCTTTATTTGAAGATGAGCAGGTAGGATTACACAATATACTGCAGTAAAAGAACAAACTTGCTGCATGTGTTCATTTATATCCAAAGGGTCAAAGGCAAAAGAAGTTAGAAGCAAAGAAGATTCGAGAGCAGATTGAGGAGGAGAAAAGGAAAGCAACTGATATAGAGGAGGCCAAATACCGGGAAGAAAAGCGGAAAGAGGCCATTGAAAAAGCCAAGACTCAGCTATTTTATCAAACTGACCGAGTCAAAGGATTACATGTTAGTATCTCTTGAACATCATTGTATTACTTGGTCATAACAGGCAACACACCGATGTGTTGGATTAATGATCGTTACTACTGATTATTGGCGTTTCTACTTCCACAGCGTGCACTCTTACTGACAGAGGTTCTAAAGGAGAGGGAGGCTCAGATTGAGCTGAAGGAAAGGATAAAGAGTGCTTCTAAAGATGTGGACAGAGCCTTCATGGATATGGTAAAAACCAGAGAGGATGAAGCTCTGAGACAGGAGCAAGCTAAAGAACTGCAGGAAAAGCTCAGGAGAAAGGCTATTGCAGAGGATCTAAAAAAACTGTAAGTCTCACACCAGACTAGGCTGCAGCTGTGTCTGTTTTACCATACAGTGGCACTCTCTATTGCAAAGATAAGTATTGCTGTTGTATTTTGTCTACTGCATAGTAAAAAAGCCACGAGAATATCCAGTATGTCAGTATGTCATGTTGCTACACTAAAGTATGATACCTTGAGAGAACCTAAGAAGGCGGCTTTAGTAAAAACACATAATATGTCTCCTTCTTTTTAGTATCAAGGAACATGAGCTAGAGAGGGAGCAACAGAAGATGGAGAACAAGAAGGACAGAGAGGAAATCCAGCGCCTTCAAGAGCTCTATCAGTGGGAGCAAAGAATGGAGGAAGCACAACAAGCAGAGCAGAAGAGAAACCTTATGCAAGCTCATCTGGTACGGTCTTCGGTTATATAGTGTTAGATCCTTATTTTATAACACTTAGATTTACCTTTATGTATTTACAGGAACATCTCAGCAATAGAGACCTCATAAGAGCAGCAGATGCACAAAAACAGAAGACTGAAGAGGAACAGAGGAAACATTTTCTCTCAGTGAAACAAAAAATGATGAAGTTAAAGAAAGACAAAGAAGCCGAGTTGTTTAGGTAAGCATAACAAAAATCATGAAGTGCATCGGGACCAGCCTTCTGTTCATCCAGCCTCTTGTACACCCAGTCATCTACGTTGATGTCTCAAAAATAACAATGGGACCAAGGTTATCACAGTTAAATGAGTTATTTTATTCCTCAGAGAGGCCCAGATGCGCAGAGAACGTATCGTCAACAAACTGACAGACACACGGCAGGAGCAAACTGTCAGTGAGGAGCAGAGGATTGCTAAAGCTGTTGCTGAGCGGAATGCAAAAGTGGCACAACAGCAATGGGAGGAGGAGGAGAAGAGGGTTGCAATGTTGAAGTCGATCGCTGCACACAGAGAATTGATGGTAACAACACTTACAGAAAGTCAAGTTTCTATAGCGTGAAACCTCTGACATGCTTCCTTGGTACTTTAAAGCTACAGTATGTAACTTAAGGTGGCATTTCTGAGTGGTTAGAGAGGTCAATCCTGCTCAAAGCCCTTTAGAAGCTAATATCTCTGCACTGCTGTTCAAGGAGTCTGGGTCACAGGAGGCTTCAACAGCACCTCTCCACATTATGACAAGTGCTGAAGCATAATTCTACAACAGAAATATTTGAAATAAAAAGATATATACTGTAGCTTTAAATTAAATTCCTAGCTCATGGGTCCAAAAATGTTTCATTTATTTTATGACTACAGTGAAATTCAGTTTGCTGTTTTTGCCACTTCAGCTAATTAATTATCACACCAGTAACACAAAGTCTTTCATCAGAAACAAGAGAAAGAGCAGGGAGATAAAACAGTGCAACAGAACTCCCGAGACATGTTTCAGGCCAAGAAAGAGGCCGACAGAATATTTTTGGAGAAACAACAAATAAAGGCTCAGAAGATCAGAGAAGAAGAAAGAAAATTACAAGACTTCAACATGACAAAAATGGTAATGTTGACGCTCTCCATGTCATCACTAAAAAGAAACAATTTCAGCTCAGTAGCAGTTACAACAATTGTTCTCAGGAATGAAACAATTAACTTCTGCCATATACAGGCTGAAAAAAACATCAGGCAGGAGCGGCTGAGAAGAGAGGAGCTTGGGTTTGAGGCGAAAAACAAAGAACTGGTTGCTGAAGAGGAAAACCAGTTTCAACAGTATTCCCAGCACATCATCAACACGGCAGTAGAGACTCAGCGAAATGTTTTTCCACTTTACAGGGCTGCGAGGGAAGGCATCGGAGGAGGGCTTGGTCCTGTTTTTGGTGGAGTCAGGCCAAGCTACCTTGTTCAGGACCGCAGTGGTGCCCAGATGCCTAATTATGTCTCTGGTGTTACCCAGAACATTAAAAAGCTTAATGAGGCTGTAGATATCCAAGAAGCAAAAAGAAGACTTGGGTTTACATGGTGAAGCTTTGCTCTCTGTTGGCAATTTTGGTTCCAGGAATCACCCCCTAAATTTTCCACAGAATATTTTAATGACACTCTTAAAATAGGCTATAGTGTCTGAAATCACTCCCACACATACTTATTCACCCCTCTGTATATTTCAAACACTCAGAAGTTTGCTCTATAGCCAACTAGAAATTTCAGACATCTATGAATCATTTTGCATTAGCCTATCACTGACGAGTGGCCTCTCGCCTGATTTTTATCGCTAGACACAAGACATGTGGATTGTTAGCAGAAAGTCATGAAAAAAAAGGCATTGTGGAGGCCTAGGTGTCGCTGCAAACCACAGCGTCTCTGGTTCGAGTCCAGTCAGGAACCTGTTGTCATTTCTCTCTACCTTGTTTCCTGTCATCTAAGTGACAAAGGCATAAAAACTCCCAAATATATATGTATATATAAAAAAAGCTGCCCACGTCATTGATAACACTGGTGTGTCCCAAATTCATTCTTATTCTAGGCAGGTTTTCACCATGTTCATGCTGGAAAGGTGCCAAAATTATATATTATCAAGAATTCATGCTAAATAAGGTTTTGGAGGTGTTGATGAATACTTTTCTCCCTAGTAGTAGTAGTTAAATGGCTCCAGAACCAATATGTAGTTAAGTAACTGATATCAAGAGAGACATTTTGCTGTCAGTTTGTGAAGTTTAAACTTGTATTTTAGAGTTCAAAGTTACAGTCTGATGATGGGCTGTACTATGATGATCACTACATACTGTATAAAATCACTATGGAGTTTTAGTGCTTACATTTTCATACTATGCTGCATACTATTCAGTAAATAAGGAATGATTTAGAACCGAAAACATTTGCAGGGATGTTCTTGTGCCCATTGAACAACATTCTTTGAAGGTTGCAGTGAAAACGCCCCAATCCTAACATTGCAACAAACTTCTGTGATGTTCAAGAAAAAAACTCACCTGCTTTATGAAGATAGTAATGAGACTATTACAGAAAACTCTTTGAAATTCATGACATAGCAATGTATACTGTGAACCAAGCAAGTCACCACCACTGCAGTTAACTGACCCAACACTGGATGATGATGTTAACAGCACAGTGTACATTTCCTGTAATAATGTAATCACCGTTTATCATTATAATTTTAATAATGTTTGAGTTTTCAAAATATACTGTTGATACTGTTTTGTGTTAGAACTGGAACCACATTTACCAAATATTAAAAACAAATTAAGATGAAAACTGGGCATTTTAATTCATTCTGTAGTTTAAGTTCCTCTTAAAACCAACTTGCACAAAACAATTTATACAAAATGATTTTATGTTTTACTTACAGCATGACAGTGATGTTCCTTCTTTCAAGAGAAATAAACCAGAGGACTCTAAAAACCAGTTAACAGCTTACAGTAAAGGGTTGTAGAAGTACAAAAAAATATTGGATGTATACATTTAATTTAATAATGACAGGGAAAAGCATGCAAAAAAGATGTTTTCTTCCAGACTAATTGATGTAATAAAAACTTAGAAGCAGTCCTTATCCCAAAAACAACAGAATTAAAAGAACATTAGAACAAACTCTAGAAAATGTTCTCAGGGGAAGGCAAGAAAATCCTTTGTCAAATTTTGGAGCTACTGTTGAAGCCAAAACATAATTTACCAGAAGAATTAAAAGAATAAAAAAAAAAACAAAAGCTTTCAAACTGACTTCCTCAGGTCAATTCAAAGAATACCTGGTACTTCCTGCTAACAGTACACAGTGTAGGTGACTCTTTTTCAGTCACAAATCCTTTTCTCTAATCTACCTATACAGCTCCAGGTACCCATCAGTAATATTGAACAAATCGCTGGTCCTCGTGCAGTGCCAAAATGCAGCCTAGTCCAGTCAATAGTCGCATGACGCTACAAAGCTTGTAACTGCAGGTTTTTTTTTGGGGGTTGCTGCATCCGGAACCAGCACTGCAGGGGGGCTTTGGCAAAAGTTGATCTGGTTCAACTTTTGCTGTACCGGACAATGACATCAACTGGCAAAAGTGCTGGATTGGCCAGTTGCATATGGCGGACAGGCGGAATGTGGACACCCACAGGAAACTCTTTTGTTAGCACTGCTATTCCCTCTCAAATTTGGGCCACACTTAACACCATAATGATACACCATGTGGTTTCATTAGTTGGGGTACTGACTGTTAAACTGTGTTTTATCTATCAATGCTGACATACTGGTGGTAGAAATTGGTGCTAACATAGAGTAGGCTACATTAGCGGCATGGCTAACCAAAACACAACAAAAACCCTTGGGCTGGAAATGTGACTGAAGCCACTCACATTGACTCGTCACAACACAGCTGTATCATACACGCCTAAAACACTCCCCCTGCAACCCTCCAGCCCCTCAACCAATGCAGCCCCTTGTGTTTATGGAACAGGGAGTGGTTGAGGGGTTGCAGGGGGAGTGTTGTAGGTATGTATGATATGGCCACGTTGTGACAAGTTGATACGAGTGGCTTCATTCACATTTCCAGCCCTGGAGTTACCATTGTGTTTTGGTTAGCAATGCTACTAACATAGCCTACCCTACCTTAGCACCAATTCTATCACCAGTGTGATGGCATTGTCAGATAAAACACACAGTTTAACATCCAGTCCTAACAAAAATGCACGGCATATCGTCATGGTGTGTTAACGGTGGCCCAAATTCGACAATAAATAGCAGTGAATGTTCAGACTAAAAGGGAAACAAAGAAGTCTTCTTCCTGTGGGTGTCCATGTCCCGATTGTCCCTCACACTATCCAGTGTAGTTTAAGTTGAACCAGACCCAACTTTTTTGCCGCACAGGGTTGCGTCATTTTGCCGGAGCCCCCTGCGGTGCTGGCTGCGATGAACTGAATCCCCCATAGAAATGAATTGTGAGGGCTGCGATTTTCAGTCTGAATTTGATCTTAGTCTGAATGCCCACTCATAATGAGTGTCTGCATGTGTCTGTCTTTCACTTCTCAACTACAGGTGTGTTCTGTGTTCAAGCATTCTTCTTCTGCTGTAACTGCACAGTTATGACTTTTGTTGAGACATGTTGGCTTTGACTGATTTTTGCACTGAATGAGGGATGGAAGTAGGTCCCACTCTAGATGGAAAACCAGTGCTGCACATATACGTATAGTGGACAAAAATTCCAATCTGTTCCTTTAGAACAGGGGTGGTCAAATCCGATTTTCGAGGGCTGCTGCCCTGCTTGTTTTCAAACTATTTAACATACCATCTTAGATGAGGGTGGAGTGAGGAAAGACAAAGTGAATCTTCCAGCTTCTGACTGTCTGAACAGGCCTGATCCAGGTAATCAGCAGCAGGTAGGGCAGGGATAGTTGGACAACAAGCAGGGCAGTGGCCAGCGAAGACTGGGATTGGCTACCCCCAGCTTTACAATATCAGCACGGGCTTAGTCACGGTCAGAGCTGGAGCTGGATTTATTCACTTTGCTGCTATTTCTGTCTTTGTCTTTTGTACTGTCAGGCCTTGGCCTTGCTGGGCTTCTTCTGTCTTTGGATTTGGAGGTACTATTTGCTCTTATTTTGGAATCTGGGCTCTTTTGACTCCTCTTTCTCTCGCCTCTGTTGTTCTCAGAGCTGCTGCTACATCTTCTCCTAAGGTTGGCAACTTCTCTGTCTTTGTCTTTTCTATGAGATGACTGATCTTTGCTGTGGTCTCTCTTATTACTCTTACTTCTGGTGCGCCTGCTTCTATGAGAGTCTCTAGTCTTATTTCTGTCTGGACTTCCTGTTCTATGTTCTTTATCCCTGGATGTTCCTCGCCTCTTATTCTCCCTTTCAGTGTTTCGCCGCCTTTCCTGACTCCTGCTACGTTCCCTGCCCCTCTCTCTGTCTTTTTCTCGTTTTTCTTCTTTGTCCTTCGATGCTGCAGGTCCACCTCTCTCCCTGTTTCTGCTACTTGATCTGCGCCCATCTTTTGTAGTTGCTCTTTCCTTGCTTTTTGAGATTGTCCTAGTTCTCTCATCATCCCTTCCTTTTGTGTCCTCTTTAGGCTTTTTGTCAGACTCATGGCCCTTATTTCTATCTTTGTTGTGATCAGATTCTGACTCCTTCTCTTTCTTATTAACGTCTTGGTCTCTGCTCCTTGAGCGCCCTCTCCTGTCATCACCTTTGTGCTTGTGACCTTTCTCTCTGCTTTTTGACCTTCTACTCTTTTCTCTGCTTCTACTGCAACTTTGAGATTTCTCTCTTTTCTTTGCCTTGTGTTTGCTATGCTTCTCATCCTTCTCTACAGTGTCCTCTTCTTTGCTTTTAGATCTATGAGGCCGAGCTTTCTTGTCTTTTTTACCCTCAGCTGTTATTTCATGCTTTGTGTCGGAGGTCCGTCTCTCTCTTCTCGGAGCTTTAGCAGCCTCATCCTTGGCCTCATTCATGTCACTTCTGTAAAGAAAAAAAAAGTGAAGATTAAATGTTTCTGGCAGAAAATAACAGCTGATATCAGGCTACAATGTGTGTCCACAACTTTCAAAACAGTTTTGGTTATGTAATGATGTTCTAGCAATATGATCACAGTTTAATGGCGCTGATTAGCTTTAATATATAAACTTTTCACTGTGGTCTTTGCAGTTCACCCACATTTTATATATGGGAACAATTTAGGCAGCGGGATCTCGCTCATACCCAGAAATGTTTATGTCAGACATATCATCACTACAAGACACCCTAGGAGTACATATGTGCTAGTTTGTATTTAAATGAACAAAGACTTCTGGCTAGCACATTTAAAATCTTCAAATGCAGCCTGTTGTACTGTTTTATGTTTGTAAATTGCATTTATTGTTTCTAAAAATGCAGTGTGGAGTCCATCACCAATTTCTCCACAGGGCCATCCGCGTGAATTCTAATCTATTCTGCCTGGTCTAGCAGGTAAATCTCTTCATTAAATGATGTGGCTGTCCATGCCTGCTGGGGTTTCATTTCACAATGACCTAAAATGTCTTTCCAAACTCCAAGTCTATTTTTCCTCACTTCTATGTGCAAGTATGTTACTGTGTTCTGGGCTGTGAGCACTGTCAAAACACATGTGCATATACATCAAGTACACACAATAATACTAGCAGTAGAACTACAGTATGTATTTTTAACCTGCTATAAAAAGGGTACTATTTTAAAAGCCAAGCTTAACTGCCATTATCATCAGCTGGTAACCGTTAAGCTGATAGAAACTGACCTATGAAGACAATGACAACTCCCTATTAAGCACAACTATATTCCTCCAAGAAATTGTTCATTACAGGTTTATTTAAATAACATGGTGTTTTTAGGCTTCTTTACTTAACCATAGGCACAACTGTTGTGCATCTACTTTTAGTAAACCTCAGCGATAGCAGTAGTCCTTTACATTAAATACTTTCCTAAAACTTTTTTATAATAAAGCCAACATACCTGCACTGACAAGACTTTGTCCAGATGTCCACCTTTGTGTAAAGCTGAACTATCAGTTTAGAGACAGGCAAAGCACACACTAATTTCCCTCCTTCTCCATCCTTTTTTCCTACATCACAACAGTCTGAAACAGACCAGCTCCACACAGTATGTTAAATACAAGCTCAGTAAGTTAAAGTGAGGGTATCTTACCTGTCACCTTTAATCCAGCGCTCTCCAGTGACCGCTCTCATCCTTTGACGCTGCAGTTCCTGACGCCAATGCGGAGGAGTTTCACTGCGTCGAAAACGATCTCTGGACCTTGAACGAGAGCGTGATGGAGTCCGGTATCTCTGGATGGGAGAAACAACAAACCACTTCTGTTTTATACACTCTGGAACTAACATGGGTCAAGAGAAAAATTAAAAATGGTTTCTAAGTGGTGAAATTCAATTTGAGTTGTCACTGCCATATCATATCAACTGTGACAAAGTAGACAAAACGTTTAGCTTCTCCTTGCTGCAGTGCGGGATCGGTCTCAGTCCCCTTTGACCATCCACAGAATGAATGGCATAGCTAATGGATAGACAGATTGTTGCAGTGCACCTACCCTTGGACCTCTGCCTTTTATCTTCCTCCCAGATCGTGTCATCACCAGTCTTCTGTGATATGTTGACTGAGAATTATACATTATGCCAGTACTGGAGGAAAAACAGCCATGAAAATTAATTGATGATGGCAATTAAGATGACAAAAGAAGACAAATTATAAAATTAAGGTTTGCCAAACACTAACTTCTCTCTTGGCCTTTCTTCTTTATTTTTCTGATCTTTTTCCACCTCCTCTTTTAACTTCTGGACTGCCTGAGGGCTTCTCCTCATGAGGAATCGGTTCTCTGGGACGGGTGGTATTTCTTCAGGGCGTACAGTTGATGTAACCAACTCTTCTTGTTCTTTCACTTCAACACTTTCAGCCTTTGACCTAGAAAAAGAGTGATACCTCAGAATAAAGACACTAGGTACAGTTTATACTGCAGATAGTGAAAATAGACTACCTTTTCTTGTCCTCCTTCTTATGTTTCTTTTTTAACTTTTTTGCCTTCTTTTTCCGCTTCTTGGATTCTTTCTCCAACTCTTCAGAGTCGGAAGAGGATTCTGAGGAGCTCTCAGTGTTGCTGGCACTACTGCTGGAACTGGAGGAGGCTCTCTCTCTTTTTTTATCAGTTTTCTTTGCTAAAGAAATGTAGGTGTTACAAGCACTGCTTTAAAAATTGTATCTTGCAAAACAGTAGCACTACAGAGAAAAAACAAAAGTGAAATCTTGAAAATAATTTGGAAAACGTTTGGCAAAAACAAACCTTTAGATTTCGGGACCAACTCTCCACAGTTCAAAATTTTCACCTCAGCGTATGGTCTACTGTTATGATCTGCTTTCTGGTTCTCCATGGTTTGAACAACCTCTTGGCCAGAGATCACATGGCCAAACACTACATGGACACTGAGAAAATAAAGTGGCTTTGAGCTTTAAGTAAAGCTACGCAACATACTGTATGCATTGTCAGTGTACAACGCACAATCCATTAGACTTTCAGATGCAATCAAGCAGGACTTACCCATCCAGATGTGGTGAGGGTTTTGTTGTTCTGAAGAGTCAAAGCAGGTTATTCAAGAAAAAAGGTATATCATTATTTGTAAGACTTAGGAAAGATGAATGAATGAATAATACAGCAAATCAATAATCTGTAACAATGGGCACAGTGCTTACATGAAAAACTGTGATCCATTTGTATCTTTGCCCCTGTTGGCCATGGATAGCAGGTATTCCTTGTTGTGTTTAACAGCAAAGCTTTCATCTGGGGGAAAAGGATAACACAGTACTTCCATCTTGAAGCCAATGTTGGTTTGGACAACAACTGACAGCTCTGACAGTGGCCTCTTTACCTTCAAAAAAGCCTCCATAGATGGATTCACCTCCTCTTCCATTACCTATGATGTCAAAGAACAAATATGACATAAACAAAAGGAGGTGACTCAGGAAAAAGATTTTTGACATATATAGGTATACTGATTGATTGCTGGACATTGAAATAAATTCAGCCTTCAACTTTTATTAAACTCACCTTCACTGAAGTCTCCTCCTTGAATCATAAAGTCTTTCACAATTCGATGGAACAGACAGCCTTTGTAGTGCAGAGGTTTTTGGGTGCCTTTACCTATGCCCTTCTCACCTGAAAGAAACAGTACATTTCAGTATTAAACTGCGCCATGACAAACCTTTGCTGGCATATTCTTGAGAAAAAAAAAATTCATAATTTACCTGTACAAAGACACCTGAAGTTTTCACAAGTTTTGGGACAAATGTCTGAAAACAATTCCACCACAACTCTGCCGACTGTGAAGAGACAGGGGTCAAAATTATTTACTTTTGTTTTTACTGTCATATGACACTACAGTCAGTTATCATTTAATTAAGTATAAGCCAAAACTAATGCAGTTTACTGTATTTCACAAGCTCTAAGTGGTCTTCACTTTGGTAGATTTGTTACTGTTACGTTGCTTCACCCTATGGTAATTTAGGAAACTTCATTATTCATAGGAAACATTCTCAGTTTGCACATGCATAATTGCACATTGACTGTTGACTGCTCCCATTCAGCATACATTCTCTTATTATATTCTTATATATTTTTATTATACTGCTGCATTTGCTGCTTAAAGTGCCTTAGATTTTGTGTTACTTATTTATCTACTTTATATTTCATTTGTATTTTGTGGCATTCATGTGAACGGCAAAGTAAGAATTTCATTGTACAGGGAAACACGTTTCCTAACTGTGCATATGACAAACACTTGGACTTGCAGTTTGTCGTGCTGTATTGTATCATAAAATATCGAGAGATGACGTTTCTTTCTTACCTAGTACATTACCGATCCCAATGTCAAGGAAACACCTAGGGCGCTGAACCTTGATCCCCATGATCACCTCTATTGACCAAACAACTGAAGATGAGAAATCCAGACAGGACAAACATGAGCAACAACTTAGCTGTTACTAACTTGGAAGTCGAAAGTAACTTAACAGGCGAAATGAGATGCTAATCTTGCGCACCTAACGCATCTGACCAGGTGAACAATTTCCTTAAATGCTAATGTGCCAAAACATGTGATTAATAATAATAATAAATTATGGCATTTATTGTAAATCACTGTTGTTTATTTACAACATATCAAACAAATAACAGAAACGTTTCGGACACCGTTAACCCCGCGACGACAGCCAGCTAGCTAGCTAGCTAGCTAACGAGCATAGCAAAATTTGGTTAGCTAACGGTCGTTGGTTTTGGCACACACTATGTTAGATAACTACCAACATTTTTTCTCTCTCTCTCTTAACTTGACCATTAAGTGTCACACACACCGATCTGGATTATATCGTTGTGGTTTTACATAGGCACACAGTCACTTATAGTATCCAATGTCAGGCCTGGTGTTAGCATTAGCAAGCTCACCTAGCCTCGGGCAACATGTAACTAAAGCGATCCTTCTACATAGCCATACAATTTCGATACATTAAATATATGCACATGTCGCTATACGTGTATGATGTAAAATCACATTACCTGGAAAACCAAGGATATTACTCCATAGAGGGATCAGTTCTCACAAACGACGAAAATTAAGTTTCATTCAGTGTTAAACTCACTGTTTTCTAAAGATGGCGCGGCATGAACGTCATTCGAGGCTCGTGCGCCAGTTTACGCAGCGGGGCACGTAGCCGCGGACTGCCTAAGAGATTGTCTTTCCTGAAATTAACCTGTCAGGTACAACTTTCTCTCAGGCTAACTTACTTATTATGCTGCATTTCTACTTTGGGAACCTAAGGAGTAGTACAGTACGTATTTCCCTGTACTTAAAAATTACCAAGCACAAGCTCGGGGTTCTTCTTCTTCTTTAATCCAAGACAGTGTAGACGCAACTAGGCCTATTACTGTCCTCCATAGATGTTGTTAGGTATTTTTAGTCAGATAGAAATTGGATAGATACTTTATGTATTAGAAATGTTTAGTGGAGATAGGATGTCTAGTTAGACTGTTAAATGCTTAGGCATGCTTATGAGTTTCTACAGGGTACATCTGGTCAAGGATAACTAGAGAGAAGAGTTGATGACTGTCAGCAGACAGGGTGTTTAATATTATTATTATGACGTGTATAACTGTAGCCTTAGCCATAATATGTTCTTATGTTTAAGTCACGACATGTTACTAGAAGTCTGTGAGAATGTTTTTAGCTACACACCACTTAAAACCTGGAACTGTCTCAGGACTAGCCTTGCGAGTTAACGCGGACCTTCTCTGTTTAAAGGATGGAGGGGGTGCTGCTCTCTCACACATGCAGTCTGCTGTGTGTTTACACATGGTGCTTGTATGCTAATACTTGAAGTGTGAAGATGCAAATATTTAACCAATCACCACCGACTGCTCTGCCCGCACATACCTCAACCTCTCCAGCATGCACGCGTTGCTGCCTGAAAGACAAAACCCAGGGTTTCAAAATTCGAAGTGTCACTGGCTACGGAAGTGTTACACCATAATACATTGCTAGGTTATTTTGACTTTGAATGAGGTATTTTAATGATCGTATTCTATTTTTGTCTGATATATAACGTTTGAATCTCTATAATCTGCACAACTCTAGCTAATAATTCAGCTAGCAGGAGTATTCAGAGTTTGTAAGCCAAATATTGTGATTGTTTCTCCATCCACGTGAGTACTGCATACGAATTTCGCTACTAGCAGCACACTTAAGCGTAGTGACACACCAAAGCAAAGTCATATGAAGTTTCTGAATGAGAGATGAAATCCTCTGAATCCGAGGTCAGTATGTCACCCTGAGCTATGTTCACTTTGCAATATAAGAAATTGGGAAATAAGTTAAAAGAATTTGTGTTTGTGTATTTTTTTCTTTAGTTGACAGAGGCCCCAAAAGGAGCACCTAACACCTGGCACTTGGAGACTGTAATTTTGCGCATCTGATATCGGCAGGCTGAATGCAATGAACGTTTCAGTTTATACTTAATCTGAGCCCAGGGCTACGATTATGTTTCGGCTCAGGTTTGTTAATCCCTGCCTTCGTAGACTCCTTCACGGGGCTACAGTGAACCGAGACCAGGTTCTGGAGCAACTGCAAGTTTGTTCTGTTGAAGACCAGGTGTTTGATGTGGTGGACAAGAACAAGGCCAAGCTCGCAGTGAACCATGTCAGCTGTGCTGTGGAGATGCTGTGGCAGTTTCAGAAAGACAGACCTGACCGGCTCAGGACCGTAGCGTTTACCAAGAATCATCCACAGTTCTTGACTCTCCGGGTTTTGGCAGAAAACAAAATTGCTCTTATGGATGATGTCATTTTGGTGGACATGCTTTACAGTTTCCTCAGGTACATCAAGATATAGACACTTTAAAGAACATGTATTTGAATTATAAAATTGTAATATCAACTAACGGTATTATTGTCCCCCTTGTAGGTTGAATGTGGATCCGCATGACTCTCTTGTTCAGCAGTTGATTTCAGAAGCATGGCTAAGACTGGACAGGTATGATTGTGTGTTGTTTTTTTTTGATCAGTTTTGTTTAAGGCAAAGAGTTAGAGGTCTGCAACTATAATTTTTTTATTGATTAATCTGGATTATTTTCAATCAAATAATAATTAATCAATAAAATACCAACAAAGAAAAATATGACCTATAATTTGAACAATTTTCAACTGTATTATTGCACCAACCAAAAAATATTGAAATGAATCAAAACAGAGAGAAGCAGCAGATGTGTAGCATTTTTGTTTCATAAATTACTGAAAAGATACATTTGTATCAAAATTATTATTAACTTTTCTGTTAACTGAGTCACAAATTATTCATCTTATGTTAACACTAATGTGATGTTACTCAAATGTGCATTTTTGCAGACTTGAAATGGAATGCCTATCTAAGTTTGCCATCTGTTTAAGTGACCAGTTTCTTCAACACAGTCGTCTGATGGGCCACATCACCAGTATAGTGGATCAGAGGTTGTCATCTATTGATAATGCCAGGTTAGTCATGAAACAGATATGGTCAAATACTTTTAAACATAAGGAACTCATATTGTGTACTGGTCATTTTTTCCCACAGGGTCCTAACTTCACTGATGGTAAGTGTGTCGTCCCTGGTGTCTCCCAAGCTGCGGGATGCCCTCATTAGCAGGGTAGATCATCTCCTGGACACCATGGACCCCTTGCACTACAACAACCCTCGTAGAGTGGTGCAGTTCCTGCGGGCCATCAAGTACAACTACCGGCCTATACTGGATAAATGCAACCAGATACTTTTGTACAACATTCCTAGGATGGATGCAGGAAATATCAGCATCATCATGGGTCTATATGAGGCCCTGCAGTTCAACAACTGTGAATTCAGGCTGGCTGCTAAACAAAGGTTGACAGAACTGATGGATTCATGCACTCGTCCTCTTTCCTTCACTAAACTGTTTGTGGCTCTGGCCCCCATGGCCAGCCTGGAGATCAGGGAAAGGTTTGTATCATTATTAGTGTAGTGATGTATATGAGTGGAAATCTAACCCTTTACCGTGAGGCTTAGTGGTTTTTCTTGTGGTTTCATTCTTCTTAGGTTAGAGAACACTGCTCTCCTGTTGGCTGATGAGCTCAGTGCACACCAGGCGCTGGCTGTAGCTGAAGCACTAGACGAGATTCGCAGCAGAAACCTCAGCTTAGTGAACAAGTGAGTTCATATCTCTGACAGATGGCACCTGCATAGCTTTAGAAGTGGAGCTAAGATATCAGCCAGTATCAACATACAGCTAAAATATTTGTATTTCCATATATTTCAGCTGAAAAAGAAACATGAAGTTGCAGCACTGAAATGTCAGAAATTTTTTTGAGGTAGACCTGGGAAACATCAGTTGACAAAAATCTCACCCCAAGGTTGATTGATTTATTAACAGTGTATCCACTGCAAAAAACAAGTTTCCCCCCCCCCCACCTTATATTTCAACTGTAACATCTCTCACTCAGGTTATATCTTGTTCGTTATTCTTTTAAAAACTAAATTTAAGGGATCATTATCATAGTTTTGTAATGTGTTTATGTGGAAAAACAAAACTCTGCCAACATACTGTTAACGGGTGTTTTAAAAACACAAACGTCTATGAAATATTATATAAAATGTATTTATTAATACTAAATTATTTTCTAGAATCGGATCGGTGATCCACAGGAACCTCAACATCTACAAGCCAATGGAACTGGCCAGAATCACTCAAAGCCTTTTTGTGTTGCACTATCGGAACCCTGAACTCTTCTCTCAGCTAAGAAAAATTTTGGTCAAGTAAGTGTTCATTTGAGCTAAGGAGCTGTTTATTGCTTCACACTTTTACTGAATAAAATCTAGACTGATTACACTTTATCTCACAGCTTTTTGCAGCACAGCATCTTCCCCTATGAGGTGACCATGTTGACTCGTGTCCTGTCCATGCTGCCCTGCCCGCAGCTCGACAGTGCCATTATCTCACGGGTAGAGGCCGTGATGACGCAGTGCAGTTTCAGTGACCTCAGCGCCATTTCTTTTGCCATTGCCAAGTCGGCACGGAATGATCAGTCCTATCACCACAAGACCATCAGTAAGTATGTTGCTCTGCTGCAGATGCTGAACC
>NW_018127910.1:93923-108039 GCF_001952655.1 Monopterus albus | reverse complement strand
CGACCGGCTGGATTTGGTGCTGGAGGAGCTGAAGTTCATTTCAGTGGAGTGGTTTGAAGAAATGCTGCTCCAAGAGACAATGGTCACTCTGCAGAGGATGATTGACCAGATAAACTGGATTAATGCGCCAGAGCTGGCCTTCTTCTTAACCAGGGCAAATCACCTTTGCCCTCCTCTGATGGACCGAATCGCCAGTGTGACCATTGAAGACATTGACAAGGTGCTTTAAAAGACATCACAGCATGTTAAATCTGGATTAACAAATTATGTATTAACATTACTTTTCATGTATCATTTTAAAGATCCACTACTCAGCAACATATGCCATACTCCTGCCATTTTCTGTCCTGAATTATGATCCTGCACAGGCAGATGAGTTGTATGATGCTTGTATTCAGCGCTTCACTCCTCATATCCGTAAGTGAAAAGTACAGCCTTTTTTTTTCCTTATAATTTTAAGTTTCCACTAACACCATTTCTCCTTGCATTTGTAGGCTCCTTTGATGCACATCTGCTAGTTCTCCTGGCATACTCCTTGGCTGTGGCTGACCGTTTTCCTGAAGAACTGATCAGAGAAATCTTCAGCATCGACTTTCTGGGAAAGCTGGATGCCCAGCTAGAAAGTTTGTGTTTAAATTATATTAAAAAGTATTTGTCCCTGTGAGTCTGTGCTAAAATAAAAGCAAATTGCACTTGTTAAATATTGCTAAAGTAACTGTTCTCATTACGTCATATAGCCCTACCTGATTCCCTCAATATGCGAACCAGACTGCGCCTCATGGAACTCAATCGTGCCGTGTGTCTCGAGTGTCCTGAGTTCCAGGTGCCGTGGTTTCATGAGCAATACTGCCAGCATCTGCAAAGCAAAGGTAAAGAGTTTCACTAAGATTTTGTCATATTGCTGGGTTAGAAATTTGACTTCAAATAAGTTCATACAATCACTTGTCTGTCAAATTGTTTTCCAGGGACTGGCACAGTCAGTCCTGTGCAACAGCAAATACACAAAATACTGGGTGAAGTTCTTGGTGGCATTAACTGTGTCCGAGCAGCAGTTGTCAGTCCATATTTTCACACCGTAGGTGAGCTATATCAGGATTATTTCCATTTCAGTATTAAACATGTTTTATCACATCTGTTCTATTCTGAAAAAGGCTTTGCACCTGTGCAATAAAAAGCTCATATGATGGGTAGCCTTTGTGTCAAGTGTATGCGTTTTTAAAAAATAATCCTTTAAGCCAAAAAAAAAAACTTAGAAGAAGGCATCTGGACGTAGTTTTAGGTAGAAGACGGTTCACCTCTCATCCAAGAGGCTTCATCAGTTATGTCTGGTGGTGAGCAGGAGGTGTTTATCCCCATGGGAAGTGTTTCAGTCCTTCAATGGCCAACAATGTCCTTTAACGACTGAAACGCCAATGACTCAGAACTTGAGTCTGTGCAAAGAAACATAAAAATAGAAAATCTTACAGGAAAATAAGCCTCATCAATCAAATGCATATTCATTTATTCAGTGAGGCATTTGACTTTCTTTTCAGACTTTGAATGCATACTGGACAAACACCTCCAGCCGTGGCCTTACAGCAAGCCCAGCACACTGCAGGTCTCTGACAAAGGAAAGGTTCAGTGGCAGAGGAGCAACCTGGAAAGCACAAATGATGAGCTGCCACCTGGAGCTCAGCGGTAACATTATACAGCATACAGAATGAAGTTTCAAAATGACTAAACACTGAGAAATGGAATATGTTTGACATTCTGTTTTACTTTTGTCCTAGAGTTGCTGTGGACTTTCTTGATTCA
The DNA here is from genome assembly GCF_001952655.1 of Monopterus albus. Lineage (NCBI taxonomy): Eukaryota > Metazoa > Chordata > Actinopteri > Synbranchiformes > Synbranchidae > Monopterus > Monopterus albus. Next base: position 106,245 of record NW_018127910.1, on the reverse strand, counting down.
AGGTTCTTCTGCAAAAATTCTCATAATATGAAAGGTGAAGCCCTGATGAAAAAAAGACACCTTGAAATTCTGGGATATCATGTTGTTCAGGTGAGAAAACATCACACGAGTTGACATGGAGTACTGTGTATGTCATCTCTATACTAAATCTTATTAAATGCCAGTACTGAATAAGACGCGAAGACAGTGAAATAATCAATGTGTTTTAAAATGACAGATCCCTCACTTTGAATGGAACTCTATGGAGCTTTCAACGCAGGATGCCTGGAAGGAATATCTAAAGAACAAAATATTTAAAGACCTTTCTTCTTGAAGGCCTTATTTATTGAATCCTGAAAGAAATGTCACATTTCATACATACACCATAATCTCATCTTGGTTTTGAAGAAGCTCTCGGCAGTGACTGTAGAAGTGTTTAAGACAGTCAATAAGCATCAGCTATTTTGGTCATAGAGCTTAAAATTGATATTCTACCTCATGTTAAATGAGATTGTCTTTTCTATTAAATAACTTTTTAAAAATGAAATGCAGTGTTTTGTATTCTGTTTTGTACATATGTAATAGTAACAAAGTACAGTTGAGATTGGGGAGGGAATTAACACCTTGGTGTAGACAATTTAGCTAATTATTACAGCTGAAAGTTTAAGGTATGGTGTTTATATACTGGTATCTGGTGTTATCTGGTATTTACAACACAAATGTGCTGCACTCAAATAAGTTACTTTATTTATTTTAGGATAACAATGATCTTGAAATGTTAAACATCAAGCTTGTCAGGCAATATATAGTACCCATGGCTTCAGGTTCTGAGTATAATGTGTACTGTACTATTAGGAGATGTGTTAAAAATGTTGCTTCCAAAAAACAAACAAAAAAAAAAAAACTTAAATGTCAAACAGAGCAGGTCTGTGGGAGATATTTTAATACTCAAAAGTTCTACACTTCACATTGCAGCTGAATAAAAGAATGTTTTCAAGCTGACAGAGGAAAATGTTTCTATGCAGACCTTTACCTGTTAGCAGTAATTACACACATATGTAATGGGTTGAAGTGAGGTGTGGGGAATAGCAAAGGAGATGTGGCGAAGATGATAAATGACAACAATGAGCCGCTACATAAGAGCATGTATATAATATTCTTGCCTACAACAGTAAATTTAATGTACTCTTATGTCCCTGGACTGTTATTACAGTGTCGGCATCCTGGCTGTGTTCAGGCGCATGGACACACAGGAGGCTCCAGCTGCGTAACGCATCTCCCTGATCATACCAGTCCACTGTTTCTTGTCATCTTCATACCTGGAAGGGAAGTGAAAACATGTTGCTGTATTACTCAGTTGAGACAGAGAGAGATGTTGGGTTATGGTTAGTATCACAATATAAATTTTTAAATATCAAAAAAGAAAAATCAACACGTACTGCCATATGTCAATGATTTCAGTGGGTGCACACTCTTTGTTCTCATTCTCCACCATGGCAAAGCCTCCTACAGCGTACAGCAGCCCTGCACAGCTGACCAGGTTAACTGAACTCCTCTCCTGGGGAAACTCGGTGAAGGGCGACCACCTATAACAAGACACACTCAGCTGTGATCCTTATTTCTTAAAAATCTCAAGTGTTCTTTGACTTTTTAAAATCTTCAATCTGGATTTAAATCAGTGGTTCCCAACAACAGGAAACAAATTATGCAAATAATTTTTTCTGAGAATAACTTTTTGGGGCAGCAGTGGCTTAAAGTGCTATATAGATATTTGTTCTGAGGTGAGATATAGATTTTAAACAAAGAAAAGTGACAGCTAAAAGAAATTCAAATGTATAATATTCTAAAAATGTCTTGAAAAAACAAAATAAGCTTGTTGTAAGCATAAAGGGCCTATAAAAAAACTGTACCAATAATAGCACATACTTGTTTGTTCCAAAGTCGTAAGCTTCACATGCATCTGTCAGGCCTTCATCGTTGACTCCTCCAGCCACAATAATCCTCCCTTTGTGGATAACTGCTCCAAACATCGCTCTGGGTATCTTCATTGAAGCCACCTCCTTCCACTCTGACTTCTTGTGGTTGTATGCAAACATCTTGTTGGTTGCTTTACTTTAGCATTAAGACAGAATGAGTTCCAAGAAGGGTTAATAGGTTGTAACATGGAAATCATATTTGGACTATATATTAAATCTTCTGGCATTGCAATATTTACTTGTCATCTGTTTTGCCTCCGATGCAGTACACCAGCCCATTCTCAGACACGACGCAGTGGCCATGGATTTTCAAGGGCAACTTTTTTGTTTCAGTCCACTTCATCTTTCTAAAAGGTTAGATAAATTTACAGAATATGTTCAACAGTTAATAGGCATAATCCATTGAATTAAAAGAAAAGTCTGGTCACTTTCTATATGAATAGTATTTTCAGCAATCTCCATACAATGAAAATGAACTGCCTCCACTCACGGTTAATGTCTGTCAGTCTCAACCTCTCTGTCAGTCGTGGATCAGCTTATATTTCTGTGTCATAGACCTCTGTTGCTGTTCAAAAATGATTAAAAACACATCGGTGAAACACACCGCTACACTGGGTGACGTTTCTTCTTTAGCAAACACCAGACCTGAGCATGAGTAGCTAACAAAATGTAAACAAAGCAAAGAGTTCACACAAAATCTCACACATGCGCAGTTGACGCTGACTTGTGCTAACTTTGGGAAATTATGGCTGCACAGAGCCTTTGGGGCAGCATAGTCGGTCCTGGTGTCTCATTACAAAAAAAACTGTCACCCAGTGCAGCAGTGTTTCCCTGATGTGTTTTTAACAGTCTTGAACAACGGAGGTCTATCACAGAGGTGAACGAGCTAAACCAGGACTGACAGCTCTCAAACCTTAACTGTAGCTAGAGGCAATTCATTGTCGATTTTAGTCTCTGTATGGTGATTGCTGAAAATACTATTAATATAGACAATGATTTGCCTTATCCTCTAAAATCCAAAGAGTTGATGTACTGAACTTACTCAGTGTCATAGCACAAAACACTATCGTGAGACTCATTGGACTGTAAATCTTTTCCTGCTACAGCAAAGATGAGATTTTCAAATTCCCCCATAGCAAAGAGACACCTAGGGGAAGGCATGGGCGGAAGAGCAATCCATCCAGCTGCAAGAGCGTCCAACTGAAAGACACATTTTGAGATGTTTTTGAAAACAAAATCATGGAATTATATTTCTTGTGTGAATGTAATATTAATATCAATAAAGTTTTTTTTTTTTTTTTTACCTGGTAGAAGTAACATTGCAGTGAGTTTTCTTTGTTCTCTTCATCAACAAAGAGTCCTCCTAACACATACAGATTGTTCTTCTTTGTTGTCAGACTGACGTGGTTTCGGGGAATCTGCTCAGCCATTGCAGCTAGAAAACATTCATTCTCCTGGCCGTCATAGGCCACAGCAGCAGTGTCAGTGATCATCAACAACAGGTCTCTGCTATACATGCCGTATCTGCGGGTATCATTCAGGTAACCAGGCAATGTTCCTTCCTCTCCTTCCTCGCTATCTTTTCCCTTTTTCTTTTCAGGTAGCTTCCCTGCAAAAGCTTCCTTTATGACCTTCAGTTTTTTGACAAGCTCAGGATCAGACTTGATAAGGTCATCTTTCTCTACCTTTTCCTTGTAGTACTTCTCTGGGAGCAAACGAAAGCGTATGTACTCAAAGGCGTCTCCTAAGGATTTCACGTGCTTCTCTTTGTCTTTCCTGATCCACCTCATGACGGACTCAAACACTACCTCTTCTTTTTCTACATTCAGTGCATCTGCTCCAATAATGGCAAATAGTTCATGTGGAGCCAGCTCTAAGAACTCCTCATCCTGGGCTATGGTTTCAAACCTATCTGCAATGTAATCTCGAGCTGCCATTGCCAGTCTGGCACAGTTCAGCATCAGTCCCAGTCGGTAGATGGCAAGGCAGTTTTTCTTTGACAGATTCTTCTGCAGAAAATTCACACAAACTGTGAACACTGAAGGGATCTGGAAGCGATTGGCAACGGCCAAAATATCCTGCACATTGCTTTCGTTGATGTCAATCTCTGCTGAGTACATGTAATTCACAATCACCTCCATAATATTCGGGTCCAGGTCCTGTAGAACAACCTCCTTGCTGTCCAGTTCCTTGCCATCCTCTGAGAAGTAAAGGTCCCTGAAATAAGGACTGCATGCTGCTAGAATGAGCCGATGGCAGGGGATACTTCTGTCTCCAACCTTTAGGATACAATCGATTAACTTATTCTCATTCAGAAGCTCTTTGAGTCCATCCTGCAGCAGAGTGCTTTGAAACAGACGGAGATCTTCCTTCAAGCTTTGGGGATCCATTCTTATAGTACAGGAAGTGGATGGAAATGAGGCAGTTCACGACAGACTGTCCTAGCTGGTGAATGCACAACTATAGGCAGCCAGGTCTGAAGCCCCTTCAATATAACTGAACCCCTCTAAATATAGCCAGTCACCCTATCCATGAAGAATTCAGGTTGGCCAAACCAGAGAGCTCACACAGCTGTCATAGAGTAAAAACAACTGCGGAGCCATGGCACCCTGGTGATTAGTAACAACATTGTCATACAGCCACATTGAAATAACCTCTGATCTTTTCATTTTATTAACTCCTATCTAATAAAGTCAAAATATATTCTTACAAGAAATGCAGTAAAGTACACATTAAAAACACAAAACACAATGACAGAACTATTTGCTCCAGTGTACTGTGTTCACAGACATGGTTGGCATTTACTACACATGTGTTCTAGAGACATCTGAGTGATTCAAAATCACTGATAGTAATGACCGTTTCACTAGAGCATGTGTGACCAAGTATTTCCCACTAAGGAATTACCTAACATGGAAACAGGAACAGCTGCTAAAATGGGAAGTGACAGTTGTCCTCCTTTAACATTTTTAAAATACTTTAGTGCCTTATGCACCTTTGCATTTAGCCTGAGATCATTGTGTCCTTATCACATACAAATAAACTGTGTACAAACCTGAATATTTAGAGTTTAAATACTGTAAATGTACTCTTAATATCGATTTAAATACATTAACTTTAAACAATACAAACTGTATTATAGTTCCCATTCTATAGGCTATAAAAATATACTGTATACTAATTAAATATACTGTATACTAATTACAATAAATTTACCACACACACATATTTTCTTATTAGGTAAATATGTATGCATAAGCTATACAACATTTAACCCAAGATATATGTATAAATAAATCCATTATTTCCTCAATAATTACACTATGCGCACATATATTGTTTCAGCTCATGACTTCCCACAGTCCTTGAAGTGTGAACCCATCCTTCAGCTTTTCAATGGCAAGGCCCAGCTCCTCTGAAAAAACTGGCTCACGATCTTGTTGCTTTGGAGTAACAATACACAAATTAACATTCCGCAACATATTTTTTTTACAATTAGAATTATTAATTGTGAGAATTTACCTTACTGCCATCAGCAAAGTAAGCCTGAAAGCAAGCAAACATAAACAACACATGTAAATACCTGAATCATTTGGACTGTAATAATAGGTTGTTGTCTAATAAGCCCCAATTTGTACAAGCATGAGCACTAGGCAATGTAAATTCATGTTTGTTCATTATGCTGCAGGGTATTAGCTGACTGCTATTCTGAGAGTCTGAAAGCTAAACTCTGACTCTCAGAGGAGTGATGAGTCCAAGGGTGACCAGTGGGCACACTCACAGTGAAAGCATCAGTCTGCTCGTCGGGCTCAATTTCCACATCATCAGGAGGCTGGTTCACCGTCAGTTCTTCCAGCGGCTGTGGCTGTGATCATTTTTAGGACAAACAGTGCTATGACAACATGATCAGCTGAACTGCTGACTGTTCAACTACAGTGCAGTATTCAAAAACATGTACAGTATATGAATGTAACTAAGAGAAATCAGCCATTAAAATAACTCTTGTATTTTACACTACTTTAAAAGTTGTATATTATTAATCTTTTCTAATAAAGTGTTCAGGATGAGTGTTTTTACTGAAATTTTCATATTTCTACCTTTTCTTCCATTTCATAGTCCACTCCAAAAATAGGGTTGGCAGAGTACACCTTATGCAATGAGTTGATTTCCTTAAGTGCGTCTTGAAGCTTATCGACAGGGTCAATCTTAAACCCGAGCACGTAGCCACCACTCTTAAAACCACATAAACAGAGTATATTTGTATATCACCAACAAACAAACCAGAGGAACATTACTAGTATCGAATCGTTATATTATGATCACTTCAGGTGAATGGGACTCAAGGGTTACCTGACGTGAACTCTCTATCACCAAAGCCAAGCCAAACTTTGAGTCTCTTATTCTGATGGACCACTTTGGGAGAAAAAAGATAAAACAGTAATAATAAACAATGTGATTTTACAACAATAACAAGATCATTAGTAGCAATGTGTGTGCAAGGGTACAGTGGTGTATGTTACTGCAATGAAACTACCCGAATTTTATAATAAAATCTGATCGGGCACAGTGCTCCTGAAATGAGCCACTAAACAAATATTTATCATGCACTGATTAAAACATCTGATTAAAACAAAGGTACTTCACAGCTTTTGCTGAATGTACGGTACACCAACTTAAAGCTTTTGTTTTTTGTTACTTGCAGGTGTACTGTTTATAAACTGTCTTCTGTCATTTACAAATGCCTTGCATATTGTAATAACTATTAGCTAAAGGTAAAAACATGCAACCATTTTGATTATTACTGTCTACATTATAGTAGCCTATCTGGTAACGACACATTTAGCTGCAAGCTATCCATAAAAACCAGAACCCTGTTTATTAGAGTCAATTAAAAAGCCATTTAATCAGGCAAAAAGTGAGAGGTTTGGATTACAATTGTCATGTAGTGTATATACTTACAATCTGGAGGTAAGGAATGCTGACATTAAAGCTCTCGTTCATATTGGCATGCCACACAATCCGAACATTGGTTATAAAGAAAGTTCCCAGATTACCCTAAAAGAATAAACAAGAACAGTGGAGTCAGTATAAACCAGTTGCTTACTCCACGTACTAGATGTGGACACCGTGAAAAATAATTGGGACTACCGGTATTTATTGGAGGAATAACTTTAGATAGGGTATTTACATTTGATTATTTCACTGCAGTGGGGTTGTGTTGCTCATGTGTTTCATGTATTTATATCCAATTAAATATTCAGGAGGAACACAGTACCTGATCACTGGATAAATTCCAAACTCCATTAATTTTATCATACACTTGCTCTCGGGGCAAAAGTCTCAGCTGCTTATTTTGAATTAGGGCAGCTCGCAATTTCAGATCTCTGTACATTTTTGAGGTCTCATAGGCCCTGAAACAAAACAAAGCACACTTGAAAATATTTAGTTGGACATTAATTTTATGTGGAATGCGATCGGAGAATTAAATCTCCCCTCAGCATAGTTTTACCTGTGTACAGCAATAACAGAGGTAAACAGCCGTGGACTTCCTGGAACCACATTGGTGAAAATGAATTCAAATCGTGTGTTGCTGGCCTTTGTAAGGATGTAGAGTGCTTCGGTTTGGCCCCTCAATTTCTAGAAAAGACCAATAAATTAGCATTTTATCTGACTTTATCACATGTATACAGCACATTATATATTATTTACTACAGTTTATAGCATGTTAAAATGATGCTGCTGTTGTTAGCTTTGTCCTTACATAGACTGAAACATTTTTTCACTTTAGAAGTCGTGTTTGTGAATAAAAGCAGAATGTAATTAACAGAAACCTTGAGGCAATTACACATTTTTCACTTAACTTAACAAGTGCCTATAACATGTGAAGCAGTATCTGTGCTTTGTGTGAAGAAATGCAGAAAGATTCTGGACAATTTCTGTGGAATTTAAATAATAAGGACATAAAAATATTAATAGTTATAAAAAGAAAACAAATGTTTACTCACCGAGTTAGCTGTCCTTGTTGTGATGTTAATAATTGAGTTGTAGCCCACAGCTAAAAAATAAATAAATCCACCCATTACCTATACCGCTTATTCTTGATTAGGAATAATACCACTAAATAAGGTAATTTAATGTCGTGCATTTCCAAGGGAGGGCAGAAATAAACAGACTATGAGATGCTGGTGGAAACAGAATCAAAATAAACACAAATATAGACATACATTTAAACACGCAAATGTACTCACACAGATTTACTCTTGGCAGGGCCAAAGAGTGCCAAATGATTCTCAGGTTTGTTACTAAGAGTCGTCCTGCAAAAAGGTGGACATGTCAGTATTTAACTAGCTGGCAAGCCACACACAGGATTTCTAGATTGTTTGAACCTCCGTCATAGCTACCTCTATCTCCGTTGTTTCCTTTCGTGTCTTCTATGGAGTCCAGGCAGTCTATCAGCACTTCTCCTGGACGAGTTTTCATCTGTCTGTGTACAGCGACAGATTGATTCATTGATCAGTGTTAGCGAAAGCGCTGAGAATTAGCGCTAAGTTTAGCTAAGAATGTTATAGATGGTTACAGTAATCCTAGTAAATGTGACAGTACGCTGTTACTAAACAATATTTTTAACAACAGACACAATTAACAGGAAAACATTTCGATCAATTATTACCTACGAATTACTTTATCTGAAGGGGTTAGCCAATAGCATAGCTGAGCTAACTAGATTCTACGACGGTGAAATCATCCCCCCAAAAAATTCATCGTTAGCTAACTTACTGTGCTGTTATGTCGAATCTCACGTCTCTGTCTTCCCAGAGAGCATCTAAAACGGATGCCATGACGGTTGCTTACTACTCTCTTGGGTTAGAAGAATAACGCTATCTGTCACAGTTTTTTTACATATTAGTTTGCTAGCTACTCTGAAGAAGTCTGATATAGCGTCATAGTCACTGTGGCAACAGACGGCAAGCCAAGGGGACAAAACAGCTTTGGACCAAAATTTCGCAAGATTTATTTGACCGTCCTATTTTACCAATCTCTCTTCTGTCAATGAGTATATTAATCCAAATGCTGGCAAAAAAATTCACATTCTATTTGAACCGAATAACCCGTATAGCCTACATAAAATACATTGTAAAATCTTATTACTGTATTTCATTTTTTAATTTTAAAATTCTTGTCTAAGTTTGCATGCTCTCCCTGTGCCTGCGTGGGTCCTCTCCCAGTTCTCCGGCTTCCTCCCACAGTCCAGAGACGTGCAGTTTTTATTTACTGGAAACTCTAAATTGACTGTAGGTGTGAGTATGATTGTGGGTGGTTGTCTGTCTCTAAGTGTCAGCCCTGTGATAGACTGGCTACCTGTCCAGGGTGTACACCGCCTCTTGCAAATATAACACAAGTGACTAAAAAACATATTTAGGCTTCTAACTGTATCTTTCATTACACTCCTTACTAGGAATTCAACAGAGGGTGGACACACATCATGAAAGTAATATTGACAGTTGTTATTTTGATTACTAAAGACATAAAATAGGGAACCACCATGAGTTTTTATTATATTTTATTATTAAAATACACAAAAAGGCATTTATTCAGATATAAACACATGGCATAAATTGACAAATTTATTAAATGAATAAATTGCAAAAGGGTTCAATTGTCATTACAAAATGACACTTGCAAGCAATACCGTCATGGACATAACTGTTTATTACAGCCACAAGTTTTAACCTGCGTCGACGTAGCATTAAAAACAACAAACAAAACAAACATAAATGTACTCAGAGCATATTTCAGAAAATTACATACCATAAACACAAGGTAAACAAACATCTAACTATAGTTGTCTTATTAGAAATATATGCAGTGTATGCGAAGCACATGGCTTAAAGAGGTGCAAAGAATGATTTATAGGTTAATTTTAAAATATAATAAACTCTCTGGAGTCACTTTAAGCCCAGGACAGTCAAATCCTGAGTGAAGAATTCCTCCTTGTGTGTTAGCAATACAATTTCTTTGAGGTAATAAAGTCAGTTTTTGTAGCAGTTAATAAGTCAGTCAGGCAGTCATTCAATTAAAAAGGCAAAATATCAGCCGTTTGTCAGGATTTGATTTAGTTGGTCATCACCATTTAACACTGCTTTACTATTTAATCAAAATTCATCTGTGTGAGAGGACAAATGTGTTAGAAAAGTGCATGAAATTTTATGAACACAAATGACAGAATGTATCACATTAAAATAATATCAGCTGACTGTAGAGCAGAAAAGTCAACTTTCTGATTGATTCTTCTTTTATGCAGCTGTATATAAAGAAGTATAACAATTAGAAATTAATATTAAGATCAGACTTTTTTTTTTGTTAAAAATCAGCTGAAATTACCTGTTCTGAATAGAACACAAGCCTTTTTGCATTCATCTTCTGTTTCATAACGGTTGTCATTTCCACCACAGCCTCCATACCAAAACTGTGCACAGGCATTGGCCTGCTTGTCGTAGTACCAGCGGATGATATAGTCTCTGCAGGTGCCTTGGTCCAGTTTGAAGGTGCAGCGGGGATCAAGAATTGGGGCCTCTGAAGGAGAAATGGTGTGTGAGATACACAGTTTCCAAGCAATATTTATGTGCTCAAAGAGAAGAGCAAAATTTATAGGTACACCAAGGTACAACTAATGCAGATCAATACAAGAGTCCTGCAATAAATCCTCCCTTCATGAAGAGAAATGTTGTTTCAGCTACAGTATATGGTCATTTTGTGGTGCTGTTACATTGTCCTGCATCATACTTTGAGGTGTTTCTAATATTATGTCCAACTCACTTGTATCAGTTGGGGTAGGAAAAAATATTCAAAACACCTCTCTGTGTAAAGTAGTACAATTCAAAACAGCCCTAAATTCTGCAGCCTCCAAAATGACCATGAAGTGAAACAGTTTTAACAGAAACTGTCTGTATGTATCAATTTGAGTTGCCATGGCAGGAAAAACACAGGTGTTACTAAAAGCATTAATGATGGCTCTGTTCTATTCATGTATGGTAATGTGACAGTGAGGCAGCATGCACAATACCAAGACCCTGGAACAGTCAATAAAACACATGTGCCAAAGAATGGGAGGGCATTCAAATGGAAGCTACAAGTTAAATGATGTTTACCCATTATCTGGCCCCAAAGAGGGGGGTGACAGGCCATGCCATCATAAATCTTCAGAGCCCCACAATAAGCAACATCATTTTCCAGACCTAACCTACCCTTAACACAAAGCAGCCCTGAACCCTATCCTCACCCAGGCAAAGAGCAGATACTGTATGTGGCTTGACACATGGCAGCTGCATTGTATTTGCTCAGGTTAAGCAGTGGCTGGCCCAGCTGGCTTGTAATGGCAGTCACCACTGACACTGTTCTAATACGTTTGTCAAACCAAAGAAGAATACATTACTAACAACCCCAGTAAGTCAAGTATTCCTGTATATCACCAACACCAGTACAAGTTCTGTGTGGGTGGAGGAGTGAAAGCAAGTTTACAGGGTCATCAGGTGGGCACCCTCTCACTAACTGGTGTTTCATTAAGTTGGGCCCACAACACAGAGAAGGTTCAACAATGTGTTTCAGCATCTCAGAACCACCTCTCTCTTTGCCCACACACCCAACACATCCCTTCATCTACTCAGGCTAATTCAGACTAACTGTTACCAGTCACTAGCGCTAGCAAACATTTCAACTGCTGTTCTGGCCACTAAACATTTAAACTAACTCACCAAACATTTCAGATAGCTCACCAAATAACTAGCTAGATTTCTGGAACTGCAGCAGTTAAACAGAATTTCAAAATGTTTGTTGTGAAAAAAATTCTATTGTGCAGGAGTGCGGCACTCACCTTCAGGCAGGACTGGACTCACCGCTGTTGGCAACTGATTCAAATTTAAGGATGAAACCAGTGTTGACAAAGATGTTGCAGATAAGGAAGATGAAAATGAAGAAGGTGATAAGCCTGTCTCATTGGAGACAGAGCTTCCGCTCACAGGCAATAACAATGTTTTGTTAACTACAGCCACAGTGTCACTGCCCTGCACAGGGGCTTTTAGGTCCAGCTTTTCATCATCATCATCATCTTCCACCACCTAGAAAAGGATAACAATGAAACCTGTATCAGTGTGTGATGAATTATGTACCGACTGTATATAACACAGTATAGTGTACTTTAAGTAAAACAATGGAGAAGCATTTTCAGGAAAGACCTGAATGGGGAAAGGATCAGCACTGATGGATGGTGTGAAAATGCCACCGCCGCCTCGGTTGTCGGTGTGTCTCTGATTTTGAATATTCTTTTGGTAATGGTATCTGTTTCCAATGTTCCCATATCCACTGGTCCT
>NW_018127910.1:90581-93872 GCF_001952655.1 Monopterus albus | reverse complement strand
TTCCATTATTAACATGCCCACTGTTGCCGTTCCAGTGTCCATTTGTAATGTGATTGTAAATAAGAGCACCATTTTCATCTTCACAGAATTGGTTGATGAGCTTAGACTCAAGTGCTGAAACAAGAAAATAAGAAATCTGTTAATTTTTAGGGACTTTACAACCTGTCAGCTGAAAGCAATTGTAGTGATATTTATAACATCTGAATGTGATTATCACCTGGTAGCGTATTGAAGTCATCAATGAGGTACATGTGTTCACTGTCGGGGTCAGAGGCAATGAGGTTGAGTTCTCGCAGGAACTCAGCCTGTGTAGGATCAGAAGAATTGACAATCCCCAGGGCATACATCTCAATATTTGCAGCATGAGCCTCCCGCACAGCTATGTCGAGTTTGACAGGCTCTCGTTTGTCAGTCTGACCATCAGTGATGACAATGGCTACTTTTCTGACTCCAGGCCGAGCACTGAAGAAAGCATCCTGGGTTGCCTTTCTGATGGCCGTGCCAGTGTAGGTGCCCTCACCCACATAAAGCATTTTTCTGATTGCCTCCTTGACGTCCTGTTTGTTCATGTAGCGAGCCAAGTTGAATTCCAAATGGACATCCAGACTGTAGAGGACCAGTCCAATTCTGGTGGCGTTGTGTCCAACTGTGGTCCGGTCCACCAACCTGGTGACAAAGTCCTTGATGATTTCAAAGTTCTCAGGGCCGACACTCTCAGAGCTGTCGATGACAAACACAAGTTCCATTGGCCTGTCCTTGCACTTGATGCCGCATCCTGAAAACAAGCACATATTTTTAACAATTGTATATAACATTTCTTTGTAGCAACCTGAATAATGGTATGTCCAGTACTCTGGTTTACCTAATGCATTAGACAAAAGTAACAGCTCCGTAAGGATGTACTTAGCCAATGGGCTGCTTTGAGCTAAATGCTAATATCAGCATGCTAACATTATCACAGTAACATTACAGTCTTAGCTGAGATTGTTAGCTTGCTAAAATGATATAATTAACACTACAAAAGTACAGCTGAGGCTGATGAGAATTTCATTAGTTTGGCAGGTATTTGGTTCTAAACCAAAGTACTGGACAAACTGAAATTTTGACTTTTTTCTATCCAGTATTGAGATATTTCAGTCTGGACCAAAATGTTGGACTGATTGACAGTTCGATTAGAAAAAAAGAAAGAAAAAAACCTGTAGTTTATACAAAATGCTGCTGCCAGAATTTAAACCAAAAATGACAATGAAATACCTACTGTTTACTGTCAATCTAAAGTACCAGCATCATAAAACTATTTAGTTTTTTTTTTTAGATTTACATGCCAAATTTCTTAATTTATTTGGTTTAATTTTATTTTCTTTAATATGTACTGAATATGAGTTTTCATAGAGTTGGATACACCCATACTACACATTTTCACGCCCACAAACTAAATTGAGTAATCCCTTTGTCTCTTTTTGTTAATGTCTGTTATCTCATATTCTATGTTATGTCCTTTGCCCTGTAAATGTGTTATTATTCATGTTGCAATAAAAAAATAAATACATAAATAAACTACCAGCACCTTAAAGGTTTTAGAAGGTTATACTAATAAATTAGATTGGACTTGTGGTCTTACCACAGATTTCTTTGATCAGCCTAATAATGTCTTCTCTCTGAAAAATATAAAAACATTTAAATCAGTATAACATACATTGAGGAGTGGTTCACCATTTTATAAATTAAAGAACTTACTGTGAGGCCTTGTTCTCCTTTTGCACCTGGCCTCCCCTGGGATTGGAGAAAAGTTAAAAACAGTGTCACTGTTTCTGTTCTGTGCTATGAGTGTTATTCTCATATGATGGTATGAAGGTGATGAAGGTGATGGTTGTGAAAATGAGTATTATTATTCAACATGTGATTCCTACCATATCAAACTACTGATCAGTTTTGAAGGTATACTTACTCTCTTATTGGACACACTTCTTTAAACTCACTGCTCTAGATTATGAGAAGTATCAAGCCTATCAACCCTGCATTTATTTCTCAATTTACTCCATGTGCATCTCAGCACATTTTACAAGAAAAGACCTGTTTTACTTACTGCTTCACCAGGGACTCCAGGATCTCCCGTGTCTCCTTTTGTACCTTTCGTACCCCTCTCACCTTGTAATCCACGGTCACCCTGTAACATTGGGAGATATATTATCCACCAGAAACCAGTTAGACACATTTCCACAAAATATTTGAAAACCTACACTTTCATGCCTCACCTTAGCACCAGAAAGGCCATGTCCTTGATGCCCTCTAGGGCCAGTCATACCTTGAGCTCCTGGTTCGCCCTGGAATTAGACACAACTTTTAGTGAATCATCCAGGAGAGGATAAGGATAGTTACCTTTATTGGCCAAATATATTGCACACAAGGAATTTGTTTCTGGTACAGAACCGATGGCAGCCATCTGCGGTGCCACCTCAACAATGGTTCTAACCATCGGGGGGGTTCAGTGTCTTGCCCAAGGACACTTCGACATGTGGAATACCAGCACCAAGATTCAAACCTTCAACCTTCTGGTTGGGAGACAACTGCTCTACCCACCGCACCACTGTTGCCTCCCAGAGAGATTTATCCAGACTCTTGAAAGATCATAAATTATTGCCAGATACGTCCTGCAGCTAGTGTGTCAGTCAGTTTTGTATTACACAGCATGTCAACACAAATTAATTGCATCATATTGCTGCACTCTTTCTTGCTGTGAACAAGAACATTCAAATGCCAATTAATCCCGATAACGAAAAGGTTGTTACAGTAAGTGTTTGAAGTACAGCATTTACCTTTGGCCCTTGAATACCTTCTCCGGGCAGTCCAGTTGGACCAGGAGGTCCTGGCTTCCCAGTATTACCCTTAAAACAAATGTTAACAAATATAAAAGTAATCACACCGCTGGTTTAAAAGAGGCAACAAATAATTAGTGAACTTGCATATAGTAAATGACCAGATAAATACACAGTACAATCTCTGCCTTATATACCAGTAGGGGTTCATTTATCTTATTATCAGCTGTAATTCAGATTTTAACTTTAATTATAATTAGGTAATGAATGGTAAATAATGTTTCTTACTGGTGGACCTGGTAAGCCCTCTCCAGGTGGGCCAGGCAAACCTGGCAATCCTCTATAGCCAGCGTCCCCCTTGAACAGACATTACATCTTCAAATGGATTATGATCATCATCATACATACACACACACAATTCCACATAAACAAACAGACACCTAGCCAAAAAAAAAATGAGTAGGCACAAACTTTG
>NW_018127910.1:65850-90548 GCF_001952655.1 Monopterus albus | reverse complement strand
TAATCCTGGCATGCCTGGAGGACCCTGAAAAAAGTACATAGATTAGTTCTGATTATGGCAACTTGCACATGGTTTTAGTGACAAAAGCAAATTTAGGATTTGTTATGATACAAACCACAGGGCCAGGGATGCCTTCGCCTGTTGGACCAACTGGACCTGGTGAACCTGACTGACCATGATCTCCCTGGTTAAACAAAATTCCATGATGAAACCAGCAACATGATGTAGTTTACACAAATATAGTTTTGGAGTTCTACAAACAAACAAACAAACAAACAAAACCCCCCAAAAGAAACCCTAGTAGTGCTTACCTTTGGACCAGGTAGCCCATGGCCTGTTTCCCCAATAGGGCCAGGAGGGCCAGCAGGACCTACATCACCCTGGAGACAAGACAAAGTTGCACTGATGATTTGTGGCAACAGTGTTTTCGCATATCAGACTCAGTTTGTCATTTCTTCTGGCTTTGTGTTAGGTGTTAAGAGACAATTTAATGAGGTTTCCATTTACCTTTGGACCTGGTATAGACCGTCCTGGCAGCCCTGGCATGCCCTGCTGACCTGATATTCCCTGTTCCCCCTAGGTGAGAATTGGTAAGAAAATCTGATTCATGCTTGTATCTTTTTTTAACAATATGTTTTTGCCAGGGCTTATTTCTTTATTCGTTGAAAGGCTGGGTTAATGTGGCATAAATCTTCAACTGCAGTGTAATCATTATGAAA
Source organism: Monopterus albus (assembly GCF_001952655.1). NCBI lineage: Eukaryota > Metazoa > Chordata > Actinopteri > Synbranchiformes > Synbranchidae > Monopterus > Monopterus albus. Next base: position 89,829 of record NW_018127910.1, on the reverse strand, counting down.
TGAATGGAAAGAAGGTGGGGACAGGAGCTTATTATACATCACCAAGGAAGCTATAACACCACAACAAAATATATTAATTCTTACCTTTGGTCCAGAGGGTCCTGAAATCCCTGGAGGCCCATGTAACCCACGAATACCCCTAAGACCTTGGTCGCCCTGGGAGGAGGTACAGCCACACATCATCTGAATAACATCTGTTGTGATATAAAATGTAAACTACACAAGCATATATGTATAATCTAAGCATACTTTCTCCCCTTGTGTGCCAATTCCTGGTGCTCCTTCAGGACCTCTTAAACCAGATGAACCAGGTTCACCCTAAGAGAAAAAAGGTAGATGAGACAGAAAAAATCCAAATCCATTGCGACCCTGAATTCTAGAAGTAGCATACTTTTTTGCCATTGTAAAGCAATGGATAATGTAAGGTACGGTAGAGTTCAGATACTACTACAAAACTGGAGTTCAGAGTGGAGGCTTTCCAGAGTTGATACAATGTACAGTACTTTTTGTCCTGGAGCTCCATCTTCTCCTGGAAGACCGGGTAGACCGCCCAGTCCAACTGCTCCAGGCTCTCCCTGTCACAGTATAAAAGTGTTATCTAATTTTTGTTTGATTCAGTACCAGGCCCTTAACTGTGATAAGGAGATAAGTCTTCTAACCTTTGGACCTGGCTCACCAAGCCCTCTCTCTCCTGGAGCTCCCTGCTCTCCTGGTAAACCTTGATCTCCCTAAAAAGAGAAATATTATGATGATATCCAATTAGGTAATTATTAAAAATGTAATGAGCAAATTCAATTTTGCATTTCATATAGTAGTTGTTGCAACAAACCTTGGGTCCAGGTAAACCATATCCTGGAAGTCCCCTGACCCCTGGTGGACCTCTTGGACCCTCAATTCCCTGTGCAATAATAAAAAATTAGAGCTATCGATGCAGGGTGTGCTACTATGCATTTGTATGTGTCAGGGTGTGTGACAGATATAAGATACATGACATTATTAACATGTCACTGATAATATGCTACTGACCTTTTCTCCCTGTATGCCCACTCCTGTTGGTCCAGTTGGCCCTGGAAGACCTGGGGGCCCCAGTTCACCCTGGGAGTAAAACACCCAGGGTCAGTACAGGAGTGTCTGTTCTCAGTGACTCACTTAGCTATGTAAGTGCATACTGTATGTTTCCCATCAATTCAGTATTTAGCAATATACAAAATCAGTTAGAAAGTCTCCAGTGTAGTGCAGATCTCCACCAAGGCCTAATAATCTACACCGTTTTGACATTATTTGTACTTTCAGCACCATACTGAGCAGATGACAGAATAGCTTTTACTAGTTTAGGAACAAAGACCAATGTTACTGCCTTTGTACCACACCAGCTTTTCTTCAGCATCCTGTTTTTGAGTCTTTAATACAAGTGATACCAGAATGTTCACATACAGTACATAGAGTCTATCAAATTTGGCAGATCATGAATAACAAGAGTAGCAGTATAGAGTAATTACAACAAGATGCTAAATACAATATGATTATTAAGTATAAATGCATTAGTTAGATGCAGAACCTTTGAGCTTCCTTATAGATTTTATTAGTGCTTATGTTGTGTACATGCTGCCATTTATTCTGTTTGTTAGATGATAAATATATAACCTACCCGTTCTCCTTTGATTCCAGCACCCTGTGGTCCCCTGGGCCCCCTTGGTCCTGAGAGCCCCCGATCGCCCTGTAGACCAAAATCAGTTAATCTCTGTCAGTTACACTGCAGACACTTCAGATTGGGCCACAGCCAAATCTCCATTGTTCTCAGTGAACAGAGTATCGCAGAAGAGCATGCTGGCTCCTGTTCCCCTCTTGTGACTGATACACAATGATCCCATGCACAAGGAATGAAACCTTTCTTCTTTCTTTATGGCACTTCTTGAGTGCATGATTCTTTAAACTTTTCCACTATCCATGAAGTATGAAGTGATTATAAAAGCATCATGAGCAATAAATATGTGTGCTGAAATTCAGATCTGATCAAACTATTAATGTGCACGAGAGCGTATGACCACTTCTGGCAAATCCCCTTTTAAAAGAATAAAAAATCACCAGAAAGTAAAACTTATAATTGCCAGAAAGTCTGGAATAGCTTAAAACCAATGTGTAGTTGCTTGAGAACATTTTCAGTGTCCATTTCCCAAGAGCTCCCGTTAACAAATGGAAGTGGACTCATAACCCTATAAATATGATCCTTTCATTGCCAGATTTACTCACAAGTTCTGTCTTCAGCTGAGGTAACAGTGGGATAGTACTGTTGCAATTTTACATGTATTTGAGTGTTATACGTTATTGTTGATTAATTAATTAAGTACGTTTTTTTATGCTGCTATTCAGCAAAACATGCTGCCTCCAATAATACTGTATGCTACATGTATATTTTACTTTGTAAGCCATATACTGTATTGTTGCACCATGTCTTCCATGTCTTTTTTATCAGACTGACATCACTTTCAGCAGGGAAAAACAGATGTAAACACAAATCTCAAAATTTGCCTTTGATATAACTAAAAGGTAAGCAGAGCTTGAAAGCCAGTTTTCCTGAATCCAAAGACAAAACCAAAGATTCACTTCCACTTCCAGCTGGGGATTATTTTTGGATATCATCTCCAGTAGTGGTTTTTTATTAAATATTTAGGAACTACCACACTAGAGAGCTAGCTGACTGATAACCTTAGACAGTGTTATTAAAGTGCTGTGAGCTTTGGTTTTTCAAATATTTACTGTTTTATGTAATTTATTTTTCTGCTTATTGATTACTTTTCTAGCAGTGCTGCACATGAAAATTATGTGGTTCCATATATTTTCACTTGAGCTGTTAGGGCACTTTCACTAGGGATAAAGTGCTTTGCTGAAATGCACCTTGACATATTAAGCAACACAGGGGATAGTCGGGGCTTTGCTTGCACCACATTTTTTTATCCCAGTGTTTTTTATGGGTAGCTATTTCCTCTCTTTGATTGTCCATCCAATTTAATGTCCTTGTAGACCACTCTTGACAAGCTCTTTTAAATAACTCTGTACATTAGATGACATTTTTGACAAATGACAAATCATTAACAGTGCATGAGTAAAGCAAGATAGTTCTCTGCAATAGTTTCACATTTATTGATCTTTCTGAAGCATTTAAGCATTACTTGATGATTAACAAATAACCTATTGTTATTGAATTCATTTGTTACTCTGAGGTTTTCTGACTTGTTCAGACTTCTTCACCAGTGATAGACTCAGAATAATACCTTTGGTCCAGGGAGCCCTTCTCCTTGTGGTCCTTTTTCTCCTTGAACACCTTGTGGTCCTTGAGGCCCCTTTAAACCAGTGTAGAATATGTCAACCCATTGATGGCAGATCAAATTACATTTCTTTTTTGTCAATGAATCACATTTGCCAGTGAAATGTTTATAGAGATCACAATTTATTCAACAACTTTGCCATAACCCTGTGTCTTCTTAACTTACAGGAGGTCCATATTCACCTACACCCATAGGACCAGGAGGCCCTGGTCTACCCTGGAATCCCATGTCACCCTGCAGATTAATATAGTGACTTAATTTAAATGGAGAAACTCAAAGAAAAGTATTCACTAAATAAACAACCACAAATAGTCATAAATTACAATTAAGTGTTCATAACATGACTTACTTTTGGTCCAGGAAGTCCAATGCCAGTTTCCCCCTGAATTCCTGGAGGGCCAGGTGGGCCACGTTCACCCTATGATCACAACATAATAACAGCAGTGGAACCGGGAGCTAAAATCATGGACCAACAGAGCAAAGGATCAGGTCAGGAATCCTGAAAAACAACTATAGTATTATCCTTTATACTGGTCTGTCTTTCTTTTAAACCTCTCTATTTAAAACATTCATTCACTGTGTTAAAACACTACACTGAAATATACTACTTAACTAAAAGCTAAATTTAGTCATATACAATACTATGCAAAAGTCTTAGGTCACCATTAGATTTGTAGATTTAGCAATGTTATAATGGCTATATATATTTATTTATCAAAATACAACTAGAAAATATAGTAAATAAATATACAGTATTAAACACAAAATTGTCAGAAGATAACAACAAACTGTTCTAAAGAAGTGTGAGGAATTCAGAGAGGTCAAGAACAAAAATAAGAGTGGGAAAGCAAGAAAACAGTTAAAATCTGATTAGAAGTTTCTCAGAGTTTCTTCTTTGAGAGACCGAATGAACTCCAGCAAGGACCTGATTTAGCATCTGGCAGCTTCATCTGGATGCCAAGTTGATCCTTCCACAGTCCGAAGAAGCTTGATCAGGAACGGTATTTGTGGAAGGACGGCAGCCAAGAAATCGCTTTTTCAGAAGGGGAACAGGAAGAAAAGGCTGAGATATGCAAAAGCTCGCAAAGACTGGAGTGAAGATCAGTGGAGAAGAGTATTATGGAGTGATGAATCAAAGTTTGAAATGTTCAGGTCCAGTTGTTGACAGCATGTGAGAAGAAGAGTTGGAGAGAGATGGAGGAATCAGTGCTTGCAGCCTTCAGTGAAACTTCAAGATAGTCTCCTCAAGAGAATTCAAGCTGCTAAATGAAAAGGTATGTCACACTAAATGCTGACTTTGGGCTGTAGAAGCCATTTTGTCCTGAAAATTGTGTTTTTTTTATGCTGTGTAGATATTTCCTGTATTTTCTAGCTATATCTCAATAAGGAGACTGAGAAATACAGTAAAAATAAGACCACTAAGACTGAAAAAGCCGCCTATATGGCCTCACATGATGAGACACTGAGCATAAACTGACTTTACATGTATGTATGTTATTGACTGGCCTTGCTGGCTGAACTGATAATGTCAAATTTGACATAGGGGTCCATTACCAGACAAACAAGGCTCTGTGCTGTATGGTTAAGCCAAGGGTGGTGACAGTTAAAAAGAATCACAAAAGAATCTACAGGTCACAGCACATGTGCACAATGAAGTGGGTGAGAGTTGTTCAAAAACACCTGACCTGTTTTCCCAAAGGGCCCTCTGGTCCAGTGTCCCCTTGTGGTCCCGCTAACCCCTGAACAAGAACAACATACAGCCATTAATATAGAAGCAACAAAGCCATTTTGATATATGTGTGTGCACATGTGTTTGTAGGCCATTCTGTATGGATGACAGGGAATGTCTGACTTGATCATATATTGTAGTGATTTCTGCAGCTACAGTATTTCTTTTTGTGCAATATGAATGTTCTTTTGATTTAATAACTCACACACAATATTGCTAAAGCAAATAGGGGATCAGTGGGTGTTTCCAATAGTACACAACTATGCAAATCTAAAAAGTAAAGCTAATATAGTCAAATGTACTTTGATTATGGAATTAGCTGCATTGTACTTCAAGCTGTAACCTGATACTGCATGGGTTATAAGTCAGAACAGCCCTCTGCTCTTTTTTTTGTCTGCTTGTATAAAAAATATAAGATGTTATTTATCAAAAATTAGAAACACATGCAGTAAATAGCAACTAACCTGCAGACCTCTAAGTCCTCTTGCACCAACTGAACCTTCAGGACCCTGAAGCATGTTACAGGGAAGATCATAACATCAAATAAAGTAAGTGTAAATAATTATGCAAACATGATATTCAGTATGTGTAGAGTCTGCGATGTTGCCATACCCTATCTCCTTTGATTCCTGGAGTGCCACACTCACCCCTCTCACCCTGTGTTACAAGTATTAGCACAGTTTCAAATTGTGTCCAACAAAATTAATTATTTTCATTGTCACTAACCTGAATTGCATACCCTTTCTCCTTTGTAACCTGGTTTTCCCTGAAAATAAAAGTAATGAGATGTGTGAATAAACGTAAGTGACAGTAATGAATATTTTCATTATTTTGGTCATAAATAGCTACATTTACCTCAGCACCCTCTCGCCCAGGCAGTCCGCTTAATCCTGCTTCACCCTGTTATGACATATGATGTTATTCAGTATTACTGTATAAAGTAGATACCTTAACACCAAATGTAGTCTAAATTTACATCTTTTCATGGGTTTAGAACAGAAAAAAAACTGTTGAGATATCATAACCTGGACAGAACATCAGTATTTATCAGTCCAACCACCTCTAAAGAAATCACCAAGGACCTTGTCACCACTGAGGTTGTAACTACATATCATCAATGTAGCAGTGATAAAGGTTGTTGTGCTGTCCTAAAAGAGAGCCAAGTGGGAGCATACTGAAACAGAATCAGAACAGTGCCTAAAATCGAAACTTGGGGTACTCCAAAGGAGGTGGGTGAACAGAAAGAAGAGAGGAAAAGAAAAGAAGTTTCAAGTGATAACAGAAACTGTTTTGTATAAGAGACAACTGCAAAGCATGCACCTAACTGTTATAATCATTAGGTTCATTGGTATCTTATACATTTAGATTACATCCCTTATTGCTTTAAGATGATTAGCATTTGTTTCCTGAATGCATCTCAGTACTTCCCCAATGAATTAATCAGTATCCTTTTGGACCTGAAAAAACAATGTTAATAAGTGATACAACTGTTTGTTTATTCTTACAGAAGGTAAAGCATTATACTATAAGCAAAAATATTTCTGACTATTTCCACTTTACTATGGGTTATAACACAGATTTTTAAGTGTTATCTGATACTACTACAATTTGTATTGGATGACTCGAACATCTTTTTTTTTTTTTTTTTTTAAATCTGAATATATAATCTGGGTGTGGAGCACTGAAGAAGTGTAACCCTGAAAAAGCCCACTAGCTAAGAACACCATAGTGCATACAGTATGCCCATTAAGAGGTGTACACCTTTTGGCCTTTAAGCCCTGGAGCACCATCCTCTCCCGGACGACCTTTCTTTCCCTGGAGAAAGAAACAAGATATGGGTCAAAGCTTGATTGATTGTTCTTCTGAGTTGCTCTGGTCAGTGTACACTGAAATCATTCCTGACAAATAGACAAGTCTATGACCATATCTTCTGCTGAGGGGTGTATGACAGTTGAACCTGTAGGTGGACATGATACCTCATGTCTACAGGGCCAGGGGTCATTGTCTTGTGCTGCACCTGGGCAGTGTTTTATCACCATGAAACTAATGAGAATAAGTATGAGAGCCTCTTATTCTGGGTGCAAGAATTTGAAGAATCTCTCTGAGGAGAAAGCACCTGGTTAATGACCACTCCGCTGTGTGTCACGTGTTAGAAGATGATTATATGTCAGGTCAGTGAAAAGCTTGAAGTGACCTGAACTGCCTGTTAAATCGGGAGGAGAAGGAACTGGATGAAAGTCTACATATATGTTTGAACATGGGAGGGGGTGTGTACAGTGGCTGGGATCATCATCATCTAGCATCACACAGAAACTATGTCTGGTGCTCCTCATGCCCATACTGCTGTCCCACTGACCCTGGCAGCAGTAGGGATTGTGTTTCAGATTCAGAATGGCCAAGGGTCCAGTTTTATATCTCTAGTTTCCATGCAGGATACTTATGATGCATGGGAAGTTCACAATAACTGGTAGAGACAGGGCATGCGACAAACATACTGTATTTCTCTAGGAATAACGAACTGCAGTCTCTCCTCTCCTTTCTCTGTTGGAATAAGTGTACTTTTAGATTATGGGGCAGGACCACCTATCCACTTACTTTGCTTGTGCAAGTAGCTGCAGATAATTCTGACAGGAAAAAAGCTATACACCTGCACAACTACCATAACCAAAGTATCAGAATCATGTCAGATTTCTCTGCAGCTCTGAGACACCTCAAAGGAAACTGTTCTTTGGCTGTGGGATATTGTGAAAAGTGTGAGGCTAAATACTTACCCCAGGCCCACTGGGTCCCCTCTCTCCTTTCTCACAAGCACATCTCTGAGCTGCAGGGCACTTCAAAGAGAAGAGTTATGGTTGCTAAGCTGTCATGAATGTAATGTGGTACAGTCCAAATGCACATCTTCATTTAATTCCGCATTATTAAATAATATGTGTTGTCTAAATGTAATAATACTCACTCCTTCTTCAGCCAAACCAGTCTGCAAAAAAGTTGATAAATAACAATGTTGACATTAACAACATGATACAGTTCCTTGCTAAGTTTGTGTTGTGATCAATCAGCACAACAATAAATTGTGTAAATATATTGCTCAAATGCAGGGGATGTAAGTGTGTGCAAGTCAAGAAAAGATCACAGTTTAAAAGTTGTTTCTGCTTAAAGGAAGAAGATGTGAGATTGCAAGACAAACACTTTTTCCCACTATGAAAGGAAAGCCTAGGGGATATGCTCTGACAACCTGAAGATGTCAAACACTGAAAAGCTTATATCCAGAGCTGTCATAGACATTCTTTCCTTTGTTTCCCTAGTGCATTATCATCATTCCATCTGTATACAAATACACGAGTGAGCCTGCCCATTTGTCAGCTCCAAACGGATGCTTCAACTTTCTTATGACAAGGTATTATACTCACAATCCCAGTGACAATTTTTTCAACAACATCTTCATCTTGCAAATTATGGACGAAGTCAGAGGCTGGGGAGCTGGAAAGTAGCCGGAGCTGGGCTACATTGGCTGGCTCTTTGGCTGCCCGGGTGATGCCCAAAGTGAAGAATTTGATGCCCTGGTTCTTGGCATCAGCAACAGCTGAAAAAATATCAGGGTTCCTCGGGTGGGAAACACCATCTGTAAGCAGCACTGCTACCCTGATGCTGCCAGGGCTGGACTCCTCCAGGTAGATCTTGGTCATGTTGGTGATGGCGTAGGTTGTGTACGTGCCATGCCCGATGTAAGTGATGGGAGCTATATGTATCTTGAAGTTCTCTGTGCCCCTCCAGTCTCTGAAAGTTTGCTCTGTGATGACATGACTGCTATACTGCAGCAGAGCAACCCTGAAGCTCAAGCTGCGGCCAACCTGCAACCGTACCTGTTGCAGCCGCTCCACTATGTTCACAGCAAACTGCTTTTCTTCTTCATGATTGTCCTTTGCACTCTCCGAGCTGTCCAACAAGAAGGAGAGCTCCAAGCTACAGTCCTCGTCTAGGATGGCTGTGCATGCACAGAACAAGAAGGATTGCCAATAAAACACACTTTTACATGCGCTGTTCCTTTCACTGAACAAATGACTGCCTTTTTTCATTTAATTTGATATAAAAAATGCATTTTTTCTCAGAATTTGCGGTCTGAGTCTTCACAAAGAAGAACTATACAGTAGATTATTATCAAATCCAGATTATGATTAATCTGTCAAAATTAAGAAAAGCAAACACGCATAAAACCTTTAACACTAAATAAAGTACAGTAGTAAAATAGGTACAATCTAGGTCTAACAAGGCAAATTAAAAATATTTACGTGTCTTTTCTTACCTTGCCCATCATGAATATATGCACCCAGAGGTTTGGCCCTGGATTTCTTGTTAGTTCTCCTCTCCTCATACAGGTCTCGGGCCCAGACACTGGTCAATGCTGTGATCAGCAGTGCAGATGTAAAGGAGGGGAACATCCTGCCCCCAGCTGAGAAGAAAAATAGCTAAAAAATATCAAAAATGTATATCACTGTTCACAAAAGTACTCTGTGCATTAAATCAGAGTTAAAGAGATTGTGCGTCCATACTGTACACTATAAGACCATTTCAGAAAACACTTTAAACTCAAACAATTTTTTTTTTTGCTCAAAATAATCAAGCAGTCATCTTCATATACTGTGACTCGCAGACTAATCTCCTTCAGTAAAGCTGCAGTTTCTAGTTTTCACTATTCTATTGAATGCAGCCAAAAAAAGCAGACTTGAAGAAGGTAGTAAGAAGAGCAGAGGACCAGAGTGCACAGTGGGCTCCAGTTAGCCCAATGACTGTGCAATAGCAGCAGCAGCAGCAGCAGCTTTAGTCATTCTGGGGGGCAGAGTAAGAGACCCTGAAACACTCATTCCTCCTTTATAAGGGGCCAGCAGACGAGATCCCATGGAGTCTTGCCAAGACTCATGCCTTACCCTCAGGGTAGGGGAAGGCTGCTGGAATATGTCTGCAACAATGAAGTAAGGTAACGTGTTGGCTCAGTTTGGAATTTTAATTACTCCAAGTACAATCGTCAGGGCAATGTTATTAACTGCCAGCAGAAGTAATAGCTAGTAGATACATTTACACACTATGGTTACACTTAAAGAAAACAGCACTTGGAAAAATGGCAACAACATCAAGAGGTGATGAGAAAGTGAAATTGATGGCAGCCTAAATTCCACAGGTGTGGTGTTTTAAGGTTTAGAGGCAAAAGCAAAGGCCTGGTCACCTTTGGCCTCTGCCCTTGATTTTGGAATCATCATAACAGCACTCCCTTGAGAAAGGAAGGTTGAAAGGTAAAAACTTTCTAAATTAGTTCTAAAATTGCAAAGCAATGGTGACCAGTGAAGAGCTGCTAGAAAAAGAGCAATCAGATCGTGTTCTGTTACACATAAGAAACAGTGCATAATCAAAACGTTCTCAAAAAACCTTAACGAGACCCTTCTAAGACACGAGCTAACGTTACTGCAATCAACAAAAGATAAAGGGTCCACAAATAGTATAGAAAGACTTTAAGCAATGACGGCCTCACAGTATGCTCAAACAATGATCTGTTAGTTACCTAAATGTAGAATATCTTGTGTTGTTCCGTTGTGATATAGTTTCTTTTATTTATTTAATATATTTTTCTTATTAGAAGGGGGTTACACTCAAAAGGTGAGTGACATGAAACTTATATTTCAAAAGATGATTTACAAAACTTTCAGGTGGTATTTCACCTCACAGAACCTAAAAATGACCATCTGATCCTTCACTTGTCTAAGTGACCTTTTGACATGCTTCTGGGGTTGGTCCTGTGCAGACTGGTGTAAGATTCATGGAGCTTTTTCCTGCTGTGCTTCAGGTGAAGAGGCTTGTACTGCGACGCTCCAAGCAAGAAGTAATTAGAGGAGATTTTCTGACACAAAGGAATGTTGCACAGTGCAACATTGCAACTACCACTGAATGACAGCTTGGCAAAGTTCACCACATTAATTTGCTCTGTGGTAAATGACACCCATTCATAGTGTTCCTATACGCTGCAGAAACATTTTTAAGTTGTCAAGTTGTCTTTCTTCATTTGCAGATCCTACAGTACAGTATATTTTTTTGTTCTGGTTTGCTTCCTTTTTTCTGAGCTGGCACCACTGTTAGTGAACAAATATTCTTGGTGAAAAGTATTTGATTTCATTAAAAGTCACATTTGCAAGAAAACATCCCTTTTATACTTCTAAGGTTTAGCCTATCATGTGTCTGAGTTTCTTATTCAGCTCCCTTTCCTGTGTAAGGAGGTTGGTGCTGTGCTCTTTGAAGGCTTCGAAATCCTGTAAAATAATTAGAAAAGAAAACATGTCGAACGCTGTATGGGTCAGTGTCAGTTATAACGTTTAATATTGTGGATTTCAACAAACCTTTTCTAGTTTCTCATATTTTGTCACTGATTCATCAAGAGCAGACTGGAGAGATTTGACTCTTACATCTGCATTAACAGCTTCTGCTTCCTGTTCAAACCTGAAGCAAGATCGAGGACAAATAAGAACATTACTTGTTGTACTCAGTGAAACATTGTTGATTCACGCTTTACCTGTCCTCTGCTTTGGCCCAGGCTTTTCTTTCTTCTTTCCATTTTTTCTCCAGCTGCTGGATTTCCTCTTGTTTTTCCTGCAATTAAGACCAATTAATATGTCCACTTCATTACATGAAGTGATTGGTTAGTTCTGCATAGAGCTGTTGATCTTCAGCGAGAAGAACAAACTCGGTTACCTGTATCACTCTCCCTCTTTCCAAAGACACTGATAATAATTTATCCTTCTCTTTGGTGAGGCTTGTTATCCTTTCTCTCATGTTGAGCTCCTTCAGTGCATGCTCTTCTTCAGCATGTTGGAGTTTCAGCTTCTGGTCTGATCATAGAAAAATGGCCATGTTTTACAGAAGCTTGTAATTTTTTTTAACATTTGAGAGAATAATCAGGCATTAACTATTGACCTCTGTACATCTCCACAGCCTCTCTTTGCTGTTGCTGAGCATCATGCAATTGCTCAAGTACGGATGCCTCCTTGGCTTGATGTTGAGTTGCTTGTTCCAGGAGTTTTGACTGCCATCCAGCTAATGTCACCCTTAAACAGATGCAAAATGCAGCATCAAAAGTATGATGTTTATAAGATGAAAAGATTAAACAATAAATTGATCTTTCTATGCTATTAATAACTGACATAGTTGCTTTTCTTACTGATATTCAGTTTCTTTATTTGTGTATTTTTCTGTCAGTTGTTTCATTTCTTGCATCAGTTTTTGAACAATCATGTCACTATCTTGTGATTTTTGAGAGAGGAGTGTGTCATTTTTGGCCTGCAGCTGTTTGTTTTCCATTTTTAACTGGGCATTTTGATTTTTGTACTCATACATGAAAGCAATAATTGCTTGATTGTTTTCAGCTAAATCCATAAATCTCTTCTCTAATATCTCTGCCTTCATTCTTTCTTCGGCCAGTTCTTTCTGGTGCTCTGTCGCTCTGTCCTCCAGCTCCGCATTCATTTTTTGCAGGGCTTGATATCGAACAAGCTGATCATCTGCTCTCTCTTTCAGTATGCAGATCAGATTTGACTGTTCATCTATCCTGGACCGCAGCATCTCTGTCCCTGTCATATCCTCTGCAGAAAATCTTAGTTTCTCCAGTGACGTCTGAATATTGTCCATATGCTGAGAACAAAGGAAAATGCCTTGTGTTAAAATATGACAGACATGTTGATGCACTGGCAGCTTCTTAGTAAGGTTATACTACGTCTGGACTAGAGCCTGAATTTTTGATGTTGACACAAGTATCAATATTAAAGAGTTTTAAAAAAATCTGATAATGATATAGTGGTGTAAAGAACTGTGGTCAACATATGAACCCTGGGGAACATTTTACTCCTAAATATAAACTTGTTAGTGCTCCCTACTAGATGAAGTGCAATGTGTAATGGTTTTAACTGAATATCAGCCCTGTTGATTTATTGACTGGAATTTAGTTTGGATGATGCCCCCTCCCCCCAACTTGCAAAGACCCCAACTAGCGTTAAACTGATATTAACTTACCTCCATCGTGTTTCCCTCCTTCCTGAAATTTTCTGTATTTCTCTGTGGAGTTGCCATGATGAGCAAAAGCAGTTAAAGGGTAAAGCTTGCGTAGACAAACGGTTATTTATTCACTGAATGCTCGGTTAGTACAACTTTAAAAGAAAGTATCTCCGAGTTTCAGTTGCTGGGTTGCTAATGGCAACCATCTTTGAGCAGTGGCAGGTGACGTGGTGACGCCGCTCGGCCGCACGATGGCGATGTTGGGCTTCTTACCGGTCAACAGCACAGCGAAGCACCACAGTCCGTCTTTACAAGAAGGAGCAGTTTTCTTATGTTACTTAAATTATGTTTCAGTTTGGTAAAATTTTAGTCAGCTCTGGCTACTTAATTGTACATAGCAGCTGTCTTTTTTGTTACTCTTCATTTTTAGATCTAGTTAGCTATTGCGTTGGATTTATTTAGGCGAGTTACCTGTAGTATTCCTTCAGGAGTTTAAGTACACGGTTTTGAATATATGATGACGTTTCAGCCTCTTACTGCATTGGTTTATTATGTAGAACACGCTTCCAATTAAAATATTGCCCAAATCAAACTGGATGTGTAAAACGTGCAACCAAGGGCCTGGGTCTAACTCGAGCCAGACACCTTGAGATTACATGACACAAGTATAGGCCTTCAGGGCAATCTAATTTAAAACTGTTCGTAACGTTGGTTTTACAGGTTATCCCTATTACTCCCGTTCTTATTTTTCTCCCAGGAGCCCTCTTGTAACCCCCTCCGACTCCCAAGTGTGGAGCAAATAAACTATTGATAGCACTCCGGACCAGTCGGACCTGCGTGGCATTATGCAGATTCCAGGCCAGAGGGCCGAGGCTGGGTTGGGGGAGCGGCTGTCCTGGTCTTTGTGCACGCCCCTTTTCATCAACTAGCGGGCCAAGAAGGACAGACCAGAGGAAAGCACCAGCATCCTAGCCCCAGTCCCTGCAGCTCCTCCATCTGCACAGCAGAGCTGGACGTACCAGCCAGAATGTGGAGAGCACTGCTACTTAAACTGCTTTTTGTCTTCATGTGCTGTGATAGATGGGGCCACACTGAAGGTAAGTAATGTGATTTATTTTCCCTCTTACTTTTTTCTGTCCCTACAGGCTGTCAAGCTGAATGATTCATTAAGAAGCTGCAGTGTTGTGCTACTAGTGAGTCACCCAGTGCATTTCTTGTTCAGTCAAAACAAACCACTTATTGTTCCTGAATTAATATGCCTTTGTGTTTATTTAAAGTATAAACAAAGTGTCCATCTAATGATTTGAATTCAAGTTTTATGGGAATCAGCTGAAATGGAAATAACCTTGTGTGGATTCAAAGGGCTACTTTTCCAATGGAGCTGCCCAATAACCTTGAGTAATTTTAATGTGGATACTAGGTAACGCAGTTCTGGCTCTGGAGCTCAATGTTTTACACATAGTATTACTTTAAAGGTTGAGCACAATGCCCTCCTCAGACAGACACAAGTTCTGCTGAGGAACTTTTGCCTGAGCTTTACTGTTGCTAGGTAACAGAAAAGAGCATGTGACTTACAGATAGTCTGCAGGACTGAGAGCTACTAGTACACATCTCATTGAGTGGAGCAGATTTTACGCTGCAAACCACTGATTCAAACTTAATTCCAACTCAAGGAAGAACTTTCTAACATAAAACGAAACGCTTAGACACTGCTCTTTATGAAGTCCTGTGTTTGTGTCTTGTGTTTGTGTCTCAGCTAGATCCTTCTTCTCAAATTGTAATCTGCTTTCTTTTTGCTCAACCCTTAGTATGTAAGCTCCTTAGTGTGAATCAAGCAACTAATTACACAGCAGCTGCTGTAGAATGGAATCATTTCTACCTAAGGAGCAGTGTGGAGTTAAGAAAAAACTGTACTGAGAGTTACACTGCAGCTACCACCTTCGTGTTTATTTATTATTATACATCCTGGACCTATTTCATTAGTGGCTAACAGGCACACAAAAGCAGAAAAGGTGAAAGCTACATACCAAAGAGACAGTGCAACCATGTTGACAGTGAGACCGTGGCATTTATTTAAAAACAAACAAACATCTGGCATTACCTTTAAATCACAGCATTGCGTACTTGCAGCTGAAATTTGCTGAGGGTCAACTCAAATGTACAAAATGATGACTTAACTAAAACCACAGTAACTCCGTACACCGTGTCAGCATGTTCACGTTGATTATTAGCACAGATTTTGTTGTGATTAACAGAGCAGCGTCAACGTCCGGTTAAACAAAACCGCACAGAGACTCGTAGGCTGTGCTGATGTTCCACTATTTATCTTTAACTTGAAGTTTTAATAGCAATGCCATGTTACAAGGGTGCAGTGATGTCTGAACCGGATTGGACAATGTAACACTTAATAATGTATTCAAACGATTAGTAAAGGTTCATTTGTGTCCTTTAACTAGGAGTTTTCTCTAATCTCTATGTGGTCCTCCACAAAAATAACTTGTTTCCAGGACCTTCTGTAACACATTATCCAGGGATCAGCCTTGGTGTTGCTACAGAATGCTGACACTGCTCATGTGATGGTCTGTTAACTACCTTCTGCAATTTTTGCTGTTCCAGTCCAGACATGTTTTGTCAGAAAATTCAGTTTTCTCTTCTAATCATTGGCCAGAGAACTCCTAATAACCTATTAAGTGCACAGTAAGAACTTTAATGGTGTTACAAAGTACATTTTTATATTATAAGAGGAATATCAATCTGATTATTGGAAACAGACATGCTTGATTACCATGTGTTTGTTAGTATTTTGGACATGTGCGGGATTCGAGATTTGATCAGACTTATTTTTAGTGAAAATGTGTAATGAGATTGTTAGAAAATGTTGTGTTCAGACTTTTCAAGACGCACAGAATTGGCCAGCACGTGCATGTTAAACCGCACGCATGCCGGCCTCTTTCCGGTGTAGGAGCCTAAATCCTTGTGCAACAGTAACACTACGTTAGAAACAGGAATGCAGTTGGCACAAATAGTGAGCAAATCCTTTCTTTTCCTGTAGCTCCCTCAGTCTAGGTTACAGACACTGCAGTTGGAGTTTAGCCTTCAACCAACAATTGGTTAGCTGTCACTCACTTTACAGAGGAAGAATAAGTTGTTCAGCGGCTGTATTATTGCAGAGTGACGACATAATTTATAATTCTTTTCAGTCATGTTTTTGTTTAGGCGCGTACCAAAAATCATGTCAAGTATTCCTCAGTTCTTAGCTGACCAAGGCTTTATTTCTCACTCTGTTTATTCCCATGACAGCGTCAAAGCCCCTCAGTTTTTCACTGTTTAGTGTGTAGTAGTTAGAGCCAAAGTCACTTGTTTGGCAATTGACTGCATTCTGCAGCATTGATTTCCATATGAAATAGGCAGCAGCACTTCGCTCTGACAGCATGGATGGGTCCAGCGTTTCATGCTGCCAGCGGCCGTTTTCTCTACATGTATTCAGTTAGTGCAGAGGGCTGCACCAAAACAAGATGGCATTGATGAAAGTTTGAAGGCATCTCTCAGGCGCTCCACGTGACAAGAAAGAGATGTTTTATTGGTAGTGGACAGGTGCCTTCTTCATGGGTGGCCATGAGACGGGAGCCTTTTGTTTTACCATATCACCTTATTTGTTGTACTTTATTTGTACTGTCCATCTCTTTTTTTTTAGGGTGACACTTCCAGTTATGAGTTTGCATCCCTGCTGGCACCTCTTTTGTGCCATTGTAATTTCACAGTGGGGTTTAAAGCATTTGGCGGGTTTCATTCTCATGAAAATTCCTCTACTGCTCTTCTTTGTTGGGCAATAGTAGGGCGCCCTTATCTTCCTGCTTGGATAGTGTGGTGCTCTCTCCCGCTGTGGGATTAAGTTGCTAATTAGAATAGACAAGGCTAAAAAGAAGGGAAAGGAAAACATCAAATTAGACAAAAAACACCCAACTAAAACATTAATAAAGAGGCACTCATCATCAAGACTCAGCATAAACATACTTATTAGCACCAGTCACCCTGCCATTCACATCATATTTACTGACACGGTCAAGTTGGGACTTTGTCACGATGAAGACGTTGCAGTTGAAGTTTAAGGAAAAGTTACACAGAAAACATTCTTTTGAGGAATGTAAGATGAACTCTCACACAGGCTTGTGCTGTGGAAAGGTTCAGCTACAGTGTATCTGTCACCTTTCCCAGAAGTGATACTGTCAGGAAAACACTGGCTGCATTTGAAAGCCTCCAGCAGATTGGTTTCTCCTTGGCATATGTGGTTTTAAGTTGTCATGGGCTGAATGTATGGGAGCGCAAAATATACCTTGATCTATATACAGATTTTCACTGTGGTATTTTATTTTATTTTTCAAATCCATTTTAACAGTTTGTTTAAATCATGTTTTTAAAATCTTATTGTTACATTGTTCAGTTTTAATATAACAGTTTTTTCTGTTATAGTGTTCTCCAGGCATTTAATATGTAAATGTATTGAATGTGCCCTTTATTTTCAGGGGAAATACCGTATTTGTTTAAAACGGTGCATCTCTTAGCCACTTTATAGTGTGTGCACCACTTCTCCTTACTGATATGCAGTGGATGCAATAGATGCTGAAACCACTTGGATCGTCTTGCAACAAAGGCTCCCTTTGAGCAAATTGTGAGCAATTTTATCATCAGTAAACTGAGCAGGAGAAAAAGGTTTTTTCTTGGTTAGTTGCTCAGGGAGTGAAAGATACAGCCTGTTTTGCTGGATTGGTCATAAAGAGGTTTGGTGGTTTACTGCCTAATTAAGAATTCTTGATCAGAGCTTATGCGAGGCTTTTAGTGCAGTAGCACAGGCAGCGACCCCACGACTGTTGAGAAAGTGATCCTTCTTTAAAAGAATACGTAAAAGGGATGATAACCCCCAACTCTACGTCCAGTCACAGTATTTATCAAGCAAAAACACTGTTTGTTAATAGACAATATGTTTTTAGTCATATACATTAAAGATGCAATTTTTTTTATTGACAGTTGCTGAGCTGCTCAACTCACATGTAGAATTACACTTTGGCACAACATTTCATATAATTCCTAGTAAATTTATGGCACTATGGAGGAACTGTTTATCTATAGCAACATATGATTTTAGATAGATTATGCCACTATTCGTTTCGGCTGTTGATCAAGAAGGAAGAATGTTTAAAAATGGTTGATAAGACAGGACAGAGATAGACCAGCACCCCCATATATGCACCGCTAATCACCACCTCACAGCTCTTCTCATGAAGAATTTGGCAAGAAATGGTTGTGGTACCACCCAGTACCACTATTTATTCCGATTACATTTCAGACCAGACAGGATCAGCATGCACCATAGATCAGGCTGTCAGAAAGACAATCAGAATTGCACATTCCTAGTTGGAGGGTTCTGATGGAGTGCTCTGCCACTGAAGTATGCTGCCTGAATCAATCTCTTCTGGAAAATGTCAGGGAAGGTGGAGTGGTGGTGCCTTATCTCTACAGATGTCACCCAGTGAGAACATCAAAAGGAGGCTCAGGATGAGTGTGAAGATTGTCCAACTGTTTGGCAAGATGGCTGGCATGCTTCTCTCCAAGGATTGTCAGTGCTATTAACAACATGCTTCATCAGTGGAAGGCATCCACTGCCATGTTTCTATTAAACAGCGTTTTTCAGTATATTCATTTATTCAGTCAAATTGATCAGTTCTCATTTTTGAGAACTTATGTTTTTATAGGTTTTGCCCCCAGTCTTCAGGGAATTAGGATGGACAGGATCACAAGTTTTGGGCACAATTAATAATGATATTAACAGTAATGTCTTCAGTGTTAAAAGTGAATTGAAAAAGTACTGAATTATGCCTAAATGTAATTGTACATAGGATGTGAATTGGGGCAGTTCCGCTGTGGGACAGGCCGATGTATACCTGGTGATTGGCACTGCGACGGGACATCAGACTGTGTGGATGACTCTGATGAACACGACTGCCGTGAGTTACTCGTTATATCACACTGTATGCCAATATGTTATTCCTGACAGAGGTGGGGTATTTACTATGCTTGTTGGATATGGGTGTCAGTCCAATCTGAAATTCAGCAGTGGTTGAAGGCTTATTCAGATCCTTTAGTTAATTAGCTTCTTTCAGATTTTAACTTGTGAAACCAAAATACAGACGTATTATTAGTAAAACATACCTATATTATCAAAAGTAAAAGTATTCCTCTTTAGGTGTGGTGACAAGTCAAGGAAAAACTTGAATAAATGAGTCATCATCTTTGTCATCATCCAGGATGACAGTGTCCCAATCCATAGAGAACTGGGGGGTCACTGAATGATTTGAGGAGCATGAAAACGATGTGTCATATGCTGTGGCATTCACAGTCACCAGATCTCAACCCAGTTGAACACCTATGGGAGATTTTGGACCGATGTATTAGACAGTGTCTCCGTCACTATCATTGAAACACCAAACAAGCGCACCTAGAGAGCGCATGTACCAGCGCCAAGGCACAACATTCATCCACGCAAATGGGAAGAAACAAGAGATCCAGAGCAACAAAATGTGCCCTAAAATCCTTGATCCAGATTGGATCCAGATCATTTTTTAATGTATGATACTGTGCATCTTACCTGAACATTTCAGACTTCTATCTTCATTACAGGCCAAGTTTTGGTAGAAAATGTGTGTTAAATGGGGTTTTCAATTTTAATTTTAAATGGCCATCAGATCCAGAATCCAGATTCGATCTGAAAGAAATTTGGGCTGGTGACAGACACCGCCACATACGTGTGTCAAATTTCAAATAAAAACGACTGCGATAAGTTTTGCTGGAGATATGAATTTTTAAAAAATTTTGCCCTATTTTCAAGATAGTAATTTTTTGGTGCATTTTTTGTTATTTTTTTGTGACCTTGACCTTCTAGCACTTCTAGGTTTGTCCTCACCAATGTCTCTACCAACTATGCTGATGATCCATCCATGTTTGTAATCCTGCTAACAACCAAAAACATAACCTCCAGTAGAGTTCAAATTTGTAAAATCAGTGCCAAGGCACACATGTTGTGGCCCAACACCTTATTGACACACTTTATGTTGGTTGTAATTTGTCACTAAAATGTAGTTAGTAACTTTCCACAAGTGTATTTCAGTCAGCTGTTGTAGATAATGTGTGTATTTCCACAGCTCCTGTAACATGTGATGGCAGCCATTTCCAGTGCCTGAGTGATGGCGAGTGTATCCCAGATGTATGGGTGTGTGATGATGAGGAAGACTGTGAGGATGGCTCAGATGAAAGGCAACACTGCCGTAAGTACATTTTACAAATCAGCAAATCCTCGGGGGAAATATACCAAATTAATTTTTCTAACTGTCCGTCACATGCATTGAGAATTAACCACCAGAACTTTTATATTCCTAAGTTATCTCTTTAATGTCCCCTTGAGAAGCTCCAAGGTTAGGCTCTCCTCACTATCCAGTGCTTCACTGGAACCATACCACACTTGTTTCAAATGAAAAATTTTAATGCATTTTTTTATGGCTGCAGCATTCCATTACAACAGTATTGTATATTTAAAATTTTTATTATAACTTTTGTAATTTTATTAAGTTAAATTATTTTTATTATTTGATCATTTTAGTTATTATTACTTTTTTTTTTTTACTTTTAAAATCATTTTTGCACACTTCCATGTAGCTTACATAGAACATAGCACAACATATTTGGCATTAAATGAAACCTTGGTATTATGATTATAATCTTTAATGAAGGACTGTGTTTTTGACAAATATATTCCAAAACTGTGCCTGTCAAAGGGTTTGTGAGGCATAGGATATTACCGTGGTGTATTTACTTTATACTGTATGTACAACTAGATCATGTTTTCGCTACATGTAAGAAATAGCTGGCTCAGACTTTTGTATGTGTTGCTGATTCACCCTCCCATCTGTCCCCAGCTGGAAGAACATGCACCAGCGGCCAGTTCACCTGCAGTAATGGGGTGTGCATCCCAGGAGAATACCGATGTGACCATCTGGCGGACTGCTCAGATGGCTCTGATGAGAGAAACTGCCGTAAGTCTTCTCCAGGATGGTTTCCCTTTTTTTTTAATCTCAGGTTCCTGTGGCATTTTAATCAATTTGTTAAGATTAAGAGGCTCGCTGACTGACAGAATGGGCCACAATATGCTTCTTGTTGTCAGAGGTTGATTGCAGATTCCTTGGTGGATTAGTCAAGCTGGAGTTAGGCTACTATGGCATTATTGTGCTGACATGGTAGACTTACTACACTGCACACTGTGGTAATCTCACAACTGCATAAAGAATGCTGTGGCGACTGCTGTTGTTAAGGTGGTGGCGTTAAATTTGAATCTCTTGTCCTTCCCATTTCCTGAGCTGTTCACTTTTTAAAAGACATGAAAAGAAAGCTGTCAGGCTGATTTGAATGCTTAGCGCTGCCCTGATGATCATTCAACCTTTCAGATTACCTGGAGTGTACACAGCTGAGGTGTGCTAATGGGGCCTGCTACAACCGGACTCAGCGATGTGACCAGATACTTGACTGCCGTGATGGCTCTGATGAGGCAAATTGCAGTAAGAAGCCTGTCAATTTTAGAAACAGCATTTCCAAACAACCTTCACTTGGGCTGTGTAGCAATAGTTAACAAATCATCACCAAATGGTTGTTTTTGACTTTATTTTTTGTGTTCTTTAGCACAGCACTGCAACACAGGCCTGTTTTCGTGTCATAACGGAGCATGTGTTCCTCAACGCTATGTCTGTGACCATGACGATGACTGTGGAGATCGAAGTGATGAGCTAAACTGCAGTATGTAGCTTGCGTCTCTCTGCCCTCTCTTTTCCTTTAATCTAACTTTGTTGTCAGTCTGATGACTTTTACCTTATCTTTTTCCCAGTTAGGTAAACAAATAACTCTGTTCTCTTATTCATTTTAAAACTCTCTATTTCACCTACAGCATATCCTACATGCAGAGGGAACTACTTTACCTGTCCCAGTGGCCGCTGTATCCACCAGGTCTGGGTTTGTGATGGAGAGGATGATTGTGAGGACAACGCTGATGAAAAAGGCTGTGGTATGGATACAGTAGTTGAAAGGCAGTTATCATAAATCCAGTTAATTTTCACTGTTAGACATTTGTCTGGTTAAGGAACACTAGAATGGGATACGACTGGAGCTCTCTGTGTGAACCTGACTCATTTTCAGTCTCCATGGTTGGTTTGGTCTACTATGATGCTATGCCTCCGCTCCTTTAAGTGTGTTATTGAAATGCCTCTTTGTGGCACAAGATTGTGCACTCCCCGCCCCCGGCTTTAGAATTCCTCCTTATGGCTGTGAAGAGTGTGTGTTTTTAGAGGATGGGCTGCAGAAGCCCTCTGAGCTCCAGTGTGACCCCCTCAAAGCTCCACTCCACTGCATTGTTTGCAAGTGGCAGTCAGTTTTGATTTCGTTTTCTGTTCACTTCACACATCCATCCTTATACAGCTTAGTCCCAAATGGGGTCACGGGGCGGGGGGGCTGAAGCCAATCCCAGCCAACATCGGGCGAGAGGTGGGGTACTCCCTGGACAGGATGCCAGTGTATCATAGGGCCCACACTTAGAGACATTTGTGCACACACACACACACACACACACACACACACACACTCACACACACTCCTATGGGCAATTTAGAGACACCAATCAACCTGAGCAGCATGTCTTTGGACTGTGGGAGGAAGCTGTAAATTGTTTTTGTTTGCAGATAATGTGCAGCGGGAGTGTTACCCTGGAGAATGGCCCTGTCCATCCTCTGGCCTGTGTATCCCCATAAATCAGCTGTGTGATGGCACGGCTCACTGTCCTGAGGGAGAGGATGAAACTAATACCACTGCTGGCCACAACTGCAGTTAGTAACAACACATCTGGTGTCATATTCGTGTTAGCACATTTGCTGTCACTGAAACTGTGCCAAGTATATTCATCACTATCCTGGTTTCTGTGTTGCTCAGGTATTTGGAGATGTGCTGAGCTGAGCTGTGAGCATCATTGTCATGCTTCTCCTGAAGGAGGAACCTGTTTTTGTCCTTCTGGATATATAGTCAGCAGCAACAATAGCCGCTCATGTATAGGTATATATCCTGCATAAGCTTCACTGCTCCCTAGTCCAATGATTGAGGTTTTTCCTTCACATGGCAAGAATAGGTTGGGATGTCTATATTTTTGTAAAGTCAGTATCTGCAGGAGAAGGTCATTATTTTCATATTTGGGGTTTTCTACCTAAGAGCAGAACAATAGACAACAGAGATACTCAATCACAGGATACCAGAAGTAGGTCTTATTCACCCAAATAACACCTTAACTTTGTGCACTGAACCATTTATATTTGCTGCAATGCATCAAATCAGGTTTATAACAGTGCATTAAAAATCTGCCGTTTATGTATACCCAGAGAGTGAGAGGTGCTATATGTTTGGACTGAAAAGGTACATTGGACTGAAGGGAAGTGTTGTCCATTCACACCTCTGTACACTTTTACACCATTTTTTTTTAAAAACCTGTTGAAAATGTAATGTGACTCAAGCTGAAGTTTCATCCTCCAGACAGTGTTTAATGCTCATTTGCTCTGATCTTGATTTCATGCTGAAGACTTTGATGACTGTTCAATGTGGGGGGCATGTGACCAGCTGTGTGAGGACCGTATAGGCTCCCATCACTGCAGCTGTCGAGAGGGCTACACCCTGGAACAACACAGATACTGCAGAGCTGATGTCTCCAGTGAGTGTTTCAGCAGTATGCTCAGATTTTGACTATATGAACGACCCATCCCATCCACTCCACTGAGTGTTTATGCTTATGGTTGTATACCAAATATTGTTTTAGGT
>NW_018127910.1:52932-65806 GCF_001952655.1 Monopterus albus | reverse complement strand
GTTCTCTGCCTTTAGTGTTAGTGAAAAGAGTGTGTAATTATATTAGTTAGAAAGTGCTCTATCTCCATGAGTCTGAGTCAGGGATCTACATGAATGTGCTACATTCTGTAAATTTCCACCGATCCTTTAGCGCAATATGCACACTACAAAACTGATTTACGATTAAAAACAGCCAGTCTCAATTTGCAACCTAAAAATTCCTAAAAATTTTTTTCTATGCCATGTGACTTATTGCATGTTGTTTCCTTTACAGCTGGAGTTCCTTCCTTGGTATTTTCCAATGGCAGAGACCTGCTAATTGGTGACATCCATGGCAACAGCCTGCGCACTTTGGTTCAATCACAGAACAGAGGGGTTACAGTGGGAGTGGACTTCCACTATAATCTCCATAGGATCTTCTGGACTGATACCATTCAGAATAAGGTATGTTTGAATCAGTGTCAGTGTTTTATTAACTCTGTTACCACTATGTAGGTTACAGGGCATGGGCCACCCCCAGAGCAGCCTGCCATGCTTGGGTAACTTTATGTGGAATAGTCCAGTAGAGTTCGGACTTTATAGACTGCACCTTGTCAGGACTGCATTCTTTTAGTTATCCTTTAAAATATCAGCAAAGTTGATACTTTAATAATGGGATGGTTGTTGGCTCTTTTGTGGCTGGGTCATAATGATGGGGAAGCACATGTGGAATGGAATCCAAATGGTGCCTAATCTTGAAACCGTCTGATAGGCTGGTATGATATTCACATACCAAGGTACAATTTTTGTAACTCAATCTTGTACAAAGTAATCATGCTGTATTTGTTTTCAGTGGCACTGTCCATTTATATACACGTTCTTTGGCCAGCTAGAAAGTCTTGGGTTCAGTTTATGCCTTGGCTTCTTAATGGTTTGAACTGCAGTCACTGGGCTGAAAAACTAGGACATATCTCTGACTGGGCATCTGTGTGTATCAGTCACCTCCATGGCAGCATGTCAGATTAAAAGTAGGGAGAGCACAAACAGGGCATGTGAATGCAGCCAGAAAGGTTAAACTGCCAAGCTATTTCCACATCTTCAGTTTCTCTTTAAACTGGTAAGTTGAAAATCCTTTTTTAAATGTCCGGATCTTGTTTCAAAAGAAGCAGACCTGCTAAGAGCAGGACACCCCTAACCAACTTCACGGTGCTCCGGATTTCAGTATGGTATCAGGTAGAGTCACGGTATCAGTAGAGTGGCGGGTTCAGAAAGTCACCAGGTTTCACAGAAGTATAACAAGGTACTATCATCGGACAAGCAAACAAATAATCTTTCTCTCTCTGCCTCTTCCTACTTATGCCAGTACCATCACAATCATGTCCGCTGACTGCCAGGGCCTACTCTTAATCTTATATTCTTTCAAGTCTACCTTAAAACAGTACTCATTTGCTGATTTGTAAAGTGAAAGAGAGTGGTCTGCTCTACTGTAAACATTTCTCCATATCATAATGGCAGTAAAAGATCTTCTTTTAAAAGCAGTTTTAGTTTAACTGATAGGGAACAAAACCTATGGCCCACTGATGCACCCTTTTGATTTGTCTAACTCAGACTGCTGATGCGTACTAATAGCAGCAGCTAAATTTATTTTCGAATCGATTTTAGGAGGGGATGTTTTGACAGCCAGTGTGGGCATTTGGTATAATTACAGCAATGAGCAGCAGTTTCAATGTATCTACAAGCATGTGAGTGTTGTATTAGGAACCACTTGATAAAATCTGAGCCTCTCTGTTTTCTCTTTATCTCTTGAAGCAGTGACCACCTAAGGGCTGATTTCCTGATAACAGTGGCATCTTTTTCAACAGGTGTTTTCAGTGGATATGGATGGCTCCAACATGCAGGTGGTTTTAAATGTATCAGTTGACCACCCTGAGAACTTGGCGGTGGACTGGGTGAACAATAAACTGTATGTGGTGGAGACCAGTGTCAACAGGATTGATATGGTGGACCTTGATGGAAGTAACAGGGTCACGCTCATCACTGAAAACCTCGGAAACCCTAGAGGTTTGGCGTTGGACCCCACTGTCGGGTACGCACCTCTCCCAGTTTTAATCCATTCGTCTGTCCACATATTCTCGGTTCCCACATACAGTGTCTGTCATGCTTCATTGGCATGGAATAATGTTGTGCGTGTGTGTGTGAGATTAGCAAATTGTCCTGGGTGGATTAGTGAGGGTCATCTAAGCAATGACCCTTATTGTAATCTAATAGTGTAGTTCAAAGGGGGAGGAGAACCAGGTGTCTACAGAAAAATGCATATCGTAAGTTAATGTACAGCTCTTTGGTGAGATGCACAGCCATCCACATCGGGACATAATGTGATGCTGTGGATATCAGACTTAGTTAAAAAGAGGAAAGTCTTGTGTGTTTTATTATGCGTAATGATATTTTTTGTGCCTAGTAGTACATAGCGGCCCTCATGTTATGATCCCACCGTAGAGAAACCTGGCAGATGAATCATTTCCCCCTTCTGTCACAGGTATATGTTCTTCACAGACCGGGAGGCACTGAATGGGCAACCAAGCCTGGAGCGAGCCTTCATGGATGGTACCAACCGTTATGGGATTATTAGGAGTAAACTGGGCTGGCCAGCCGGTGTCACATTGGACATCAAGGCTAAGCGCGTGTACTGGGTTGACTGTCGCTATGACTACATTGAAACTGTAACATATGATGGCCTTCATAGGTAAATATGTCGTATGTTACTCTTAAAAAAGAATGCATCTTAAAAATGTTTTGATTATCTGCTACAAGCATTAAAGCTAATCTATAATAGTTCTCTAGGGGTAAACAAGTAAAATGATTCATGTATTTATAATCTAATAAATCGATATTCTCAACATTTTTTAAATAGAAAAACAGTAGTGCACGGCGGAACTGCGATTCCACACCCATTTGGCATCAGTCTGTTTGAGCACCATGTCTATTTCACGGACTGGACCAGGTTGGCTGTGATGAAAGCCAACAAGTTCACCGAGACCAGTCCTCAAGTGGTTTATAGCACATCTCAGACTCCATATGGAGTAGCAGTGATACATCAGCTGAAACAGCCACATGGTAAACCCCACTGAGCCAAATTAGTCTTTTTCAAAGTGGCTCCAATTCAGCTCATTTCTCACTTACTGTAATAAATAAATAAATCTCTAATTTATCTCATATGTGTCTGCCACTTACTGGGAATTTTCTTAATGTTTCCAGTGTCAAACCCTTGTAATGTAGACAGATGTGAGCAGATCTGTGTTCTGAGTCACAGGAGTGACAATGGAGGGCTGGGTTATCGTTGTAAATGTCGCCTGGGCTATGACCTACATGCTGATGGCAAGCATTGTGTAGGTAAGACAGCATTTCTCTTGTTTCTCTTTCTTGAACAGTGTAAAATTATGATGACTACCATCACAGGTTTGGGCCTTTAATCTTTCCTGTTTTTTAACAATATTTTTGTGAGGATGAATATTTTTGGCAGGAATAGCTGTTGTTTCCTAAGGTCTTGTGATTTCCTTTGTACAGCTGTGAGGCAGTTTCTGCTGTTCTCTAGCCAGCTAGCCGTGAGAGGGATCCCCTTTAACCTCTCCACTCAGGAAGACATCATCCTGCCCATCACTGGATCACCCTCCTACTTTGTTGGGGTGGATTTTAGTGCTGAAGATGATGCTATCTTCTTCTCTGACACAGCCAAACATATTATCTACAAACAGAAAGTGGATGGGACAGGTGAGCATTGTGTCTCTTGTTACTGCTAAGAATAACCTAATTACTGTAGACATTCACATAACAATGCCAAAATGCTACTGCTTGTGGAGCATGAAAAACTATCAAATGATGTACTGTATTTCCACAGTCTTCTCTGTGATAGCATCCCTTGATAATTTATTTTCTAGCAGAGAGCTCTACCATGTGACTCAGCCAGGCTTATACAGGGTCAGTTAAGGGAGTGCCTGATGGGGCCGACTGGTACTACGAGGGAAGGAATGACAGGAGTATAGGCAGTGGAAATGGATCACACAATCAACTTACATTTGAAAACTAATCTTCTGAAAATGAGTAGTAAAGACTAATCACCAATGTTTTACCAAGCAGTCTCGATAGTTTCAAAACTATAACTTAAGCTGTGGGAAGTAGTTACTAATGTGATAATCCACAAGCAGTGGCACCATGCAAACAAAAGAAACACCACTGCACTGATCGCTGATGCTGTATTCGGAGCTGCTACAGCTCTTTCTGTCCAGTCTACATGGGGAAAATGCAAGCTGACAGCCTATTTATTTAAATGCGTTTCTCTTTCATCTTCGTGTTGAATGGTGGTGTGACTGCTCTGGTCTGCACAGGCAGGGAGGTTTTGGCAGCCAATAGAGTGGATGGAGTGGAGGACCTGGCTTATGACTGGATATCTAAAAACCTTTACTGGACTGACCCACGATACAGGAGCATATCTGTCATGAAGCTAGCTGACAAGTCCAGGAGAGCCATCATACGTAACCTCAACAACCCTAGGGCCATTGTGGTGCATCCTCTCATTGGGTAAATCAGTATAAAACTGGGAATTATTGGCATTTTGCACCTGTTTCCGTAAAATAATTATTGAGATATTGCTTTTTTATGTTTATGGGATTGAGTAAGATTTAGACTTTGCTAAATCATGGCTATGTTGCTGTATAAGGCAGTATTCCAGTTTATTTTACCATGATGCCGCTCCAATATTTCTGAAAGCCAGTTTATACCACATTTTAATGAGTAAAATAAAGTTTAGAATATTTAAATGGTTTACAAGATGTTATTATAGTAAATTTATGTATATATACAGTAAATGTAAACTAGAACAAAGATGTTATTGCTACTGTAGAACTTTCTAGAATGTGTGCTCAGATTATTACATGATAAAAGGAATCCTTGCTTAGAACAAGCTGTTGTTTCTAGTAACCTCAAAGTCATAAGGCCTCTGTGTCCAACAGCTGAGATTAGTTCGTCATGAAGGGCAGTATTGTTATGAACACGTTGGCTTAAAAGTGAAAGACTCTCTGAGGTGGAAATAAAATCTGAATAAATAGGTTTTTTTTCACCATGATAGGGCTGCAGAGTTGATACAGTTTTGAATGAAATATGGCTTAGATCCACGTTGTTTATTTTCCTTTGCCAGGTATATTTTCTGGACTGACTGGTATCGGCCTGCGAAAATTATGAGGGCTTGGGGTGATGGGTCACATTCCCTGTCTATTGTAAACACTACTCTTGGCTGGCCAAATGGCCTGGCTATTGACTGGAGGTGAGCCAAAAGTCTTACAATCACGCACCCAAACAAAGAAACAAACAGTCCTACGACACACTATTTCATCTAGTTAATTACAGTTAAGATTGATGTAATGTTTCATTTTTTTACCCATAATTTACAGCTGTTTTAACAATGATCTTATTTGATCCCTCACTTGACAGTTTTTGTGTGATTGTGTTTTACTTTATCCTCGTGTTTCTCTGCTTTCATCTTCACCCAGCTCAATGCGTCTGTACTGGGTGGATGCCTTCTTTGACAAAATTGAGCACAGCAGTTTTGATGGAAGGAACAGGCTTACTTTGGACCGCATAACTCAGATGTCTCATCCATTCGGTCTCACCATTTTTGAAGGTAGCCCTTTCTTTTTTTTGGCATGAAGAACAAGCTGTCTATACAGTTCTACTACTGGACAGTGTATATGTTCTAAATAAAGAGGGAGTTCAGTGCACTAGCACAGACTTTCTGTTGAGTCTAAACTATGGCTCGTCAGTCTTGCCTTAATGAATGTCATATCAAATGAGTAATTACTGTTACTAGGAGGTGATGAAAGACAAAATATCTGAGGCTGTGCTCTGTCCCATGAAGGCTATGCATATTTCACTGACTGGCGCCTTGGTGGCATTGTACGTGTGCGCAAGACTGATGGTGGGGAGATGCTTGTTATCAGAAGAGGAATCAGCCACATCATGCATGTCAAGTCTTTTTACTCCAACTCTCAGACTGGTCAGTAGCTTTATTCATTGCTCTTCTCTCTTGGCTGTCCATGCGCAGCTGCAGCGCACACTTGTCAGTCATATTGCTGGTAATTACCCTCCACTACCCTTCTCAGGTTCCAACCTCTGCAACAGGCCAGCAAATCCTAATGGAGACTGCAGCCACTTCTGCTTCCCAGCGCCAGACTCGCAGAGGGTGTGCGGCTGCCCGTATGGCATGAAGCTGTCACCCAACCAGCGGACATGTGTGGAGGACCCTTCCAGTGAGCCCCCCACACTGCAGTGTGGAGCCAACTCCTTCTCCTGTGGCAACGGCAAATGTGTCCCAAACACCTACAGATGTGACGGTGTTGACGACTGCCATGACAACAGTGATGAAGTCAACTGTGGAATTAACAGTAATGCTTTTGTTATAAATTCAGTTTATTATACCAGCTCAACCTGACCAGACTATAAAATCAGCTCCATGTCCTGTTGTTTTTTAATGCAGTTCAGTATTTTAATATTTAATCAAGACCATCACCACTTGTTTCAGACACCACTTGCTCGCCCACTGCATTCCCCTGTGCCAATCAGCACTGTGTACCTATGGGATGGCGCTGTGATGGGCAAAATGACTGTTTTGATAACAGTGATGAAAACAATTGCCCCGTGCAAGTACCTGGAACGTGCCCTGCCAATATGTTTACTTGTGCCAACCACCGCTGCATCCCACATGTCTGGCTTTGCGACACAGATAATGACTGTGGGGACGGTTCAGATGAAATTGACTGTGGTGAGTGCTCCTATTTAGGGTTTCAACTTAAAATTGCTAGCATTTGCTTAGGGTGCTGTTTTGTTTTTGTTGTTGTTTTCATTGTAAACAGAAAACTGGCAGAGTTAGGGCAAAAAGTACAGTAGCTCATATTCATTACAGTGGTAGGAGACAAATGTGGCGGAGAATAAACACAGTTAATGGAAAACAAATACTGAAAAAAGATCAGTAAACAAAATATTAAATATCTAAAGAGGAGTTTAATATGCCTTGTAGGAAATTTAATGCAGTTTTTGACAAAGTGATAAGTGAACCTATTTGTGTTTAATTAGAAAAACATACAGATGAAAGCTGGTCAGTAGTCACATAGTAACATTAATTAGATTAATACTGAAGCATGATTTTTGTTTCTATAAAAATGTAACTAATGCCTGTGCAATTTTCTATTTATTGGCCAGGAAAGGCCAATAAATTAGCTCATATGCTAAGGTTCATTTTCTTGTCTAACAATTTGTGTTGACAGACTTGGGAAACACATGCCAACCAGGACAGTTCCAGTGTCCAGACCACCGCTGTATAGATCCCGACTATGTTTGTGATGGGGACCGGGACTGTGTGGACGGGGCAGACGAGCAGGGATGCAGTAAGCGTCTTCTAGATCCTCCCTGGACATGCATATAGTTTCTGGTCGCATCTGGTGCTTACTTATCATCAAGTGTATTGTGTACTGAATAAAATCTATTTCATTTAATTCTGTTTGCATTGATATAACTTACTGATACTGCACCAGATTTCATGACCATGTAGACTTTCCTATGACATTATTATAAACCTGCTTCAGCCTAGCTTTTCATTGTGCCATACAATATTGGAGGTTGGAGCTTTATCTGCCATTTCCAAATAAGGAATCAGTTAATTTGTTCAGCCATTCATGCATTCATCAACACTATAAGCATGCTCAAAATTTAAGTGCAAATGAATAAAATGTATTGATCTCATTATGTGTTAGCATAGCAGTGGAGCTCAGTATATACATGATTGCAGAAATAATGAATATCAGTGTTAACATACTCAGCTGGATTTTTCAGTCTACAACTGCACCGTGAATGAGTTCAAGTGCTCCAGTGGTCACCAGTGTGTCAACTTGTACTACCGATGTGATGGAGTCTCTGACTGCAGTGATCGCTCAGATGAACAAGGGTGTCGTAAGTTATACAGTATTACTGAAGCATTATTCGCACCATAATTATATACAAAAGTGCTAATATAGTTTCATTTTTATTAAGTTTGGACTGGTCTAATATGCAGTTTGTGGTGTTTCCTAATGAATGTATTTCAGCCACCAGGCCCCCAGGAATGTGCCACCATGAGAGCGAGTTCCAGTGCCAGTCAGATGGGAGCTGTGTCCCGTCTATCTGGGAGTGTGACGGTCATCCAGACTGCGAGGACGGCAGTGATGAACACCACGCCTGCCCACCTCACACCTGCCCTTCCACACACTTTCGCTGTAACAATGGAAACTGTGTGTTACGCAGCTGGCTTTGCGACGGGGAGAATGACTGCAGGGACATGAGTGACGAACAAGACTGTCCCACGCCACCTTTCCAGTGTCCAAGCTGGCAGTGGCAATGCCCTGGCCACAGTGTGTGCATCAACCTTACCACAGTGTGTGACAACACTCCTGACTGCCCCAATGGTGCTGACGAGTCTCCCCTTTGCAGTAAGTTTACTCTTGTCATCTAAGTCAGCACGGAACATGTTCTTTGTTTATCAGAAAGACTTGATTATTTTATTACATTACCAAGTTTTCTGTTTTTGTCAAATTCTATTACATTTTCATATCACATGACAAATAAGCTCAAACTCTCAAATGATTTTTGTTTAATTTGACATTGTTATAGATGTTGTACTCTACTGCACAAATAAGAGAGGCTTTATTTCACAGAAATTTTGTGTTGAATTTTATCTGTTTGTCTTTGAATTCTTGTTTTAAAATCATGCATGTGACTGATTTGACCTGTATTAACCTGAAAATGGTCTGTGATTTTCCTTTCTTACCTTTCTCACAACCTTCAGATGAACATTTGCCAGGTAGGAAAAAACTCTGTCGTTGGTAGAAATGCTGTAGTTCAGATTCATTTTTCAACATAAATAATATCTCATTGTTCATTATCATTACACTACAGTGTGTATATTAATGATATACCTGTTTGTTTTGTATGTGTTATCATTTATGGATTTAATTTCTATTTTCAGATCAGGAGAGCTGTTCTGACAACAATGCTGGCTGCACCCATGGATGTATCCAAGGGCCGTTTGGGGCCCAGTGCACATGCCCTCTGGGTTATCAACTGAGCAATGACTCCAAAACCTGTGAGGATATAGATGAGTGTAATCCTCCAGGACTTTGTAGCCAGCACTGCATTAATGAAAGAGGCTCTTTCCGCTGCCACTGCCAGGATGGCTACACTCTCGAAGCAGACCAGCGTACCTGCAAGGCCTCAGGTGAGGAGGGATATGACTTAAATCTTATGTGCAGGGAACATATTGCACATGTAGTAGTTGTAAATAGCAACTCATAATGCAGTAAACTAGGAAACATTATCAGTTCTGCAGTGATTTGGATGTCAACATGACTTGTCTTGACAGCACATGTCTGAGTTTTCTCTGCTGTGCTGGCTCTTGGGCTGGAATGAACGATCATAAAAGGGGAGCTTTGCCCCTGACTGTAAGGTTGACACAGTTTCTACCCTGCTTCTCTTTGCTGCTCTGATTTCTTTGGATAAGACAAATAACATATATGTCACTCACTGGCCATCACCGGTATAATTAGGACATAATTACCAACAAAGGGCCGTTTAGGGGAGTGTGCCTGACATGAGCTCCTCTTCCACACAGATAACCCGCTGAAAGACTTTGCAATACAATAGGTCATTATTTGGACAAAAGTGCATTCCCCAAGGATTGGTATTTGAGTAGAGTCTATTCAACAGTTCTGTTGTATATGTGTGGTAGACTTACTAAAACTGATAAGTGCTCTGCTTAGCATAAGAATGGAAATGAAAAATAGGTGAAAGAGATTTGATGTCTGCTTACAGATTCTCGCCAGGCCTTCTTACTCGTGGCCAGTCGAAATCAGATTGTGCAAGATGACATAACCTCTCATCCCAACGTGGTCCGTTCACTGGTTCGAGACGGACGCAACATTGTGGCTTTAGATTTTGACTGGGTCACTGACCGTATCTACTGGTCCGATACCAGCCAGGACAAAATCTGGAGCGCTCACAAAAATGGCACCGATAGAACTGTGGTGAGTTTGATTTTATTTCCTTTAGTCACCACATATTGGATTAAATATTTTTTGGTCATTTATGTATATATATAGTCTGAGGTTTACATGCAGTGGCATCACCTGTAATTATATTTAACTGAGGATGAATCTCTTGTGGGCAGATATTTGATAGTGGAGTTACTGTGACAGAGAGCCTTGCTGTGGACTGGGTGGGCAGGAACCTTTACTGGACTGACTATATATTGGAGACTATTGAAGTGTCTAAACTGGACGGCACCCACAGGAGTGTGTTAGTTAGCGAAAACGTTACCAACCCCCGAGGTCTTGTGCTGGACCCAAGGAACCGGTCAGTAACATCCAGAGAACCAAGTTTGTTTTAAATCTGTGTGTTTCAGAATATGCGTTACAGTTTTTCTATCAACGTGGTAAAAGTAGACCCCTTGTTTTGCAGCGTTCATCTAATGTTCTGGACTGACTGGGGCAGGAACCCACGCATTGAGAAGGCCAGCATGGATGGAAAATTGAGGACTGTTATTGTAAGCAACAAGCTGTACTGGCCCAACGGTCTAACTATAGACTACCCTAACAATTTGTTATACTTCGCTGATGCCTACTTGGATTTCATTGACTACTGCGATTATAACGGTAACAACAGAAAGCAAGTTCTGGCCAGTGACCTGGTGAGTGTATAAGACGTTTATTGAATTATCTCTACAGATCTTATTTATGTTAACAATCTAAAATTGAACAAAACAACTTCCTTTGGAATAGTAAATGTAAGAGACTTTTTTTTTCTTTTGCTGCTCTCTATGAAAAGGTACTGCAACATCCCCACGCAATTACCATTTTTGAGGATTTTGTGTATTGGACCGACAGATACATCAACCGTGTGATACGAGCTCATAAGTGGCACGGGGAGAACCAAACAGTGATGCTGTACAACCTCCCTCAACCCATGGGTCTGGTGGCAGTGCACCCAGCCAGACAACCAGCAGGTAGGGCCAAGATAATGAACATAAATCAATCTGGAAACTAGCTGAATTAGTAGTTCTTGTATATTAATAATGTTACTAATATACAGCAAATACATAATCCTAGAGAGCCTGTGAAGATTTTTCTGTTGACTCTTTGTGTGTGTGTGACAATTTCAGGTGAAAACCATTGCTTGAGGAGCCCCTGTACGCACATCTGCCTGCTTTCTGCTGTGGGACCAAGGTATTACTCGTGTGCCTGCCCCTCAGGCTGGACACTGGCATCAGACCAAATCACCTGTGCCAGAGGTATGCACCCTGCCAAATGAAGGAAAACCCTCATCACTCAGTCTGATGAAAAAGAAAGTCAGGTCAGATGCAGCTGATAAGCTGATGTACTCCTAAGGTATTCATCATTGTTTTTAAAGCAAGCCTGTTACTGTAGAAGTGGTGGTTCTTGCACACTTTATTTGCAGCAATGTTGGTAAGAAGTGAAATCTTTGAAAATGCTAAACCGGTATTATAGAATGATCCTGGTCCTTGTCAACAGTCTCCCATTGAGTTTCTCTTATAAACTGCTGCTCTGGTCATAAATATAAAGAATCATATAAGCATGCCTTTCACGGTCTTAAGAAGACAAGAGACCTTTAATTAAGTCCAAGGAGTCCCTCTTAGGTCAACAGCTTAACTCATCTCAGGTTTCAGCCCATTCAAGCCAAGCAGAACACAGCCTCCCCTGAGGCCAGCAATTATCTAAAGAATAAAAATGCCCCATGACCATTCATCGAGTCTCATCTCTGATGACAAAGCAAATCAGATTGTGGTACCAACTTTCACCCGTCAGCCCTCTTTATAGATAAAGTATCATTAGCCTGGGATTCCTATTTGAACAAGATATTAGTTTTGGATGGCCACTGGCCAACTCTGCATCTACAAACCATCCATTCCTTGCATTTTAAAGTATTGAGCAATTCATAGCCCTGAGAAAAATTCAAGTTCTAGTGTAGGAGTATTTTGTTTAAAAATTAAAAGACACAATGGTGTAGCTTTTGTTTTTATTTATTTGTTGGTATACTGTAGGTAGAACAGTTTGTAATTTTAGTCACTGATTATTGACTGCTTTTGCACTTGTTTTTCTTACAGTTGAGGATCCCTTCCTGGTTGTTGTGAGAGACAGCATCATCTATGGCATTTCTTTGAACCCAGATGACAAGAGTAACGATGCTATGGTCCCTGTTGCCGGTCTTCTTAATGGCTATGATGTTGACTTTGATGATGCTGAACAGACCATCTACTGGGTGGAGCACCCAGTAAGTTGCTGTCCAAAGACACTTTCCAGTTTCCTAGTTCTTCATGTTTTCCCAGCATGCTATGGTAAACAGGAACCTCATGTGTTGCACAGAGACTTAGGTATACAAGAGACATACTGTACAAAACTTGGTTGTCCTATCTGAAAACAGTAACTGTAAAATACATTAAAAACACAACACAAGATTCATTCTATGTACATTCTCACATTCATCAGGGGTTGAAATTAAACGGTCTTCTTTTATCCACCAGGGTGAGATCCACAGGGTGAAGTCGGATGGTAGTAACAGGACAGAGTTTGCACCTGCAGCCATCTTGGGCTCCCCTGTCGGCCTGGCTTTGGACTGGATAACAGAGAACCTGTATTACACTAATCCAGCCACACAGTCTGTTGAGGTGAGAAAATAGTACTTTTCCCTGTTGTTGTCGTTAATAGGAAAAAAATGGGAATTAAGTGCAAACAAAGGCATAAAACAGCTACACAGTACAATAAACACACCTGTTTGTGTTTGTACCCAGGTTTTAAAGTTGAGAGGGGAGATACAGTACAGGAAA
>NW_018127910.1:21706-52853 GCF_001952655.1 Monopterus albus | reverse complement strand
TGGGTAAGCCCCTTTTAACACAGCCCTGGCATGGCCCCTCATCCTCACAGCTACTGAGCTCTAGTAGCCTCCTCATCAGCATCTGCTCTGCCTCTAGAGAGAACTTAACTAGTGTTACTGAATAACGCATTTCACTGTCAGACCTCAGCCAACGAAAAACAACTCCAATTTACTCAAACTTTGGAAATGTCTTAATAACTGTAAGGTTAATTATAATTTGACTAAACAGTAACAATTTGTATCTGTGGTGTTTGACTACAGAGTATGTAGTTAAAAACTAGTGTGCAATCCAGGCACTAAGCTGCAAACTTCTGAGATACAAGTACTAACATTTAGTTTTATGTGTTTTAAGCAAACTGTACTGGACAGACTACGGAACAGAGAGTGGCATCCCTGCCAAGGTTGCATCTGCAGACATGGATGGCTTAAATCCTGTCACCCTGTTCACCAACAACCTAGATCACATTGAGTTCATCACTGTGGACATTAGAGAGAACAAGCTGTACTGGGCTGTTACGAGCACTGGTGTGGTGGGTCTTCACTTTCTCACTGTTCATTCTTTAAAGTTCTGACAAATGTAAACTGATATTTACCTTAATGCTAGTTTTGTTGAGTGTTCACACAAATACTGCATTTTACTGCCTGTTTGACATTGAATTTCCACAGATTGAGCGTGGTGATCCAGATGGGAGTAACCGTATCACCATAGTAACAGGTCTGTCTCACCCCTGGGGTGTGGCTGTCTATCAAAACTACCTCTACTTCACTGACCGTGACTTTGAGGTCATAGAACGTGTGGACAAGGCCACAGGTGCCAACAGAGTTGTGTTACGAGACAACGTTTCTGGTCTCAGAGTCCTAAAAGTTCATTATCGAGAGAGTGAGTAGCACAAGGAGACATAAACACTGAGAAGAATACATAGTTCTCACCCACTGTTTTTGGCTTGTGGCTTTTGTTATCTTGGTAATACTGTATTCTCTTTGCAAACTCAGCCTCCGCCGGTACATCAAATGGCTGCACCAACAATATGGGAGCGTGTGAGCAGCTGTGCCTGCCCCGGCCGCAGGGTCTGTTTACTTGTGCGTGTGCCACAGGTTTTAAAGTCAATGCTGACAACAGGACCTGCGCACCCTACCAGTCTTATGTCGTTATCTCCACTCTGTCTGCCATCAAAGGCTTCAGTCTAGAAGGGGCAGACCACTCTGAGGCCATGGTGCCTGTGGCTGGGAGAGGTCAGTGATTCTTTTTTAATATACTATACTGCATATTTATGCAATACAGCTTCTGGAATGCTCATTAACTGGAAAAAAAAAGAGTAAAGGTGTAATAATGAACAGAATAACTGACTGAGACACTGAACATCAAATGTTCATGATGTGGTTATTGTTGCTGAAGTAACAATAATGGCCTTTAATGACTGGGTTATCCTCTTTCAGGCCGTAACGCTTTACACATTGATGTGCACATGGCGTCTGGTTTCATCTACTGGTGTGACTTCAGCAGCACTGTGGCGATGCAAAATGGGGTCAGACGGATCAAGCCAGATGGCTCGGGATTACGTAGCTTGGTAACATCTGGAATAGGGCGTAATGGGATACGAGGCATTGCTGTTGACTGGGCTGCAGGTATGCTGTTGTGTCAAGTCCTAACTCTGTTGTTTGCTAATTTTACTACATGTACTATATTGTTAATACTCTATATGTTTGCTTGTCTTTAATACAGTTTACCTCACTCACTCATTTTGCTTTTGCTTCTGGAACAACCAAATCTTTCCAAGTAATTAAGAGAATATGTGCATGTAAACCAGAACACTAAAAGTCAGACTAGTTTAAACTTGTGGTAGGATACAGGTCACAAGCAGAGGGTTGCCTGGTACAGTGAAATTTTATCATAGTGTGTAAATCCCAGAGAAGGGAGACCAGTCCCTTACAAGTCTGTAATTATTTCAGAATGATAAACCCAGAGAGCCTGTTCTAAAAACAAGAGAGACTTTGTGAATGCGCACAATTATTGCTGCTGGTGTTGCCTTGAAAGTGGACAGCAGGATGAACCACAGCAGCACTAATTAATTAAAATTTCTCCTCCATAGATAGGTAACAACAGTATATTTACTGATAAAAAGGGATGTGTAACACTCTAAACAAAGCGGGTAATTCAGAAACTACATATTTTAAGTGGTATAATGCAGGCATAGTAACTTCTCCAGCCTTGCAACAGTTCTCTCTAATGTTACAGAAACAAGGCATTAACAGACAAGTAATGTGTGGGTTTTTTTTAAACTTAACATTAAGTCCCACTGAGTAGTGGAAACATCACTCCCTTTAGTAGCTTCAAGGTCAGTAAATCCAACTGGTGGTCGTTGTGTCTTCCCCACACGACCACATACAGTCCCAAAGTAGTCAAATTAATTCCAACAGGTAGGGTAGTGCCAACAATAACATCATGGGTTGTTAATCTGCTCAGTCAGTCAGTCAGGTAAAACAACATGTCCTGTACAGGAACATTCCCAGACATGCAGTAACCTCAGGCCCTGTATTTTTCTCCACATCCTCTGGTCACAGTGCAGCAGGAGGATGTAAAATATATCCACAAAACTGGGCACGGTCAAAAAATTCCCCTTTTAATTTGTCACCGGTGTATGTCGAGCTCACATGAACTCGCAACTGCCTGGAGATTATGTCCATTCAAGGAAATCCTTAAAACTATCACGCAATACTTAATTTTGTTAGAAAAAATGTCTCGCAAGTGAGCGTTTGCGAGACTTGTATAAACCGAGTTTCTTCTTCATAGAAGTACTAGAACATACATACACCTCATTTTTTGACTTTTAGGTCACATCTAAGATGATAATTCACCATTGTAACATTGTAGATAAGTTATGGGCTCTTTAAATGTGACCTATTGTAGTTAACAGTTTGTGACTGATGACCACATAACTTACAAAAATATGATGCACTTTACACACTGAGCTTTCTGGATTCTGTTCTTAGGGAACTTGTATTTCACTAATGCCTTCCTGACTGAGACGTATGTGGAGGTGCTCCGCCTGAATGCCACTTTCCGCAGGGTGCTGCTGAAGACCCAGGTGGACATGCCACGCCATCTTGTTGTAGACCCAAGAAACAGATACTTGTTCTGGGCTGATTATGGTCAGAACCCTAAAATTGAACGAGCACTCCTGGATGGAACTAACCGCACAGTTTTAGTGTCATCAGGCATTATCACTCCACGAGGTCTTGCTCTGGACTGGCAAACTGGCTATGTCTACTGGGTGGACGACTCTCTGGACATGATTGCTCGAGTCAACCCTCAAGGAGGGGAGACAGAGATAGTAAGGTATGGCAGCCGCTATCCAACTCCTTATGGGATCACAGTGTTTGAAAATAGCATCATTTGGGTGGATAGAAATCTCAAGAAGGTGTTTCAAGCAAGCAAAGAGCCTGGCAACACAGAGCAGCCTGCTGTCATTAGAGACAACATCAACATGCTGAGAGATGTTACCATCTTTGACCGGCGGGCCCAGCCAAACACTGCTCAGGAGCTTAACTACAACCCCTGTATTGAGGCCAACGGAGGCTGTGCCCACTTCTGCTTTGCCTTACCAGGTTCTGGCACAGGCAACCAGAACAAAAGATGCAGCTGTGCTTTTGGGGATCTTGCAGCAGATAACAAGACCTGTGTGGTGTCAAGAGATGATTATCTTATCTACACGACTGAGAGCACGGTGCGCAGCCTGCGCCTCGACCCACAGGATCATGCTTTGCCCTTCCCTGTGATCAATGTGCAACGTACCTCGGTAGCCCTGGATTTTGACCTCACAGACAGGAGGGTCTACTTCACACAGAGTTCAGGTGCAGGAGCAAGCAAGATCAGCTACATCAGCCTGTCCTCTCCCACCTCAGGCCCTGTAGTAGTGGCTTCAGGTAGGGTTTACATTCACACTGTTAGATTTATTTGATCCATTAAGAGGTTGTCTATGCATGTAGTGAATAATGCTAAAGATATTGCTGATGTTGTTGTGGTCTGTGCGTTTTTACAGATCTGGGAGCTCCTGATGGTATTGCATATGACTGGATAAACAGAAGAATTTACTACAGTGACTATGTTAACCAGAGCATCAGCTCCATGTCTGTGGATGGCTCTCAGAGGGCTATTATTGCCCATGTGTCCAGGCCAAGGGCCATCATGTTAGATCCCTGCAGGGGGTAAGACTTACACAACACACATTCTCTTTGTTTATTAGCTTCTTCTGGAGGCACCGAGGGCCAGGCGGAAAACTAGGGGGGATAGAGCCTTTGCTGTGGTAGGTCCAAAACTGTGGAATGCCTTGCCGCTTTATATTAGGCAGGCCCCCTCCCTGTCTACTTTTAAGTCTTATTTGAAGACCCACTTGTATTCATTGGCGTTTGGCCAGGAATGAGACTCTGTCTGTAGTGTTAGTGTTTATACTATTGTTTATAGCTTTTATGTGTTGTTTTTTATATTTGTATGATATGTTAAGTGCTTTGGTCAGCTGTGCTGTGGTAAAGCGCTATATAAATAAAGTTGAGTTGAGTTGAGCTGAGAATTAGATTAAACTCAGGAATAAATCCTTCCTTGTTCCACAGGTACATGTATTGGACAGACTGGGGAACCCATGCAAAGATTGAGCGTGCCACTTTAGGTGGAAACTTTAGAACAGAGATTGTGAACAGCAGTCTGGTGTGGCCCAATGGACTGACCCTGGACTATGAAGAACAGAGACTATATTGGGCAGATGCCAGCTTGTAAGATCTGAAAAATTCCACTGTATTTGTCTATTGTTTTGTTTTGTTGCCATCAAGCTACTGCTAATAATGTCATTTTGTTCTACCATCAGACAGAAGATTGAGCGATCCTCTCTGACGGGGTCCAATCGGGAGGTGATTGTCAGCACAGCCATCTACCCCTTTGCCATGACCATGTTTGGCCAGTTCATCTATTGGACTGACTGGAACAAACGCAGCATCTATCGAGCCAACAAGCATGACGGTTCTGACCAGACTGTCATAATTCAGAATCTTCCATCTCGACCAATGGACATCCATGTTCTGGCCAGAAGGAAGCAAGAGCAGTGTGACAGTCCCTGCCAGCAATTTAATGGAGGCTGCAGCCACATCTGTACACCAAGTACAAGCAGTTTTTGTTTTATCACAATATTCGTTTTCTGCAGTTGAACACACCAACTAACTGCATAGTCTGTGCCATTTTATCTTTTTAGGCCCAAACGGAGCTGAGTGTCAGTGTCCATCAGAGGGTCGCTGGTACCTGGCTGACAACAAGCACTGTATCCCTGATAATGGAACTCGATGCCAGCCAGGCCAGTTTACCTGTATGAATGGCCGCTGTATTCGTGCCCAGTGGAAATGTGACAATGACAATGACTGTGGAGATGGCAGTGATGAGTTGGAGAGAGTCTGTGGTGAGGTGTTCCTAAATACAAAGACTTTGAATTAATTGTATTCCTTCCTTGCATTTTGCCCAAAAATCTCACTGCTGATTTTTTGTTATAATAGTTCTCATAGAAGCCTCCTCCTGAATCCCAACCCTACTACCTTTTCTATGAATTGCAGCTCTATGTCGCTATAATTCTGTTTGAGATTCAGTAACAATAACTTTTTTTTTTTTATTTAACCAAATTCTTTTGTAGGACCTAAAACTGATGTCAACTATGTTGGTGTGTATCTTACACTTTGTGATTACTGTACACTTCCATTAACATGATCCCTCTTCCTAACACAAATCAACACTAACCCATGGATCACTGTGCTTCTTTGCATGCAGTCCCACAGTTGCTGTCATCCTTTATTGCCTTGTCAGGTAAAAGTAGCTTCCACTGGATGTGTATGTCTGCCTCCTTTCTCCTGACCTTGCTTTCTGTTGGCTAGTCCTCTGACCTGTCCTTGATTGTGATTGGCAGCCTTCCACACCTG
The DNA here is from genome assembly GCF_001952655.1 of Monopterus albus. NCBI lineage: Eukaryota > Metazoa > Chordata > Actinopteri > Synbranchiformes > Synbranchidae > Monopterus > Monopterus albus. The sequence goes on along the minus strand of NW_018127910.1, from coordinate 46,901 downwards.
TGAGCCCACAGTGTTTACTTGTGGCAATGGGCGATGTGTGCCCTACCACTACCGCTGTGACCACTATGACGACTGTGGAGACAACAGTGACGAGGTGGACTGTTTGTTCAGACCATGTGACCCCAATACAGAGTTTGCCTGCAACAACGGACGCTGTATTGCAAAGGACTACGTTTGCAATGGCATCAACAACTGCTATGACAATGGCACCTCTGATGAACGAAATTGCCGTGAGTGTCCTGCCGCTGAAATTAAATGAGGTTAATCTTCATCCAGTTAGTTTTTACTTATACTATCTATGTTCTAATTTATGATTATCTTAGCGGAGAGAACCTGCCAGCCAGAGCACACAAAATGTCAGTCTACCAACATTTGCATCCCACGTTCATATCTGTGTGATGGAGACAATGACTGTGGGGATATGAGTGACGAGAGCCCCACACACTGTGGTGAGTTCAGCTCAAAGAAAATAGCAATATTATACTGTTTTCCTGTTTGTTATTATACTAATTATACAGCTCCTCCCATGTTGTTATAGCCACTCTTCATGTTATTAGTAATACCTCTGCTTTTCTTGCTATGGCTGGTCAAAGTGCTTGTCTTGAAAAAGGCCTGTTGTCAGTTAGACTGTTAAAATTAGTCCTTCTTCACTATTGCCTAATAGTGCGGATTGTAACCCACAGCTTCTGTAACCAGAAATCATTTTGAGGATGACACAGTATGGTGCAAATGAGGGATCATTAGTCCGCTCAATCTGGGTAAATCGTCTTTTAAATCTACTAAAGATTAGGAGGCCATGAGTCAGAAACAGACCGTGTTTACCTTGCCCCCTCATCAGCTTCTTACAATTCCCACATCGACAAGTATTGGGTGATTTCATGCCTTTTTATATGCTCTACGTAGCTACATCCACATGTTCCCACCGCGAGTTTCGCTGCTCCAGTGGTCGTTGCATCCCCGCCCACTGGTACTGTGATGGAGGGGCTGACTGCGCCGACAGCTCTGATGAACCCCTCTCCTGCAGTGAGTGTCACACAACTCTCTCGCCAGCAAAATGGGGCGGTGGGCTTTGTCTATCTGCCCCCATCCCATTATCAGCTGCTCGGTTATTGTGTGTTTGTGTCTGTCCACCCATCTGCATCTGTGTGCTGGTGTGAGAGAGTGCTGTGAGTGATGTAGCGGAGAGTGTGAGTCAGTGGTGTATTTCTTTGTTGACGATGTGGTCAGTCAGGCCTCCTATTGTGTGCAGCATTCCTCTGTGGTGACGCCCCTCATCATCCTCTGACAAACAGGCACCTCCCCCTCCCTTTGTCCTCCAGGGGTTACAGAGCCTCACTTTGGCTTTTGTTTAGATAGCTCACCATGCATGGGAATGTGGAGTTGCCATGACTGTTTTGAAAGCTTCACCAGTGTTTCATTGTTCATTCCTTATTAGCTGAAAAGCAGTGGGGGAAGCACCTGAGCTAATTGGCAATTACTAAAAGGAAACAAGTTAGAAAAAAGATTAACATTTATATTAGTTATAAATCAGTTGGCATGACTTTATACAGTCACAGCAGTGTACTTTTCTGGCTGTATCGCTTACTGTCTAATGTTATTTGACTTGTCTCTTCAGCCACACTAGTCAGAACCTGCAACACAGATCAGTTCCGCTGCGATGATGGCAGGTGCATTGCATCATCCTGGATCTGTGATGGGGACAATGACTGTGGTGACATGAGTGATGAAGATCAAAGGCATAACTGTGGTATGCATTCTACGTTACCTTCTCTGCTTCCTATTTTGTTTTCTTTTCCTCTTTCACTTAGTCTTTTTTCATTCTCTTTTGCATCTTCCCTCTTATTTCCTATTGTACCACTTCTCCACTTTTCCCCCTTTGTGTCTTTCATTCACCTGTTAGTCAGTATGCTGATGGATTAGGATACACTGGAGCACTGAAGGGGAGACACTGGCAGTCAGGCGCGAGCACCTTAGTTTCTTGTACAAGGTCTCCGGTCCAAGGAGATGACATTCCTGATTTCTCCTGCCTCACTCGTTACTTTGTGTATGTCTCCGTTCTCTGGCTTCCTGGCTTAGGGAGGATCGAGACTCTTATGTCTCACTAATGTGTGCTCCAACAATAAGATGCCTGAAGCTAATGTTTGCAGCACTGCCTGAGCCTCTGTAGGAGGCTCACTACAAACAATGTAAATTACATTGGATGGATAAATAGTTTCAGGATACGACTGCATCCTTTGAAATACAGTTTGGAATGTCTGGATTGCCAAACATGCAGGATGGCACTTGGTCATCACCATCATTATTTGACTTTTTCCAGCCAATCGCACATGTACCAGTACAGAGTTCACCTGTGTGAACAACCAGCCACCTCAGCGGAAATGTATCCCGCGTGATTGGGTGTGTGATGGAGATGCAGACTGTGCAGATGCATTAGATGAGCATCAGAATTGCACACGCAGATCCTGTGGCCTCAGTGAGTTCACCTGCAGCAATGGCCTCTGCATACGCAGTTCATACAGGTTAGAGAAAAAAAACTTGAAATATCAAAAATGACAGTTGTCATCAGTTTGTCTGGAAATTTGAGGTCATTTCTTGTGGTCAATCAAAATCAGGTGTGATCGTCGTAATGACTGCGGAGACGGCAGTGACGAGCAGAGCTGCACCTACCAGCCATGCCAGCAGCACCAGTTCACCTGCCAGAATGGCCGCTGTGTGTCCCGTGACTTTGTCTGTGATGGGGACAATGACTGTGGTGACGAGTCTGATGAGCTGCAGCACATGTGTCACACACCAGCACCAACCTGCCCCCCTGGAGAGTTCCGATGTGACAATGGACACTGTATCTCCCAGAGCCACGTGTGCGACAGGAACGACGACTGCTCTGACAACAGTGATGAGAAAGGATGCGGTGAGTGTAAAGAGATTTACAGAATAGTTCAAGAATTTGTGAACTGAAAAATATCTTTATAATCTTGCAGTGGCTGGAGCGTTTGCCTGCAGTTGGTTTTCATTCAGCTTGTGCTTGCTCCCTCTAGAGGAAATGTCAAGGAAGTCCAGGGAGTGGTGTTGGCAAACTGTTGGGCATTTAGACAGCAGCCAAATTATTGGACAACTCTGCTTTCTGCTGAGTTATTTACATTACAACCTAGCGTTAACATTTAGGCTGCAATACTAAATGATCAGTGAAAGATTATGTTTCTATAGATGTAGCATTGTCATTACGCAGAGGTGGGGTTGAAATCCAAATTAATACTATGATTTTGATTATAGTATTATAGTTATCATAGTAAAGGAAAGAATGAGGAGCCCTAGTACACATCAAGAAAGCTAACTAATAAAGATAGAAATAATACAGTTTATCATTTTGGTTCTCTGTCTTTATATGCTGGTCTGGCAGGATAAAAATTTTGATTGACTTCTGGCTCTTATGCTTCTCTGTAGGCATCGATGAATGCACAGACCCATCTGTCCATCATTGTGATCACAATTGCATCGACACACCCACCAGTTTCATTTGCACCTGTCGCCCTGGCTACCGCCTCATGTCTGACAGCAAAACGTGTGATGATGTGAATGAGTGCGCAGAGACACCAAGCGTGTGCAGCCAAGTTTGCGAGAACACTGTCGGCTCACACGTGTGTAAGTGTGCTCCAGGATTCCTCCGAGAGCCCGATGGCCGCAGCTGCCGTCAGAACAGCAACATCACACCTTACCTCATCTTCAGCAACCGCTATTACCTGAGGAACCTGTCAACAGATGGACAGGCCTACTCTCTGATCCTGCAGGGCTTGACCAGTGTGGTGGCCATGGACTTCGATCGTGTGGACAAGCGTCTCTACTGGACTGATGTGAATCGCCGAGTGATCGAGAGAATGTCCTTCAACGGCAGTGACAGAGAGGTGGTGGTCAACGGAGTCCTGCAAGGGGAGGGCCTTGCGGTTGACTGGGTAGCCAGGAAACTCTACTGGGTGGACAGCTTCTTGGATTGTCTCAAAGTGTCTGAACTAGATGGGCGATTTGTGAAGAAACTGGCTGAACACTGTGTCGATGCCAATAACACCTTCTGCTTTGAAAACCCCAGAGGCATTGTGTTGCATCCCAAATATGGGTGAGTATAAGGCAAGGAGGAAATAAGTCTTATGATGGAGCCTGATTGATAAATCAATAAATTGGCAGAGCCACTGAGTTGCTGGCTGGGCTAATGTTAGCACATATATTGACATCCAAAACAAAGTGCAATACAGAAAACTGCATAAACAAAAGTTTTATATGTATAATTATTTGGCATATTTCACCTTACTTTTGTCTTAACAGAATTTTGGTAACATTTTATTTCATGGTCCTGCAATTTCTTCATAATTATTTAGGACGTTTTCTAGAAAGAACAGTGTAATGTGGCACTAATTATAGAAACCGTAGAGGCAAAGTTCTGAGACTGTCAATCTGCTCCAGATTTGAAACCCAAATTAATAGTCATGCATTATTTATTTATCATTTTGAACATCATTCTTCATATTTTTGAATAGTTTTCTGCCTGTATATGTTTTTGCTTGTCATTCTGACCTGCTGCACACTAAAAGACTTTCTTATTCTCACTGGCAATTAATTTGGATTAGTTAACAACCATTGAAGAATGTTCTATTTTACTTATAATATCACCAAATTACATACTTTTTTTCATGACATTTTCCAAGAAGTTATTAGGAACTGATGGACCTGTGAAATAAAGCCTTACCCTTTTATTTGTTTATTGATTATTGTTATTATTTGTCATATTTTGCTATAAGAAAAGATTCCTTCTTTATATCTGTTGATCTAAAGGGATTTTCTTGGGTTCCTGTTAGATTTGTATACTGGACAGACTGGGGATACAGAGCCTTTATAGGCCGTGTTGGAATGGATGGAACCAACAAAGTAGCCATCATTACCACCAAGATAGAGTGGCCTAATGGCATCACCATTGACTACACTAATGACAAGCTCTATTGGTCTGATGCTCATCTCAATTACATTGAGTAAGTACCTTTGTCAGGACGTGGTCACACTCTTTTAGCCTACTGTGAGTGCAGTCATACTAGTAACCCTTTGACTTCTAATCCTTATCTCAGGTTCTCAGACTTGGATGGTCAACACAGACACACAGTGTACAATGGAGATTTGCCTCACCCTTTTGCCTTAACCGTGTTTGAGGACACCGTGTACTGGACTGACTGGAACACACGCACGGTGGAGAAAGGCAACAAATACGACGGCTCTGGTCGTCAGGCTTTAGTTAATACCACACACAGACCATTTGACATCCATGTATGCCATCCTTATAGACAGCCCATTGGTGAGTGAAAAATCTCAGAATATTATGTCCAAAGAGCTTTCTGTTGTAAGACTTTGGTTAACAAATAACTGTTTCTTAGCTTGACATGTCCAAGCTGATTTAAGTACAAATATTAACTACCAGCTGAACAATACCTGGCCTGTATTTGCCCAGCTGTGCTGAGATTGTTTGACTGGCTGCGGCTCTTCCTCTGTCAGTAAACAATCCCTGTGCTGTGAACAATGGAGGCTGCTCTCACCTGTGCCTGATCCGTCATGGGGGGCAAGAACACACCTGTGAGTGCCCTGACCATTTCCTGAAAGTCCAAATAGGAGGTGTGACCCGATGCCTTCCCATGTGTACCAGCACCCAGTACAGATGTGCTAACAATGAACGGTTTGTTAAGGTTTCTCTTTATGTGACATAGATCTTTTTAAACATTAGTATATCATTATCAGATTAACTGTGATGTATTAGTGGCATAACCACAAACAAATGAGACCACTATTTAGATTATCGGTAGTTTTGGTAGAGTTAACAGCAGATTGAATCATCTGTTAGGTCCAGATCTTTGGAAGAATCAGCGCCCCCTGCTGGTGGTGCTGTACTTTAATCATTCAGTTTTTCACAGAATCCTTCTGTGTAGTGTAGTGGTGAGGTCAGCAGAGGCTTTAGATCGTCTTGGTAAAGGTATTTATATAATTACTCTTGTATTAAGAATTCATGTAGCGTTTAACCTTTACATCTAATTTTCCCAGCCCTTGTGCACTACATGTCAGCGCTGTGATTTTTGAACAGTAAAAGGGAGTTAAGGAATCCATTTTGGAGTTTAAATACTTAGTGTATGCCACCTTAGTGTGTGGCACCACATTTGTTTACTTAATGTAAATCCCTCATTGTTGTCCCTACCTTTGCTTCAACAGCTGTATTCCTATCTGGTGGAAATGTGATGGGCAGAGGGACTGCAGGGACGGCTCAGACGAGCCCTCCACCTGCCCCAGTCGTCACTGCAGGCTCGGACAGTTTCAGTGCAGCGATGGAAACTGCACCAGCCCGCACTTCCTTTGCAACAGCAACCACGACTGCCATGATGGCTCTGATGAAGACCCTGTGCTGTGTGGTAGGTTGTGTTCTTTGAGGCTGGGGTTTTTCCGCATTTATGCTTTTTGTATGGCTTCATGCTTGAGCATGTCTTCCCTCTAGCTACCCACCAGTGTGAGAGCTATCAGTGGCAGTGTGCAAATAAGAGATGTATCCCCGAGTCATGGCAATGCGACGGCAAGGACGACTGTAGTGATCAGTCTGATGAGGACCCCACCCACTGCTCCACCAGGACCTGCCGACCCGGACAGTTCAAGTGCCGCAACGGACGCTGCATTCCTCAGATCTGGAAATGTGATGTTGATGACGACTGTGGTGACAACTCTGATGAACCATTAGAGGAGTGCAGTAAGTAACATGTAGTTTCTCTCTCTTTTTTACACTACTTGTAGGTCTTTCTTTCATTTTAAAAGGACTAACATTTAGGTGCAGTATACATCTTGATATCCTAATGAGCATCAGAGTCAAGTCTCAGATAAAGATGCACCTTGAATTACCTGCAACTACAGATGTTAAACTAAGCTTCTTGTATGTATTTTAAAAAATGCCCTACCTTTTGTCTTCATTTCGTGTCTTTGATGCTTGTTTTCTCTTCAGTGGGACCAGCATATCGATGCGACAACCACACAGAATTTGACTGTAAGACCAACTACCGATGTGTGCCCCTGTGGTCTGTATGCAATGGCCAGGATGACTGCAGAGACAACAGTGATGAGCAGAGCTGTGGTGAGTCTGCGGTAGACAGACAGAACAGAGGTATTGTTTATATTGTGGCAGTGCCTTGAAGATTATGTGTCATTATCACACTATCAGAATTTACGTTAAAAGTCACATTTGCTCCTGTTTACTGATGGTAATTAGATTTTAGAGATTTGTTTTAGATCTTTTAGATGAAAACATTTCAGGATGGGAAGAGGAGTATGTATTCAAGCAGTGAATGAAGGGCAATTAGTCAACATCTCAGCTTCCTGTGAAATATTACAAAGTGAAGTAGTGGGAGGTGCTGATGGAGCGGGTTTCACCACTCACCCTCCCCCACAATTTGCCTCTCCTCTGAAGACATAACAGATTTATTAGCTGTCCAGTGGTATGGGTCTACATATATATGTGTGCATGTTCTTGCTCTGTCCTTGCGTGGGGGCAGGGTTCACACAAGTCTCTTTGTACTTTGCTATGATCCAAACACACTTGCTGCAGCCCTCCCGTCTCTTATCAGAGGCCCTCACTCCATTAGTTCCATGCCTGTGCAGGAGGGGAGATCTGTGCTAATCTTCCTGTAAGAATGCAGCAGATGGGCCAGGTGGAGGGCTAGGAGGGCAGGATAAGTAACTCTGCGCTATCTTTGACCCTCAGCACTGTGTGGTAGAGACAGCTCAGACCAGCTCTCCTCCACTCCTCTCCTCTCCGTGCTTCTCATCTCCTGCGGTCTTATCCGCTACAGACACATACTGGCATGGATAGAGGTCACCCATCTGTCTAAAGCATGCTGCTCTCCTCCCTCTAGGACTATCACAGTTTAATTAAAAGCCAAGATGCCTTTCACTTCAAACTGACATTTTCATTATTTCATAAAAGTCTAAACATTTGCAGCCATATGCTGTTGTTGCTCTGATTGCTACATTTATCTGCTGTTCTCATCTCGGACTGCTACTTGGAGAAAACAGATTCAACAGTGAGAAGATTTTCAGTCTTCAGTGGGCCATTTAAAGCTTAATATACTATACTAAAATATACTATGTTAGTGCCACTGTAGTGTGAGCTTTTAGATCATAATGCTTACTAGGCACACCCATTTTATGCAGACTAATACAGCAGTCCTGCAATAAATCTAGTCTCCACAGAGATGGCAATGTTCATTTATTATTAAAATTTTTCCATAGAGGCATTTTTTCAATTTTATACTCATTTTGGAGGCTGTAGTTTGTGGTTCTGTTGAACTGTATTGATTTGTAGTGGGGTAATTAAAAAAAAACTTTTTCGGGCACTCTTAGGTAAGTTGCATTAATTTATTCAAAAGTTATGGTTTATAAGAGCAACTGTATTCATTTCCCAGATGAGGTGACCTGTGATCCTAATGGAGACTTCCGCTGTGACAACCACCACTGCATCCCACTGAGGTGGAGGTGTGATGGGGACAATGACTGTGGGGACAACTCCGATGAACGCAGCTGCAGTGAGTGCTGTGCTGTCAGTTGTCAGACAGTTTTTAGAATGAACACCGCTTCCACACAGCTTCTGTGAATTGTCCAAATGAAAAAGGAGTGTTGATTACAAAGAACTGTGCTGCTATAGATTTATCAGACAGTATGAAGGTTTTGTAAAAGGCTCAACACTCCTGCCGACAGCGGACTGAGGAGAGAGGTAACCTTATCAGCTGCTAAAGAAACAGGCTGTCCTCGGTGTGTCAGAAAGAAGGAGTGAGGAAGTATGTCACCTCTTGCCCTGGAGAATTAAATCATCATGCCAGTTATTACGTATAATGTAACTCCTCAAAGGAGAAGCAATGACTGGGGTTAAATCCTCTTGTTGCTGTGCTGCTAATGGCCAGGAGCATTCATCTCCAGCGAACACATGAGCTCACTACAGAATAACAGCTCCACGTGTTGCTCGAGTTAATGTGGGTGTTTTATGTTACAGTATAGAGGAGAATAATGCAGGGTAATTTGATGTATTGTTACAAGTTTGAAAAATGTTGAAGCATTGATCGAACTAAGAAGAAATGTGTTTCAAAATGAACAACATAAAGTTTAGCATTTGCTTGATTTCACTCTGAAATGTCTGTCTTCATGTTTTCCCTCAGCTCCACGCGCGTGCACAGAGAGCGAGTTTCGTTGTGATAATCTGCGCTGCATTCCCGACCACTGGGTCTGTGACCATGACAACGACTGTGAGGACAACTCGGATGAAAGGGACTGTGGTAAGTGGAGGTTCTTTGTTTTGGCTCAGGGTCTGGCTGTTTGTGAGTAACGGAGGGCGGCACCAAACAAAGAAGCAGTAAGACTTCAAGTTTTGAAGGACAGACAGGACCATCAATGGTTATTTATTTAAAAAGAGCTTATTCGCTGTGGTACAGCTGAAGGATGATGGCAGAGTGCAGGTCACACCAGCGGTGGAAGAGTTTCTAAGATTGTTTTCTTCAGTAAAAGTAGCGATACCATAGTGTAAAAATACTCTGTTATGAGTAAATGCCCTGCATTGAAAATGTTCCTTAAGTGAAAGTACAAAAGTATCATCATCAAAATATACTTAGAGGACCAAAAGTAAAAGTATTCAGTGTGCAGAATGGCACATTTCACATTAATGTATATCATATTATTGGATTATTATTGTGTACATTACATTTAATGTTGCCCTAGTAAGCTGGAGCTGATATAAACTATATTATAAGCTCATAATTTCAATTAGTGCTAATTAGGTTGTGAATATACTGTATTTTTTTAATTTGGTTCTGAAAAGTAATTAGTAACTACAGTTATCAAGTAAAGGGAGTGGAGTAAAAAGTAAAATGTTTGTCTGTAAAATGTAGTGAAGTATGAAGTAGTAGAAAAAAAGTACAGATACCTGGTTTGGCTGTGTTACAGAGCTGCGGACTTGTCATCCTGGCAACTTCCAGTGTGGCAGCGGACACTGTATCTCTGAACATTTCAAGTGCGACGGCAATCCCGACTGTCTGGATTTTACAGATGAGCTGTCATGTCGTGAGTGTGTCACATCTAGTGGTTTCCCCTTGTGAACTGTATCATAAAAAAAAATTGCAGATTTAGTTTGACAGAATGGTTCTGACTTTCAGCGACCCGCTTCCCCAACGGCACATACTGCCCCACCTTCTTGTTTGAGTGCAAGAACCATGTATGTGTCCAGCCTCACTGGAAATGTGATGGAGACAATGACTGTGGAGACAACTCAGATGAGGAGCTTCACCTCTGCTGTAAGTGACATGAATACCCACAGGTCCAGCACACACAAAACCAAAGCATTGTGGTTAGGCTGTCAAACCCAGAATCACATCAAACAATATATCAACTCACTGTTTGTATGTGGAATATTTGAATCTGCCGAAGCTGCTGAGAGGTTTTCTTGAGGCTTGCTGTTTCTGTTTATGCACAGTGGACATCCAGTGTGAGACCCCGTTCCGTTTCCGCTGTGAAAACAACCGCTGCATTTACAGCCATGAGCTGTGTAACTCTATTGATGACTGTGGGGACGGCTCCGACGAGAGACAGGAAAACTGTACGTATGGAACTTTTTGTAACAGAAATTACTGTACTAATATTTAGCGGCTGCTGCAGTAGTTGATGACTCATTTATGTACTCAGACTACAGCAGTTCAAACTATCCCTGAACAGAATTGAATGCATCTACAGCTTCTCTTGAGTTGATATGTTTTGTTTTGTTTTTAATTTAGGCCAAAGTCCCACACATGGCCCCTGTACAGACGAAGAGTATAAATGCAGTAACGGGCAATGCATTCCTCTGCAGTACGCCTGTGATGATTATGATGACTGTGGAGACCAGTCAGATGAACTTGGCTGCCGTAAGTAACATTAGATAAGTTCATAACATACATGCACTCAGTTTAAATGCTCTAAATACTAAAAACTATTTTCTGTATAGCCGTATTATTTTACACTCACCTCCCAGAAACAGGTAGTGATTATATATAGCAGCAGATTGATAATACTGTACCTACCATCACACTGTATACAGCTACCTAGTGGGATTCTTCTGTTGACATTCAGTTTGTGTTTGTGCCTGCTCCTGTCAGACCATGGCAGCGGGCACACATGCAGCGACAGAATCTGTGAACACAACTGTACCAACCTGATGGAGGGAGGCTTCCTCTGCTCCTGCAGGCCTGGTTACAAGCCCAGAACCACAGAAAAACACACCTGTGAAGGTAAACAGCACTTAGTCACACATGCACTCAGTCCGTTTAAACACTCACACAGAAGTTCTACATTCAGCTCATGCTTTTCTCTCTTTTAAAAAATTTCTCTGGCTAATGGAAACAGATGTGAATGAGTGTGAAGTGTATGGAACGTGTCCTCAGGAGTGCAAGAACTCAAAGGGCAGCTACGAGTGTTTTTGTGCTGAAGGTTTTCACTCATTCGGTGAGCCACATGGGACAGAGTGTGCTGCCCAGGGTAAGAGCTTAGTATTCATACAAGGAACAAAATTCTTCACAAATACTTTTTTTTTTTTAAATTGAAGCCAAACTCTGAATTGAAACTGCTACTAGCATTCACTCTGCCTCATTTTCTGTACAGGAAATCCACCAGTGCTGCTCTTACCAGACAACGTTCGCATCCGTCGTTTCAACCTCTCATCTGAGGAGTATTCAGATTATGTGGACAACGCTGAGCACATCCAAGCCTTGGACTACCTGTGGGATCCAGAGGAGAAAGACCTCAGTGCGGCTACTGTAGAAATTTTGTTGTCTGCAGTAAATAAAAATGCAAAAAGATCTCTAAGTTTTGATAACCTTTATCCCCCTTGTTGGCTGTAGGTATTGTGTACTGGACGGTTATGGGCCGAGGAGCTCAGTTTGGCTCTATTAAACGTGCCTACATGACCACATTCAACGATCACGGTAACAACCCAGTTAAAGAGGTGGATCTTAACCTGAGATACATCTCTAATCCTGATGGCATCGCTGTGGACTGGGTTGGCGGGTAATCCATGAGGATTATGACTTCCTTTTGCAGAGATTTCTTAAATATTTCAATCAGTTGCTCATTATGTACTTATCACCTTTTATAGACACATTTACTGGACAGACTCGGGGACCAATCGGATTGAAGTGGCCAAACTGGATGGGCGGTACAGGAAGTGGCTGATCCACACAGACCTTGACCAGCCTGCTGCCATTGTTGTCAATCCATCACTTGGGTAAAAATAACAAAACTGAGAGTGTTTGTTTGAGATAAAACACACATTGCATTGTCTGCATTCTTAATTCCTTTGTACAGCATGATAAGGCCTTGTGCCCTCTCAAGAAAAATCATTCTGTGTTGGCAGAATGATGTACTGGACAGACTGGGGCAGACAACCCAAAATAGAATCTGCATGGATGGATGGTCAGCACAGAGAGGTGCTGGTGAATGAGGAGGACCTGGGTTGGCCTACTGGGCTGACTGTGGACTATCTGAATGGAAACAGGATCTACTGGTGTGACTCTAAAGAAAACATTATTGAATCCATGAAACCTGATGGCACAGACAGGAAGATCGTCATATCAGGAGGTCAGGACACTGAGATACAGGACAGCCACTCTGCAGACATACGAGCACATCCATGAGTACTGATAAATACTGTTATCTCTGCTCCAGATATTGGACATCCCTACAGTCTGGATGTCTTTGAGGGGCATGTGTACTGGACAACAAAGGACAAAGGTGAAGTGTGGAAGACAAACAAGTTTGGGAAAAGTAATAAAGTCAAAGTTCTAACCGTCAACCCCTGGCTGACTCAAGTCCGCATTTACCAGGAGCACAGACACACCCACCCAGGTCAGAACACAGACGGATTCATATGCTGCTCATGTAAAATAAGAAAATAAGTACTACTCTATTGTATGTACTCTATTATACTCTACTCTGGATTGTTTTACAGTTTTAATTAGCAGATTCCAACAAAGAGTGTGTCTGACTGAACGTGCCTGTTCACACTGTCCAGACTGGTGAAAACTGGACTTAATTCTGTTTCAGGCAACTTGCAGCATTTTTACCACTTACTACAAACCAAATAGAAACAAGAAAGAAGGAGATGATAGTTATTTAGTATTTAAGGCGTAATATTCAACCCTTGTTAACCTGGAAGGATGGATATCTCCATTTTCAGAAAGCTCCAGGCAGTGGGAACTCTTTGTCCTTGTTTGGTGCAAACTTTAATGATTAAAATCAGTCCTGGAAGTGAGTGTAGCTCTTTACACATTTTGTTCTGAAGATTTTCTAGACAAAGTACACAGGCATGAAGGTGAGCTATAATAAAGATTTGTTGGCATAGTAACGTGAAGAAATAACTAAGTTCACTTGCAAAATGTATTTGCAGGAAAGATTTTCCTTTTGCTCTGAACAGTAGCTAATACTATTTATTCTCTGTCCTCTTTAGTGCCCAACCCCTGTAAAAATGTGTGTAGTCACCTGTGTCTCCTCCGGCCTCGCGGATACACCTGCGCCTGCCCACAAGGCTCCTCTCCAGTGGAGTTTGACTCCAATGAATGTGATGCAGGTAACCAACAAGAAGCTGACTGCATGTACCATCTCGTGTTAGCTGTTGTGTTGAATCTCATTTTGCATTTATAAATCCATTCTCCATATGTACCTGGCTGCTCCTGTGTGGTGATATTTTGTCGTTCTTGACTCTGGATGCCTGGCATTTGCTCCTGCAGCCATTCAGGCACCTTTTCCAATGCCCCCTGCATGTAGATGCATGAACGGTGGAACCTGCTACACAGATGAAGGCGGTCTGCCCAAGTGCAAGTGAGCATAGTTTTATGTGCCATTTACACCAGTAAATGATTGTAAAAGATTTCCCATGTAAGAAAATCATGTTTTTCATGACTTGTTGCAGATGTCCATACGGTTATATGGGCAGCTATTGTGAGATAGGGAAGTCAAGGGGCACACCAGCAGGAACAGGTACTATCATTCACTCATTGGCTAACCTTTTATTTATTTATTCTCATTCACTGTTTAACAATCAGTTCCTGGTACGCAATATTAGCTACACATTCTTACAATCAAAACCCTGTGGGAGTCCTTCACATATGCACTGACTGGCATGTGGGAGCTGCCGTACACAAACAGAAGTAGATCAGAACCAAAAGGCATGAAGTCATCTTCCATATTTCCCTAAAGGTAGGTCAGGGTAACAAAACAGCCTGGAAAAGCTAATACTGGAGATGTTAATTGGCCAAATTTACACTTTTGCTTAATAAATAGCCAAGTAATATGACAGTTGATCACAGTTTAACTTAAACTAATGGGTCATCCAAAAGACAGATGGTAATGAACCTGTCAGTAAAATATTACAGTAGGAAAGTTGATCATCATCTGCAGGAAGTGTCCAGTATTCATACAACTAAATATGGATGTGTTACTTTTTCTCCGTTTAGCCATGGCTGTTCTCCTGGCCATCATTATCATCATCATTACTGGAGCTTTAGCTGTTGGGGTTTTCCTCAACTACAGACGAACAGGATCCTTCATCCCCTCTATGCCCAAACTACCCAGGTACCTCGGCTCTCACCTTTGCTTCTGCTTTAGTCACTTACTTTCAGTGTATGTTTGTATGAATTAAAATTATACTGAAGCTGACAGTAGAACATCTAGAACAAAGTCCAGCTTGGAGAGATTTTTTCTTTTTTTTTTTTAAACTAATATCCAGCCTCAGCAGCCTGGTGAAGTCCGCTGACACTGGGAACGGGGTGACGTTTCGCTCTGGTGACAATGTTGATCTCGGACCATCACGCGTCGGAGTGTCATTCATGGACACAACCATGCAGATGGTGAGTCCAGGAAGCAGTTAATATTCTCCCAAGTCACTTTAGGTTTAGGGCTGTATCAGCATTTCTGACTCACAAACAAGTGCTTCATCTGGTGTTTATTAACAGCTTTTATCTTGCTTGTGTCAGCATCAGTTGAGAGGTTAACAAGTGAACTGTGTCTTTTGAGGTTTGATATTTACTGTAAAAACAAGCTTGTGAATATAACATCCACACAGGATGACAATATTGCCATGAATGCTGGGAGACAGCCGATGACATTTGAGAACCCGCTATATGCCAATGCTCCCGGAGTGTCCGGGGATCCTGCTGTCATTCATGCTACACAGGTACATACAGTATATACTTGTGTTATACCATAAACAGTCCATCCCACATGCTATTATGACACACAGTAACACTACATATACAGTAAATTAAGACTTCTGGCACTTGACATTCATGTTCCCTGTCACAATTCTCGTCTGTCTGCATCCCAATTCTTATTTTATTCTACATGAACATGATTTTGAATTCAAAATATTGTCATGTCTATGTAGATAAAAAGTAAAACTGGGACAGATGCAGGTATTTTTGGTCTTTTGTGTACCTACAACAACCCTATGAATGTTTACATGCCTCCTCATGGTTGCCTTATTATTTTATTAACCTTTCAATGTGGCACATTCTAGGAATCTGTTAAACCAGTTAATGAAGTTGTCGTGGCGGCACAGGTTATAACTGATATCACAATCTTAAACAGGTGACTGTTAACATGAGTGGTGAACAGCTAGAGAACAACTTTTTGAATCCGACTTATCATGGAGATCAGGGCGCGGGGGGTGTGAACACATCTTCTCTCAGCACCAAACCAGTTCAGGTGAGTAGGTACACATAAATCTACTGTGTGGGAGCTAAATCCTCCGAGCGTAGCGCCAACTCGCTGTTTGCGCTCTTTTGCAGGAGTCCAGGTGGAGCTTATTCAAACGAAAATTAAAGCCAGGTACTACATTTGAAAACCCTTCGTACTCAGAGGTGAGTCTGGACAGAAGTCACGGTGTAAAAACATTTTAAGACATTAATAACAAAACAAAAATCTCAGGCGATTTTTTTTCATCTTGTTTACCTACTACCGTGTTTTGCAGATGAACGAGGACTCTGCCACCCCTGAGCCCTCTCCATTTGTCCCCCCTGCCAAACCTCAGAAGAGGGATCGACCCGGCACCTTCTCACCGACTGAGGACAGTTTCAGAGACACAGCCAACCTCGTTAAAGAGGACAGCGACATCTAGCCCCCTCTCGGACAGACAGGAATCAAAAAGAAGAAAACACTTTGCACAGAATGTATTTTTTTATGTAGCCTGTGTACAAAACTCAAATTGTTTTAGGAAAAATGAAATACCTTTCTATAGAATGAAGAAAGATTCCCACGACTATGCCTTCTGACATTTCTTAAGCCAATTCTTGTGTTAATGTTTTGTCTTTGTTCAGATATACAACATGTATATCTTTGCACTGAAGCTGCTGATAGAATTGTTAATAAATATGTTGTATATTTGTAAATTTGGACAGCAAGATTTTGAAGGAAATCTTTGAAATAGAGCCTAAGAATAGTTCAGCACAATATGACAATAACACATAAAAGGTGACCTGCATTCTTAATGTACAATACTTGTATGATAGAAGGTTATAAAAGAAAGTGTTGGATAATATTTTTTGCCACTGAACAAAACTGAAGATGCATTTATTTCATCTTTCATGTTTATATACCTCATTTCAGGGCTGAAAAATTAAAGGAGGGACAAAAAAAATGGATTTTAACTCGTGTGCTCCAGTATAAAGAGATGTGTGATGCATACTTATTGTACTTAATTTCCACCTACAGTATGTCCCCAGACTTTTTGACTTTGAATCAAATGATAATTTTTTTTTTAAGTGGTTTTGGTACAATGGCCAAAACAGTTTGGAACAATACTTGAATGTGCCCATGTCTTATGCATGGAAAATAATTTATGTATATGATTATCTTGAAGAGCAACACATGATCTGAGGATGCAGACGTAGAGTCATTTTATAAACAAGCTAAATAAATTCTTTACCTACAGAATGATTTATTTTGTACTACAATAAGGACAACTAAAAATCACATTCCCACATGGTTTAAACTGCTGCTGCTGAGACATTAATGAATAAATTTCCTATTTTGTAACAGTCTTGACACTTTTTTTATGTATTGTCACAATATATTTTAAATTTGCTGACAAGAAAAATCATACAGTCTTATAATCTACAGTATTTTAATGTGGCAATGGCCACAGCACGTTGTCTGCTAGATGTTTCTAGGTGAAGGAATAAGTATTTTGACCGAAACAAATGATGGTAGATAAGACTCCTAAGATTCCAAAGAAGCTTGGCATCCCAGCCTGCGCTGTAACTTGTGGGTGGAAACGGCAGTCAGCGCCATGCTCCATGCACCTGGTCACCTTAGAGATAAGGACTGCACAAGATGCCCATAAAGAAGCCCTGAATGTTTACATCTGAGACTTAAACCAAATGAAAGCAGCCATTCAAGACATTTGACAGTTTCAAATGTCTTGAAACTTGATTGAAATTTAGCTGTACTTCTACTCACAGTCAGCAAAGTGTGCAGCTCCATGTGAGTGTTTAACATCTTGAGGGAGATGTGACCACAGCCTCCTCTCCAGTAACAGCCAGCTGTGTCACAGCTGTCTTGAAGAAACCAGGGTCGATGATGCTCACTTTGATGCCAAAGTGCTGCATGTGCCTCCTGGGCAGAAGAGGCACATAGTTTTTTATGCAACTGGAATGCCTTTAACTGAGTTGGTTCTCTCGATCTCTCTGGAATTTTCCTTTGAAAATTAAGTTTAAGTCAAGTATTTACCAGCAGTGGAAGAAGCGCTTGGATCCTTTACTTAAGTAAAAGTAACAATACAACACTGTAAAAGAAAAATTATTAACATAAAAACATGCTTAAAGTATCAAGATACTATGCTAAAGATATTAGTATGCAGTAGACTGTATCAATGTTACAACAGAACTGAGACAGTAAAAAACAATTGAGAAGTGAATCCACTCTACAAACTAAGTTCATGATTAACGTTTTTTTTTATCAGATTCTTGTCTAAAGAAGCTTCACTTTGTTCCTTGCTATTTAAATCAAGACTATGAGGTTATTTCCTTTCTTCTCTAAAAATGAGGGTGTGTTTAACAAATCAGTAGGAGGATGACAGGTTGATGATGGGATGGTCCAGGTTGCCTTTATCTCCTCCAGTGCCTCACTCTGACTGGCACCCTATCTGTATGTGCCCCACAGTGTCCTCCCAACTCCAACCTCCAAGCTCTCTGACCTCTCTGCTTGCAAACTCTGCCGCCCTCTTGATGCTCTCACTGCCTGTAACATCCAGCTGAAGGGCCTTCAGTGTGGGAGAAGCCACTGCTGCATAATCGGATGCACCTTTCTCTGCAAGACACACAGCTACGACACGGAAATCTTTCCGAGCCAGCTGTCTTGGCCAGCAGATTCCCAAAGCCACTGTCATATGCTCCTGGGTGAAGCCATCAACCTTGTAGCAATCTGTGATAAACCAGCAGATGTTGGCGAGGGTGGCCAGGAGTAAAGTACCGTCTGAGACCAGATGTGTCAAGATGACCTAAAACACAAACATTACAGCTGTGGCTTCTATTGGTCCTTAAAGAACAATTCCATGGCATTTTCTTTTCTATCAGAGTGGTGGAAATAGATATACATATTTATGCAAAGTGCAAGCAGAAAGAGAAATCATCTTACCTCATAAATATGATGCTAGAAAATCAGCCGACACCTGAGAGGAGAAACCTGAGTTATTCTTTTTTTTTTTTTTAAAAATATTTAAATCCCATATGCAGAGGTGTGAAAGATTAACATGTAACAATCCATTGTCTATATTTTTGGCTATAGCATAAAAATAAGGACAATCACTTTATTTGGCCAAGTATGTTACACACACAAAGATTTTGTTTCTAATACAGAACCGTACATGATACTGACTCCTCCTCCTCATCATCATCATCCTTGTTTGGAATAAGCAGCAGTACTAAAACATAGATTACATGTGGCCAGTGGCAACATGTAAGTGCCAATATTCCTAGGGTATTTAATTAAATTACCAAATAGTGCCACCTAGTGGACTGTTCCAGTTTTGGTTGTAATACAGTATACAGACCATCTAAAAATGTATCACTTATATAATAAATGCCACAAACATATGATGCAGAAAAAGAATATAAATTAAAGTAGACTTAGCTGTGCCCACATGAGAAATGTGACTACTGACAATGAGATCATGTGACTAAAGGTTCAGTTCACCCAAATCAAAGAAAGCAGCATCTAGCAATGAAGATAGGTTTCAGTTACAAAAGTTCTCAGTCTTAGTCAAAATTACTGCATAATGAGGGCCTTTACTTCTGATAATTTTAGGACACTCTGCATACCACAAACAAAACCCCATTTACCTCAATTGTACTGGATCTTACAAGCTGAGATTCCAAACCTAGGGGAATTAAACCAAAATGATCAGCACATCTAGATAAGTGGGATTTAGGTTAACTTATCCTTTAATGCTTTAATTTTCAAGTGACCAACCAATGGCATCAAAACCCATGAGACTAGCTTGTGACAGGTGTGCAAAAAATATATGATTGCTCATTTAGTTCACTTTTGGATGTTACTCAAAGTATCTATTCGTCAATTCTGTGACAAAAACAGAAGTTAATTGTGTGGATGCTGAGTAAGCATCCACACCATGTTATCCTGTTCTGTCTCGTTATTCTGATGTCTGGATCTGCTGGATTGTGCTCCAGTCAAAGTAGCTGTGTCGCACCCACACACACCCCTACTTCTTTTTTCCTTCTTTGTAAGGACTGCTCACACAAACACACAGGTTGGTCTGCTTTCAAAATAAACGTGTCAGATGTCAGTAAAAATTTTCTGTTCTTTTAGAACTTCAAGCCATTTATTTTCTATCTCTCACTTTGGAATTAAGCTGTTTTAGGAATGCTCTCCAGCTCTCACCTTCTTCTGACAACATTAAACTCCCAGTTCCAGCATTTTCAGGGCAATTCTTCAGTTTCAGGCCTACACATCTGACCCTACAATCCTGGTCTGACCTCTGACACTCAGTGGTAAGAAAAGTAAGAGCAGCAGTATTTTGCAACTACAGATGTTGACATGAAGATGTGTGGGACCTATCTGCAGCAAAAGCTAATCGCTTCTGCTCCTGTTGGCTTATGATTTATGCGCCATAGTTTACACTTGTGCAATTGTAAACTGGGTAGAGCAGCAATGTCTTTGCCCTCTGTCCTAAAGGACTGTCCTGGTTAATATGGAGAGGAAGGCAGAGGAGTGATAACTAGACTTTGGGTGTCCAAAGATTACATTAAAAAAAACTTTTAAGGTCAGATTTAAAGGCTTTAAGACCATTAACAAAATGGATTAGTTTTATCCTTAGTGGTGAATATTTAGATTTTAAATGCAAATTACTGACACCTGTTGGTTTTTTGGCAAAATATTCAGCTCTATTCTCCACAAAACTAACTTATCTGAAAATATTATAGGTTTATAAATGTTAAGGGACAGAAATAAATGACTTAATCATTTACAAAATCTTCTAAAGTAAAAAAAAAAATCTTGAAATGTTGTCATTTCAGGTGTTACTCTCTCTGCCTCCAGGTGGCACAGGTCTGTGTGGACACATCTGGTCTGACTCTGTCTCCTTGTGGAGAATGTGGAATTTGCTGCACACTGCTCATCACAGCTCAGAGAGAGCAAAGGTTTTAAAGATAAATTTTGTATTACGTGCATACAATTAGATTTTGGACAATGGCTCAGTAAAATAATTAAACATTTATAATTGATTACAGGCGATTATTTTGAATCTTTAACTAAACTATGTATGTTATACTGCGACAGCCTGTGATGTTTTCACTATGATCTTCAGAACGCATGGCACATTATTAAAGTCTAACTTAAACAAAAAGAGTTAAAACTTTCACTCCATTGAAAAAATTTGACAGTACTCGTGACATCATGGAGAAGAAATATAATAGACTGGTAAATTGTTTAAAAATCAATAAATTGATAATCTAAATCATTAATTTCACTGGTTTATTTTTCCAAAAAGGAACA
Organism: Monopterus albus; assembly: GCF_001952655.1. Lineage (NCBI taxonomy): Eukaryota > Metazoa > Chordata > Actinopteri > Synbranchiformes > Synbranchidae > Monopterus > Monopterus albus. The sequence continues at coordinate 25,820 of NW_018127910.1, read as the reverse complement.
GTCCAAATGCAGACATTTTTACAAGCATGTCTGACTTTGTGATCTTTGATTACTTTGTAATCAGCAAGTGTGAATAACAAGTTAGGAATTCCAAACATACTCCATTATATGACCTGACAGCAGCATTAAAAACAAATCATATGTATGATATATATATATATCATATATATGTCCAGAGAGAAATAAACAACCTCTCCACGGAAATGTGACCTAGTAAGTACGGTCAAGGTCTTTTTTTTTTCCTCTCACCCAGTGTCTTGTCTTGAGCTATAGAAATAGAAAGCACAGAAGACGGTTTGTTCTTTAGGCAGCTCCATTCTCTGTTAATGTTTTTTTTTCCTCCCACATGTTGCACCCCTTAAGCCTCTAGGTTTATCTGTAGAAAAAATAATTGCTATGGGAGGTTATGTCCAAGTCTGTACCCCCATCGAAATGCGTTTCTCCTTGGTATTTTAACTTAAGCCAACCTTATTCCAACTGAATAACTTAGTGAAGTGTTGGTAGGTAGATTTTGTTACTTTCACACAGACCCACACTAACTGCTTCCCCCTGTTTCAAGTATTTATTCTAGACTAAGCTAATCATCCTCTGGCTCCAGCTTTACTGCAAACAGAGCAATGTGAGAGTGGTATGAAATCTCAGCAAGAAAGCAAATAACTTTACTTCCTGAAATGTTGAACTTCTGCTTTAAATAACAGATTATTGTATAATGGCGATGATGTTCCTAATGATATTTGGGGGTTTGGAATACAGGAGTTATTAAAGGACTTTCATTCACTAGCTTATATTACAGGTTTACAAAGCAATAATGCGATAAATATCCACAGCTGTAAAGATTAGGAAAGGCAAGTTTATGTATATAGTATATTTTCATACACAACAGCAATTCAGAGTGTTTAACACAATGCACAGTGATGGATAAAACATTAAAATTCATACAGTATATAGATAAAACAGAATGCAAAATTCATACAGTATATAGATAAAACAGAATGCAAACTTATATACATACCAGAAAATCTGAAACATCAAAATCTATACAGTCAACTAAAGTATAAATAGGGAGTGACAAAGGAGGCGCAGCTGAAGAGTGTCAGAAAATCAGGACAGGTGTGTTAATCAAGAGAGTCAGTGAGAAGGAGCAGACTAGAACGAGAAAGAGAGAAGAGAGGAAGGTGCAGCCGGGCAAACCTGACACAAGGTATATAAGAGCTACAACCAAACCAATCACCATCTCTGGTTGGATGCTGAAAATTCACATATTTGTATGCTATATTTCCTTATATAACTTTTTTGATTTTTTTAAACTGAGTGATTATTTAGGACATTAAACTGGTTGAAATATTTAAGCAAGTTAATGGCCTCAAATGAAAACTTTGAACATCCCAGTTAATTCACAGAAATCCTGTAATGTGAGTCAGAAAACCACATGCGATGTGAAAGTTGTGAAGAAAATCTTCCTCCGTTATTATTCTTCCATTAAGTTTTTACTTAACAAGTAGCTTCAAGCCAAAGAAAATTAGACACAGACAATTTTAATAACTTGTGAAATTTGTGGGACCTTACAATTAGTTGTAGGATTTGGGAGTATCACAATTATTCAGCAAAATGCCACAAACTGAAGTCAAATTCCCTAAAATAGCTTCAGATAAATGACAATTTCACTGAACTCTATAAGGAAGTGAGTGCACCCAATTGTCCTAAAGTCAATGATAAAAATGTCTATAATTATCTGTTGTCAGTTGCACGGATGCCTTTAGCATTCGTCAGCCTTGACGTTTTTCAATTGGTCCTTTGTCAGCACTTTGTATGTCAAAAAAGGAACCAGTTCCTGGATGAAGAAGCAGAGGTATCAGAGGATAAGGAGGAGGCAGATGCATCATCTGATGAGGAGGACTGCTGACACCGCCGACCCTGTCTGCCTGCAGACGCGACTTGATCACATCCACAGGATAGGTGGAGAGCCAAGAGGCAATGCCCGACATTCCACCAGCAAACAGTAGCTTAGTGCTCATGTACGGGTCTTCTGGCTCACAGCCCAGCGAATGTGTCAGCACATCATATGTGAGAAAGTACACGCCGAAACCAGGCGTCTCACGCACCAGGGTGGTCACCATGCCACGGTTGATACTTCGGATTCCCTCCTTCTTGTAGATTCTCACCAGACAGTCCAGGGAGTTTTTATACACCTTTCTTCTTAGACTTCTTCTCCCCAGTCCCCTGCATCTGCATGCGGGTCTTGGCAAGTTCCACTGGACAGCAAATGACATGCTGGATGGCTGCACCAGAGGCCCCAGCCAGGAACTACTTGAGTGGTGTATCACAGCCAAGTTTGCGCATGGCGTTGCCCTGCAAACCAAAAACTATGACATTGATGAATGTCAGCCCCATCATTGGTGAACCAAGGCCTTTGTACAAGCCAAGAGCCTACAGACACAAAGATTTGCTACTAGGACCATGAAGAAAACACCTCTCCACCACTCTGTAGGGGTCAAAGGTAATGTTTTTCATCATTTGTGCACACTAGGGATGTAACAATATCAGTCATTAGGTTCTGATAGTGGAAACGCAGCATTAGTGGCATATGAGCAACTGTAGAGAACCAGTCACTTAAGTGCTTCCTTGCAGCACCAACAATTAAAATGATTTTTAATCAAGTAAAAATTCATACTAAGCTGAAAAACCACTAAATATTTGTTAATATTGTACTGTAGGAGGAATACAACACAGTCCAAAAATTCCCCGAGATCAAGTGCGGCTCAAATGGCACAAGGTCCAAAGCTTTTAGTCCACGGTGGAAGAAGGTCCTCACTGGCTGTAGCCAACAAATACAACACGTCCTCCTTTCAGCCCTGACACCTCATGTTAGGGACCCACTGGCTGATCTTGGTCTGATGTGATGGTAACTGGACACTTTTATTTTGTGCACAGAGCGTTCTCCACACTGACTAAAATGTTAAGGGGCATTCACAACAAGGATGAACTTACTGACTCCTGGTGTATGATTGACTGAAAGCAGTGAAATGTCCCAAGGTACAAAGGTTTGTCCGCATTTTGAACTTGAAGCCGCACATGTGGGTGACAGCCCTCATGTATGAGAGGGAGGTCCATAACAACTGCACACGACATAATGTAATGCAGGTTTAAATGATCATCCTCTGGCTCCAGCTTTACTGCAAACAGAGCAATGTGAGAGTGGTATGAAATCTCAGCAAGAAAGCAAATAACTTTACTTCCTGAAATGTTGAACTTCTGCTTTAAATAACAGATTATTGTATAATGGCGATGATGTTCCTAATGATATTTGGGGGTTTGGAATACAGGAGTTATTAAAGGACTTTCATTCACTAGCTTATATTACAGGTTTACAAAGCAATAATGCGATAAATATCCACAGCTGTAAAGATTAGGAAAGGCAAGTTTATGTATATAGTATATTTTCATACACAACAGCAATTCAGAGTGTTTAACACAATGCACAGTGATGGATAAAACATTAAAATTCATACAGTATATAGATAAAACAGAATGCAAAATTCATACAGTATATAGATAAAACAGAATGCAAACTTATATACATACCAGAAAATCTGAAACATCAAAATCTATACAGTCAACTAAAGAGCACAATGAAGTCAGTTGGTGATTGATAATGGATGCATGCAAACACAGGGAAAACAAGCAGACTCCAACACAGAAAGACCCCGGTTGGCTGGGGCTGTGAGGCAACAGTGCTAACCACTGCACCACTGTGCCGCCTTGATTAATTTTTCTTTACCAAGTTACATGACAGGGGTGTCATTACATGTCTGACAGCCTGTCATGTAATTTAGTAAAACATCTGGACTAATTGGTTCATTTGTTTAGAAAGTTTTAACAGCAGATTACTTGTCCAGTTATTCAAATTTAAATATCTGCTGTTAGGAGAAGCTGGGTTTATTTCTTCCACTTCTGTGGTTTCCTCAACCCCAGAAAGTGGCGAAATCTTTTCCACTGAGACTTTGGTTTAGTTGTCCCTGTGACGATCTGTTCAGAAACCACAGCATTCTCTGCCAGTTCATCGTGAAAGGCACCAGGGAGAGAGTCCTGGTCCTCACATTGTCCATCCTCATGC
>NW_018127910.1:17703-20981 GCF_001952655.1 Monopterus albus | reverse complement strand
TATGGCGTATGCCACTTTCAGCTCCTCGTAATCTCTCTGAAGATCTTTCTTCTTCTTCCTCTTGATGTCATTGCCCACCTGAGTGGCAATGTTTGAGGCGCTGAGAGCTTCAGCGTCACTGTACTGCCTCAGCCTCTCAAGCTCCTTTCTAGTTTCTTTCTCCTTGTTGATAAAGGATTCAGTCTTGGCTTTGTGGTAAGCCAGCTGTTCCTTTGTCTGGCTTAGCTCTTGGCTAAGTTGGATCCTCCAGTTCTGTTCGTAGTTAAAACTCTCTCTGCCCCTGCTCAGCATCCCCTGGAGCCTCCTGATTTCCTCATGAAGGACTTGGCAGTTCATGTTCTTGTTCCTGGGAGCTGTCTGTCTGTTGTTTCTACAGTTTTGGGGTCTGTCGCTAGAACTTGCCATTTTTTTAACTGGAAGAATAACTTTTTACTTGAATACCAAGTATTTCACTGAATAGATGTTGTTAAACGTTTGTTTGTCGAGTATTAACTCTCTTGCTCACTAGCGCGGTGTCTCTATTGAAGTTCAGAAGTTGTCTGATTGCCTGTGAAGCTGCAGTTATTAGGTGAGCTGCTGCCCGAGACTTGGTGACGTCACGAAGATCAAAGCCTGATGACGTCACGGCTCTGAATGCTGCAGAGTTCAACTTTCTGCATGTTTACATTCAAAATCACAATCTGTCGGTCAAATGTGCTGTAAGCTAACAGGCCACCTTAGTAACATTCAAAACCATTTTAAAACCTGCAGGTTAGGTGAAAACATGATTTTCCCTGAACTCAGAGTTAAACTCGATTTTCACCTAAACCACTTTGAATAAGTCTTGTCTTGCTGTTAAAAAGTAGACAGTTTGTATTTCTCTACTACTCACCTACTGCTGGGGTCTGTCCCCTTCATTGCCATTTATTTGATCAAGTGATCAACACTTTACATAAACTCTTTATATGGTCAAGACTAAACTTCTGAGAATGCAAAATAAAATACTAATTCATCTTTGTATTACATTAATTTGTTTAGAAGGTTTTAACAGCAGATTACTTGTCCAGTTGTTCAAATGTAAATATCTGCTGTTGGGAGAAGCTGGGTTTATTTCTTCCACTTCTGTGGTTTCCTCAACCCCAGAAAGTGGCGAAATCTTTTCCACCGAGACTTTGGTTTAGTTGTCCCTGTGACGATCTGTTCAGAAACCACAGCATTCTCTGTCAGTTCATCGTGCAAGGCACCAGGGAGAGAGTCCTGGTCCTCACATTGTCCATCCTCATGCTGTTCCTCAGGGTCATCATGCTCTTCACTGTTGGTGACTTCCTCAGCATTGAGCTTAGCTAAGAGCTGGTTGTTGAGTGTGACCTGCATGTCGAGCATGGTTTCCAGCTGCTCCAGTATTCCCTCATAGACCATGACCTTGTGGTCAGCTTCTTTCTGAATGCTCATCATCTCCTCTGCCATCTTTTGACTAAGGCTGTCTTTCTCAGTCCTTAAAGTCTCGATCTGCCTGAGATCTTGCTCCACCCTGTCCGCATGAGCGAGCTTTTCAGTCTCTATCTCACGCTGAAGGGCGTCTTTGTCCGTCCTCAAGGCCTCGATCAGCTGGAGATCTTTTTCCATCCTGTCCGCATGAGTGAGCTTTTCATTCTCCAGCTCACACTGAAGGGTGTCGATCAGCTGGAGATCTTTTTCAATCCTGTCTGCATGAGCCAGCTTTTCAGTCTGTAGCTCATGCTGAAGGGCGTCTTTTTCCGCCTTCAGGCTGTCTTTCTTCACCTTTAGAGCGTCTTTCTCCGCCTTCAGGGTGTCAATCAGCTGGACATCTTGCTCCACCCTTGCTGCATGAGTGAGCTTTTCAGTCTCTAGCTCACGCTGAAGGGTGTCTTTCTCCACCTTTAGAGTGTCTTTCTCCGCCTTCAGGGTGTCGATCAGCTGGAGGTAATGCACCACAGTGTCGCCATGAGACTTGTTTTCCGTCTCATGCTCACTGTGAAGACTTTCCACCTGTTGTTTGAGAGCGAGGGCATCCTTTTGATTTTTAACGCTGAGCTCATGGTGTGAAGCTCTGAGCTTCTCCAGTTCTTCTTGGAGAGCGCTGATCTTGTTCCTCTCCGTGTTGAGCTCACCCGTAAACCTGTCCTGGCATATGGCGTATGCCACTTTCAGCTCCTCGTAATCTCTCTGAAGATCTTTCTTCTTCTTCCTCTTGATGTCATTGCCCACCTGAGTGGCAATGTTTGAGGCGCTGAGAGCTTCAGCGTCACTGTACTGCCTCAGCCTCTCAAGCTCCTTTCTAGTTTCTTTCTCCTTGTTGATAAAGGATTCAGTCTTGGCTTTCTGGTAACTGTCGCTAGAACTTGCCATTTTTTTAACTGGAAGAATAACTTTTTACTTGAATACCAAGTATTTCACTGAATAGATGTTGTTAAACGTTTGTTTGTCGAGTATTAACTCTCTTGCTCACTAGCGCGGTGTCTCTATTGAAGTTCAGAAGTTGTCTGATTGCCTGTGAAGCTGCAGTTATTAGGTGAGCTGCTGCCCGAGACTTGGTGACGTCACGAAGATCAAAGCCTGATGACGTCACGGCTCTGAATGCTGCAGAGTTCAACTTTCTGCATGTTTACATTCAAAATCACAATCTGTCGGTCAAATGTGCTGTAAGCTAACAGGCCACCTTAGTAACATTCAAAACCATTTTAAAACCTGCAGGTTAGGTGAAAACATGATTTTCCCTGAACTCAGAGTTAAACTCGATTTTCACCTAAACCACTTTGAATAAGTCTTGTCTTGCTGTTAAAAAGTAGACAGTTTGTATTTCTCTACTACTCACCTACTGCTGGGGTCTGTCCCCTTCATTGCCATTTATTTGATCAAGTGATCAACACTTTACATAAACTCTTTATATGGTCAAGACTAAACTTCTGAGAATGCAAAATAAAATACTAATTCATCTTTGTATTACAAATATAATTACTGAAATGAAATTACAAATTACGATCATAAAATACAACAAAACATAAAATGCAAAGAAAACACCACAATACACCATCAGGTTGGCATCAAACTAATTGTTTAATGTTTTTACTTGTTAAATATCACTCATATTAATGTTATAGAAGGGACTACCTCCAAAGGTGGTTGAGAATGACCAAGCTAAAATCCTGTGGGACTTCCAGATACAAACTGACAAACTGGTAATGGCCAACCAACCGGACATAGTAGTGGTGGACAGAAGAAGAAGGCCGTAGTGATAGTTTTAGCAATCCCAAGCGATAGCAACATCAGGAAGAAGG
>NW_018127910.1:15983-17545 GCF_001952655.1 Monopterus albus | reverse complement strand
CTGCAGCCTGTGAGTCAGATAAAAAGTGCTGAGCTCACATTGTATTTTCAGGTACCAGCTGAACAGATCTTATTGAATGCACGACTAAAGAGAAGCTTCAAAAAAACAAAACAGATAGATCTTGAGTTTTCTGCCAATCATTAGCTTGCATGCATCTTTACACAAAGGGGCTCATATCTTTACATTCATCATTATTATCCTTGGCCAAAGAAATGTCATACAGCTGTAACTGTAAAGCTGTGAGACTGGCAGTGAGAAAGTAGAGGTAATCACTCCAGTACATAGCAGATGTGCAGTTTTTTAAATTTTTTTAACTCTAAGCCATGTGTGTTCATAGTGCTCGTCAGCACCACGATGAATGTGAGAAATGCAATGCAAATCTCCACATTGCTTAAAATCTGTGTATTCATCACCAATTCTTTAGCCTCAGCAACAAGTGAAGAAGTCAGTGGACCATTTTGCAATTTCCACTCATAAGCATGTATTAACACACAAGGGCTATTAAGCACAAATGAGTGTATGTGAGTGACTGTCATGGTGGACAGTGATACCATCAGAGGTTGAACAAAGTTAGATTCTAAGTTTACACATACGATCTCTACCTAAGAGACTGACAAGACAATGTGAAGAGAGCAGAAAACAATGTTTAAATGTTCTTCCCTCAGGAAGGGAGCCACTCCTGAATCAACAAGGAATGTAACTAGCTGTTCCCGAATAAAGAATATGAACTGAGGAAATTGTTTATATGCTCCAAAGTCATATTTGACATAGGTGCCCTGATGCTCAAATTTGCTCTCTATTACCTTAATGGTGTGTTGTATAAGCATGTGCGGGTTACTATCAGCAAGCTGTTCTTCATTGCGGTGTGCAGTGTGTGTGTTATCACTCATCTGTAGTTGCTGTGTCTCATCTGTAGGCACAGTGGCGGTCTCATCCACTGTCCCTCCTTCCCCCTTGCCACCACCAACCTGGCTTCAATCAAATATCATTGGGCAGGCACTGGTGAACGTTCTCCAACTCACATCCATGACCATGTCCCCCTGGATGTTGCTCGTGTTGTTTCTGGACGGCTTGATACATGGTCATGGCTGCCATGTGTAGCTCCTTTTCGACCTTATCTTCTTTGGCCTGCTTTTTCTGCTGCAGCTGATCTTGGCTAAGTTGTACCCGCTAATTTTTACCATACTGACTTTGAGAGACGAGGCAGTTCAAGTAACTACAAAACAGTGCTGATTTATTCCATGAACACAGGTAAAAATTAACATTACACGCTCAGGCATCTTGCACCTCCAAACTACACGCAGGCAGATGAAAGATGAAAGACCCCGAACCCAACAGGCCTGTACATTATATCTGGTTTGGGCTAACCCCATTCTACACAGGCACGTCAAACCGTGGCGTCACCTGATATGCCAGCTTTACAGCTGACCGTAGCAGTAGTCAAAACATGGAGAAAATCAATGTGTGTGAGTGTTGATTAAGTGGTGTGTATCTAAGAACATACAGGACATTCAGGGACATGTCCGGACATTAAGCCTAGGAAGATATTATGATTAAGATTA
>NW_018127910.1:14354-15475 GCF_001952655.1 Monopterus albus | reverse complement strand
AATTATCAAAAATCATTCAACAACCTATGAGTTCACCCCACCTACGTGTATGCATCTATATGTCGGTATGTATTAACCTTTAGCTGGTTTATGTAGGATCCACGGTCTTCACTCCAGTCCATGGAGCTCTTTAATCTCTCTCTCACCGGGCTCAGTGAGGGAGATCAGGGGATAGGATTCCCAAGGGGCCGGAGCTTGTACTAATTCATAGGCAGGGGGCTGCGGATACCTACTGTCAATGGCAGTGGTAATGCACTTGAGATAAAGAGATGTCTAATGCAGGGGATGCAGCCACATCCGCACAAGGTCCGCAGTGTGACTGCTGCCACCAAGGATGTAAGTACAGACATCACTACATTTTTCCACTTGCCAAAAGTCTTAGTGAACCAATCTTCAATGTAATTAGCAATACCAGAGTGTTCAGTCATCTCTTCTGACAAGACTTTTAAGCTGGCCAGAGCCCTAGCAATTGAACCATCAGGATCAGTATTCATTGGACTATATGTGCAACATTGTTGTCCAATCATAGTACAAACGCCCCCTTTTTCAGCCAAAACAAAGTCTAAAGCAATCTACTTTGATATGACATGATAGATGTAGCTGCCAATTGTTCCTGAAAGCCAAAAGCCAAATCTCTAGTGAAGTTAGTGAGACGCTGAACATTGAAATGAACATAGTTTATACGATCTACATTTTTGTTTATGGTCACCCACCAGAAGTGAGCAGACTCAAAGCCTGCTGCCACCTGCTCAACTAACTTGTACTCATTTGGGACGCCACGGGGAACACCAATTGCATTAATGTACGTGGGCGATAATACTATAAGTGAAATCATAGTGCAGGTACCAGACCAATCAGGATAAGAGCATTAAATAATCTGTTACCACAACAGTACCAAAACACATCAGACTTGGCATAGGTCAGATGTGTAGCATTAGCTCATATAGTAAGATTGTATGTGGTGTCAAACCAATCAGGAGAGATGGTACCTACATTAGTTCCAGTAGCATTAGCCTTAGTTACACAAGTGTAGTTATTTTTGACTGCAGTAAAAATAGGAGGTACTGCATCTTTAGGTGCCAATGGGCAATAATGTTCCAATTCTCTGCATGCAGGTGTTT
>NW_018127910.1:8488-9538 GCF_001952655.1 Monopterus albus | reverse complement strand
CTTGTACAGCGTGTGCAGAATCAGTATAAATGTTCACCACTTTGTCTTTTGACAACTTACATGCTTGTATGAGAGCAATGAGCTCAGCCATCTGAGCTGAACTTGGCTGTGGGATCACATCAGCTTGCAGCACTCTGAAGCCCGCTGTTGTGTCCTCCACCACAGCATATGAAGCAACCAAACTACCTGTAGTAGTCTGATGGCTGTGTCCATCACAGTACAGGGTCAGCTATGCGTCAGGTAGCTGTTCCCTATACAAGTTTTCATGTAATCTCATTTCACTGTCTGTCTTGCTCACACAATCATGGCCTTTGGTCAGTGACCATCTGCGCAGCCATCTTTGTTCCTTCACTTGTGAAGTGTACTGTATGTGAGCTTGATTAAGTAACAGCTGTAAGTTCTGCCTCTGTGCAGACAATGTGAATGCTTTAGAGTCCAGAAATAATTGTACCGCGTGCGTTATGTGTACGACAGTCTGATAGCCCATTGTGATGTGTGCTATTTTCAATATTGCTCGACCAATTGCAGCAACATGTCTCACACAAGTTGGATGTCCTCTTTCAACATTATCTAGCTTAGAGCTATAGTACATCAACACCTTTTGATTGTGACTCCTACTGTCATCCCTGTGTTCATGGAATAAATCAACACTGTTTTGTAGTTACTTGGACTGCCTCGTCTCTCAGAGTCAGTATGGTAATGAAAGATACTGTATTACCCAGTTCTTTTAACCAGGAACTCAGAGAGACGAAGCGGACCACTTGGATATATTAAAAATATAACCGTGCTGGTTTATTCAAAGGATCACAGGCAAAATTAACATTACACGTCCAGGCATCTCCCACCTCCAGTCCTGCGCACAGGCAGCCCGGAAGATGAAAAAGCCCCCAAACCTAATAGCCTATACAATTTAATCACTTGGTTGGGCTAGCCCCATCCTACACAGGCAACGTCAAACCGTGACGTCACCTGATATGCCAGCTTGGCAGCTGACCAGAGCAGTAGTCAAAACATGGAGAAAATTAAAGTGTGTGGCTGTTGATTAGTGGT
>NW_018127910.1:0-5248 GCF_001952655.1 Monopterus albus | reverse complement strand
TCCTCTCCCGTGCCGCAGCCATAATTCACATGGAGTAAAGGGATCTTGTTTGGTGGGGGGGGCGGGGGGTTGATTATATGTACTGTATGTAAGCTCTATGGCCAAGATGAATTAGCTGCCCAAAATAGGCCACTCCCGACACAGATGGCACAGGCATCAGCCACTAGCAGACCAGGTGCTACTTATCAAAACAGGTAAATAGGTGATGAGAACATAAATAGAGAGTATAGAGAGGGGAGGCAGATGTAGAATGTTAGAAGCCATGCAAACCTGGTGTTAACGCCTGTAGTCCTCTTCATATGCTACAAATGAGCTAGATATTTTTTGGTTTGGTGGAGATATACAATTAAAAAAGTAAACATTGGACTTACATTCACAGGGGCTGCCAGAAACATGGCTCCAAGTGAATTCCAGTGTTCCTCTGTGTCACCTGGGTGTTTATACAGATAGTAATTTGTGTTAGACATATTAAATTGCTTAGGCCATTTTATGCAAAATGGGTGTGATTTTCAGCTGGAGTTTTGCCCAAAGAAAAGAAAAGGCCTTTTTCAAGGAAGATTTATAACTTATAAATCAAGCTTTAATTTATATATTATAACAAACTTTACATGACTGATCAACCTTCATGTCATGTACTGTGTAACACCACTCACTCGCACTACGACATGGTGTGGTCAGGATATCTCCTTTATTAACGGCTGCAGGACTTTTTTTAGCAACATTTGATAGCCATCCTTCTTTACTTCCCTTCACTCTTTTTCTCAAACAGACAGGTTGTATCCTGTCCTTAACACCTCTCTGCCGCCCCCTCCTGGTTACTACCCACTAGGTGCTACAGCAGCAGGGCAGCAACAAGCCGGCTGGATACTGTAAAGCAGGCTGGAGATTCTCAGACATAATAGAGATTGACAATCTAGTGACAAGTGAGTACTGGCAACAGTCTTTTCTATTATCATACTGATGATGCTGGTGAGAAACGTGTGTAAGGGAGAAGCAGAAATGGCAGGCACAAAGTGCAGGAAACATGAACAAAGGAATGCAAATGCATGGGGCAGGCTCTGGGGGTAAATCCCAATTCCCCTATTTTATTGTTTCTCACCAGACCCCAAAGTTATTCCAATCTGCCATGTTGAAGGACATCCAGAGCTCTTATTCCTGATCTGAGGTATGAGGAGGCTGCCTGGAGAAGCCATGAGTGAGGATACACAAAAGCTTCCTTTGAGGAAGTGTTGTGTGAAGGACCATATCGCTGTATTGAATCACTGAAGGAAGCTACATCTCATGTCTGTATAAACACATTCCCTCAGTTTCTCTCTCCTCACATCTTAAAGTGTTCAGAACCAAGACACAAGGAAAAGATGAAAGTGAGGGAAGCACAGATGCAATTAAAAGAAATGGGATTTACCCAAGGCAAAGACATGAGAAGTAGACCAAAATAAAAGCTTAAACCAGGAAAGACAGTCTTGACAAAATCCAACCGGGGGAACTTGGGCAGATGTGTCTTCTACCTTTTTCATGCAGTCATGGTAATATGCCAAATGTTACAGTAAAGCAGTCCAGACCAAATCAATTCTCAGTTTATTATGGACAGTCATGGAGTTACTATTTTTCTGTAAGATTTGAATCTTATAGGCTTTAGTTACTTTTCATACCTTTAGTTTCCTTGCTTATAAATATTACAGCTGTATTAATGATTGTCTAGAACTACTGAGCTCTAGTTACTTTTCATACCTTTATTTGCCTTGTTTATGTATACAGTATATTACAACTGTATTGATGTTTGTCTAGAACTACTGTGTAGGAACTGTATGCTGTAACTTTTGTGGAGACATGATGTCTGTACCTTCAAGTAACCAGATGGCCTATTTTAGATTTTAACACAGACTTGCTGGCTTAATTTACATCTGAACACAGACCTGCTTAGCATGCTACAAGCTTTGCCTTGTAGTACAATATTTTGCAGAAGCAAGGGGTTTGCAGCTTGAGATGATAACTTGACCCTTCTTTAGCATCTTTTAGCATTTCCACAAGGGTTGCTTTGTCCTGTAAATAGCCTATGCACACAGGGGGTCTGCAGTTGCAGACATACAATTGTTCAGTATTCATATTGTTAGCTACCGCCTTACTCCCCAACACCCACACACACACACACACTCTCTCTAGTGCATTCTAACAAGAAGGCGTGAGCTCCTGCTCACGCCAAATGGCCAATAGGATTACGAAGCATGAAATGTCATACTGCTCTACAGGACGGACTCAGCGGAAGAAGATAAATGTAACCAGAAACCATAACTCGGGGTTCAGAGAACGGGAGCTCTGTCTCTCTGATCCCAGCGATGTTTTGACTTACCTATGCCCAGACTTCAATTAAATTTTCTGTTGATTTTATACAGTACTCTTCTGTCTTCGCTTCTTGCGCTTTTAATTAAAGAACTGGGTTTTTCTAACACAGTGCCATGTTTAAATGGCACCTACACTCAGTATCATGGTTAAGTGACACACTCAGTACTTTTATATAAGTACTGTACCTACCTCAGTATTCAAAAGAATACCTACATCACAAGAAGAGGAATAGTCAATTATTAACACAATAGCGGAATAGCTTTCCCGAATTTACTAATTCAACATTCTTCTCAATGTATTTAAACTATTTATTTAACACTCACCACAGAGAATAATTTCTTTCCAAACGTTGGATACTTGGATCCCGTCAGTGATGATCCAGGGTGTCCTCTGACAGTCCCCAATCACTCAGAAATATGGATGAGGTTTGGGGCTGAGAAAATTGTTGTTCTCAGGCTGGCCAGGCCCTGTCTGATGGACGTCCTAGACGACCACTCGAGGAATCCCATCCTCGTCGCTAAAATTGTTGTGGAAAAATTATCTTTTAAAGCTCAGTGAGTGTAAATTAAATACTTAACATCAAGTTGTTACATATTTATTCCTGCAGGAAGGAGTGATCTCTGAACAGAGTGACTAAACCAGTCTGTTGCAGGGAAGCTCAATGAACAGAATGTGACTGCCCTTATACTCAGCATACAACAAAGAAAACAGATGCTTAAACAGATAAAAGAAAACAGGATAAGAGGGTCCACAGTTAATTTATTATCACCACCTGGCTGAAGAGGCCAGGGAATTTGGGGTCACTGGGACACCAAGGGTAATAAACAAGAGACTAGATCTAAAAGTCAGGAAGAGGAAGACAACTTCAAAGGCAGGGCAATATACAGACACACACAGGCAGAGCAGTTTTATTGGAAAGCAATGCCTGAAATCTAGCAGTTAGTTGGAAACAAAGGAAGATGTAAGTGTCTATGTAGAAATTAAGAAAGAGTAGGAATTCCTCCCCTTTTAGTGCGCTGTCCACGACAATTGGAGCAGAGAGGATGGTTGGAGGACGGACGGACTGAAGGACCAATATCGGGAGAGTTAAGTTTAAACCACGACTTCTCCCCAACAGTTTTGGACCAATCAGATAGTAACATCTTTCCATACAAATATTGTATACCGGCAAGTTGAGGACAGTCTTTTCTGTTTTTCCTAAACAGTGAAGATCCATGTGCACATGCTTATTTTGATACGTTAATGCATAATAAATTTCACAGTGAAATATCCTTATATTAGTCTTTTCTTTTCAATATAAAAGAACATGCCTCACAGGATCCCATCCTCGTCGCCAGAATTGTTGTGGAAAAAATTATCTCCTCAGTGAGTGTAAAATAAATACTTAACATCAACTCTGAAAGTTATTACATATTTATTCCTGCAGGAAGGAGCAATCTCTAAACAGGGTCTAAACCAGTCTGTTGCAAAGAAACTCAATAAACAGAATGTGTCTGCCCTTCCTATACTCAGCATACAACAACAAGAAAACAGATGCTCAAATAGATAAGGAAAACAGGATACCAGTTCAAAGAGGATACAAGCCATCTGGTTCAACAGTCACACAAAGGCAGAAAATCTTTATGAACATGTTGACACAATAAACAGTCTGGGGTCACAACCACACAAATGCCTGCAACCATGACTTCAAAGCCACAGGTAATTAACTTAAAGGGTACTATCATTAAATTCCACTACAGATGTGTCTTATGTCTGACTAAACGCAACGACAATCCTCTCAGTTGACAGTGGAAGCTCCACATGAAGTTATGCTCAAGTTTCAGTGTGTCTGCAGTCAAGGTCCATAGTGGAGATACCAGCTGGGCAAACAGTTAAACTGGGATGAGGTTGTGTAACAGTGTTCCGGTTATCTCAAATCCACTGGGACAACATTTCATGCCAAAAATGAAACAGAGAAAACACTGTTCTGTTTCTTAGTGTAGACAAATCAATGTTAATGACTTAAGAAGTAGGTTTAAACAGAGGCAGAAGAGCCAAAGTCCATTTAAAACAGAGGCCAATACTTGAGATGTACTCAATCAATAGACCATGCATGATAATGTCTTGAGTGAAAAATCAAACATGTTTTACTATACAAAAAATAATGATGCTATTAATGGTATAAAACCTTTACTGGCAAACATCTGCTGCAATTTAAAAAAGGGGGGCAAGCATGTACTTATAAACAAGTTCTACGCAGGAAGTAACTAGACAAGCACTATATCACAGAATATCCCCTGACCTTTGTCCCTACACCTCCGGTAAACTAAAGTTCATTCCACCTTTTAAACCAGTATTTTTAAATAAATCAATGTACTATTTAAAACAGCATGCCCAAATCTCAATCTTGATACCACATCTTGTTCCTTCCTATTTCCAGTACTTCCTCTCATTTCTCCTACTTTCCTTTGAATGTTATAATAGAACCAACCTTTGCCATCTTTGTCCCACAGTTCTTGCCATTTCTCTTTCAGTTCCTTTTTAATGAAACTCTTTACCTCAGCCTTACTATAGCTTACTTCCACACAAACATTTCTATTTTTAGTGCAGCTTTTGCATATTTATCTGCTAATTCATTTCCAGCTGAAAAGACGTATCGCCCTCGCTTGGACAGCAGAGCCTTATCAATGAAAACACAGGCCATGTTAAGGTCGGCACTATAGATGCTTCAACCTGGCAACTAAAACAGGAAATATACTGTATGTGTCCATTGACAATTTGCACAGTGTCACCAAGAAACTGGAGCTCATAATTAATTTTTTTTTTTGCAGACAAGTTGCTTTTGTTGTTGTCAGTCGGGCAGAACTAATGAGGCTTCTTGGATGAGAAGTGAAACTTCTTTGACCTAAGATTAGATCGATAGATA
>NW_018127909.1:5205929-5206414 GCF_001952655.1 Monopterus albus | reverse complement strand
GATGCGGATCAAGACCACCTCATTTTGAGGGTCTCGGTGCGGTTGTTTTGGTGTCCACTCGAGTGCGATTATCATGTTCACACCAGACAAAACGAACCTCACCAAGAGGGAAAACGAACTCTAGTTCGATTCAATCGAACTAAACGCTGTAGGTGTGAAAGCACCCATGAAAAGAGCCGTGAGTTGCTTAGGCGCATGTTCAGACAGGATGTAAGCTTCCTGGAGGAGGGGCCCTACAGGCTTTGTGTGTAAACTTGTTACACCGGTTTTCACAATGTCTCGGAGGAGAATGACGCACCAATTAGCATGCAATGACAGATTTCATACATCTTCACTGTACCTATTTTAGCCTGGCATTTCGTATAATATGAACCTCACCAACACCCCTCAGCACTGTGGGCTCTATTTTGGCTGCCAGCGCAATTTCTGCGTAACTTCCTTTGCAGTCCTTTGCACTTTTCCTCCGGTGCATGCCTGTTTTTTCG
>NW_018127909.1:5200471-5204954 GCF_001952655.1 Monopterus albus | reverse complement strand
GATCTGCTAAGACTTCACACTCTGGATCAGACCTTAAATGGGAGAGGATATAAGTTATAAACTGATGATTAACATGCTGCGTAAAATAGTTGGAGTTCTTCTCTGTTGTACTGTGTAGGTCCAGTCTGAGTTGTTATATTCTCTGTGGTGTATGTTACACTTTGTTTAATTATTGAACCTGTCACTTGACCAGAGCCAAAGCTGCTGTTGGAGCTGCTCCTGCCAACATGTGTAACCAGGCTACACTAAACAAACAACTTGGCTGCTCCGTTTTCTGTGTGGCTCTGAATCTGCAGTTGTAATTGTCAGAAAATGAGCTCTGATGTTTTAGTGTCACGGCCAAACTATGACAGCAGAGCTGTGGCTCAGGGGTTCCCGGAGAAAGAGCCTCCTGTACAGCCGGGTGTCCCGCAGCCGTCTTCGGGCTCAGCCACCGCGGGGTACCGCTCCGCTAAATACACCCCGGCTGAGTGGTTCTCCAACTACCACGCTATCCTCCAACAGGCCGGTACCGACCACCGCGAAGCCCGGAGCGTCCAGCGGGAGTCCAAGACGCTGTATCAGGACACCGAGACAGCCACTGTGAACACCCAGGCTCAGGGAACGCGTCTTCTGGGAGAGAGACTACAAGATCTCCACTCCTGGAAGTCTGAGCTGCAGCGGCACATCGAGCAGCTGCGGGCCGACACCGAGTCTCTGATGCCGCTGAAGATGCGGCTGGAGAAGGCGCTGGACGCCACCGAGACGCCATATGCCATCGCCACCGATAATCTGAACTGCAGGGCCAGAAGACTGGGCCCAGACCTGGTCAGAGACACCGTGGAGGAGGAGCTGCTGAAGGTGACCACTGACAGTAATGATCAGTAAAGTGAAGCTTTGTGTCATGGTGAAACAGGACATCATTAAGGCATGGCAGAAAAGAAACGTGAACAGGACTAATCTAAAAGTAAAGTCATAAAGAATAGCCTTACCAGCCTTATAAACAGGACATTACACAAATTGTTTCTGAGAATAAACGTAGCAGGTCAAATTTATGAACTCATTTATAACAGTAGGTTGTTTTTCTAATTAAAATAACAGAGTTGCAATGATTATCAATTAGTCAACAGAAGATGAGTAACTGTTCTGATCAAAGTCCATTTGCAAATATGACTGATTGTTCCAGCTTCTCAAATTTAACAATATGCTGCTTTTCCCGGCCTTACATTAGACTACATTTAATATCTCTGGCCATTGATCTGTTATTCAAACAGTAGGTCATTTGATATTGTCACTTTGGACTCTAGAAAATTAGGATGTGAAAATAGTCAGCTGATAAAATGACACTAAGATTTAAAAGAAGTGTGACTGTGTTTCATAGGAAGTGGACTTGATCAGGAGCATCCAGGATCTTTTGAAGAGAACTACAGCTCAGGTTGTCACTCAGATCAAGTGAGTGTCTGTTTAGTCAGAGTTAAACTGCCTGACATGGACCTCACTTATAAAATAACATTTTGTTTGAGGCTCTTACTGCAGAGAAGTGATTTGTGTTGTGCGGTTACATGTGTGTGTCAGGATGAACAGAGAGGCCAAGCAGACATTAGAGTTGGACTGGTCTGATAAGCACCAAGCCTACAACTTTGATGACCACTGTGGAAGACACAGTAACATGAGCCCAGATACACAGCACCACCCAGGCTCAGCCGCCGTGCAGGACCAGTGAGTGTGACCGGTGTGCCTGTAAATACACAAACTAGACACCATTAAAATGGGTTTCTATATTTGTGCTTATTACACTCACTGCACCGCATGTCGCAGGGTGTGTAACCACTCATCATGGACCAAGTTCACACAGGACAACCTGATCAAGGCCATGCAGGAAGAACAGGCCACTTACAGCCTCAGGTCAGACCTGTAACACACTGATAAACCTCATTTAAGGTTTTCACTGAACTTACTGATGTGGATTGTGTGTGTGTCAGACTGCTGGTGGAGCGAGTGCTGCAGGACACCACCGAGGATCTGAGAGTCCAGTGCTCCAACGTGGACAGAGCCTTCAGCCAGCGCTGTGCAGAGCTGATAGAGGCCAAGACCCAGCTGGAGATGAAGCGTGTAAAGGTAGAGAGACAGACACACAGTCAGTGACATATCAATCGATTGAATATCAATTATATGATCACGTGCGTAGGTCCTGGAGCAAATTGGAGACCAGGAGAGGAATATTGTGGCCCTGCAGCAGGCCATCGATAATAAAGAGGCTCCACTGAGAGTAGCTCAGTCCAGACTTTACCTTCGCTCTCTCAGACCCAATATGGAGCTGTGCAGGGACGAACCCCAGCTCAGGTACACACAAGCACACACACATGTACACACAGAGATAAACATACACAAAAACATCTGTCACCTTTTTCCATCTCCTTCTTTGTCGCCTGCATCTCCAGTTTGGAGGGGGAGGTGAGACAAATCGATGCCACCGTGACGTCTCTGCAGCAGCAGCTGAGCGAGGCCAGAGGCTCCCTGTCCCGCCTGGAGGAGTCACGCTTGGCCCTCGAGAAGGACATTAGCTGCAAAACCCACTCACTGTTCATCGAGAGAGACAAGTGCCTGACTCAACGCAGACGATACCCAACAAACTTTACACTCTCAGGATATTGAAGATAATGACTCTGAGTGTTTGTGTGGCCTGTGCTTTGGTTTTCAAATTGTTTGGTTAAAATGTTTTGGCTTAGTTGTGCTGTGCATACAGTAAGGGTTGAAGCTTGTTAGTAGAGAGCATGAGCACATTTTATGTACTGAAAACAGTTGTTTAGTTTTGCAAAAAGGTTCACGAGTTATTTAGAACTTCTTACGGTAAGAGCAGATGCTTCAAACTGATCAGTTATAACACCAACATTATGAGCAATTGATAATTAGTGTAATGGTGAGAGCCAATGTGTAAAAACAGATGACTGTGTGAAAATAGATGACTATACGGTGTGTTTAAGTAAAACTTGCAGTTTGTGTACATTATCTGGTAATTACAGAACAAATAGTTACAGGAAACGCCAGCCTTGCAGTTATTACTTTCGTTGTTGTTTCACTAGACAAAATCAGGCAATAATCTGCATGTGACCCTAAAATGCAAAGTTTGACCACAGTCACACTTACTGTTACATTTCTTTTGGTCCTGTTGCATTATTAGTTATACTGATTACAGCTGATAGCTTCGGCTGCAGCGAAGGTTTTGTGCATATACTTTTCAATGTGCACGTTTTTCTGGTGTTTGGAGGAATCCAGATGTGAACGTGTTACAATGTCTTAATCTTCATGAAACATAACAAAGAAATGAAAACAGGGACAGTTACATAGATGAGATGGTATCTGCTGGAGCAAACTGGGGTGAGCAGCTGTTATTGCTGCATCGTATTTTATGTTTAGACAAAACGATTAACCGACTAGTCAAGAAATTATCAGCAGGTATATTTATATTTTATGTATTTCCTAGTGTCTGTGGAATGTGTTTCCAGGTGGAACCAACTATTCTGATGAATTGTTTCAGTCATAGCTTTGAAAAAAATGACTTTTATTGGTTTTGTATTTGCTTCTGTACATGTAGATAAATGACATTTTGGTATTTAGCTGAAATGGTTATCCACAATTTCTTATAAGGAGTGCAGCTGTGTTAAACTGTTATAACCTGTTATTAGCAATGTGCAATCACAGTGAGTGTAAAGCTGAAAGCAAAAGTGTAAAATCAAACTAAAGCAATGAACATGTATCTACTAGTGATGTGCGATACCATTTATTTCCTTTCTGATCCAATACCAAGTAAATTCCAGGCTGGTATCGTCGATACCAGTGCTAAGGAGTGATTATTATCAATACTTTGAGCAAAAAAAAGAGGGGAAAGGGTCCAGACAACAGAGAATGATGGAGAAGAGGAGCTGTAATGTGTATCTATAATTGGCTTCCCGCTGTAACTGGTCACATACTGTGACCCTTCACTACTGTGAAGGGACATTTCTGCAGCCCAGATACTGAACTGTGGGACTACGCCATTACTACATAGGAGACTCTTTACATGCCATCTTGGTTGTTGTTTACAACCCTCCTTCTGGCAACTGCATATGAAATCCACTCTGTTACCATGAGACTCCAGACTTAAAATTTTTTGATTCTGATTTTCTGTGGTTCACATATTTACAAAGCTGTAGTTCATATATGATTATGGCAGGTGGAAGGAGAAGTAGTTCCTATCAAATGGATATTATTTACACTGTCCTGGTAATAAAGTAGTTACTGTTTCCCCTGCTGAAGTTAAAATCCACATTTACCCCAGATTAGCCTGCTAATTTAAGATACTGATCTTTTAAAATGGGAATCGATCCTAGAACAGGAAACGCTAGGATTGGAAGCATTGGGAATTCAAAACTGATCCGCACACCACTAATAAATACTGAAGGTTTTTGATGGTAACTATAAAACAAATCTTCAGTCAGGCAGTGAAAAGGTTGGGCCACAGTGG
>NW_018127909.1:5124668-5194432 GCF_001952655.1 Monopterus albus | reverse complement strand
TGTTCGTTTGGAAGAGGCTCGGCTGCGGCCTGTGCTGTCCAGCAACCATGGCGGTCTGGTGACAGAGGGGGTTCTGGAATTGAAGCATGCTGGGAAGTGGCGTCATGTGTGTAGCCATGGATGGGACCTGAGCAGCAGCCGTGTTGTCTGTGGCATGTTAGGATTCCCTGCTGCAGAAGCGTTTGACCAGAACGCCTACAGGTGAGTATGTGAGAGTGGACACGGCAGAGTGACAGAGGAGGACAGAGATAAAAAGAGATCGCCTAAGTGCCTCTGTGTGTGTATGTGATTACAAAAGGGATGGAAAAACGTGGACTACAAATCCCTTCAGGGATTAGGTGGCCTCATGCATGGATTACTCTTCCATCCCTCAGCAGTAGAGGCTAACCACAACTGCTGTCATTAGTACAAGTACACTAAGTTGGCACGACAGGTCCAGTGTAGCATTAACCGAACCTGGCTGTTCAACAAGCCTCAGTGGCTGAGTGGGGCTTTGCACAAATTTTTAAAATAGCCCCAAAAAGTATATTATTAATGTCAGATCCAGACTGTAAGATGATCATCATCATCACGGTGTGTATCTTTACAAGAATCCTCTGTTACATAGTTTTTAATCTCCTATAATTAAGAGACTCCCTGTGGCACTTTCTGATGCAGTGGAACGTTTAAGGATTCACTTCTGTTGAACTTCACTATCCACCATGGAGGCAACAAGAAGAAATCAAATTAAATCTCACATTTCTGGCTCTTGATGGCGTCTTTTCTGCTATCATCAGGTTCCCTTTTATTTGTTTTTCTGAAAAGTGGCTCCTATAATTTTCTGTCCCTATTTTAATGCTGCTATAATCAGCTGTGATAGGAAAGTTATATGAAAGCTGTAAATAAGTGCTCATGGCACATTACTCATTAAAAGGGAATGTAATTACTCTACTAATTAATAATTAGCAAAAATAATGTGCTTCATTAATTGTTACTCAGTTGTCAACACCATCAAAGGTGCCTTTAAAAATTCAGATCCTCCAAACCAGGGGTTTTCAACCAGTGGTCCGCACCCCCCCCAGTGGTCTGCAAAAGCATCGCAGGTGGTCCCTGACCATGCATTCAGTGATCTAGTTTCACTGTAGGAATCTATTTTGTTACACTCTGTCCACCCCACAGCAGTGGTACTCAGGTTATTTCATAATTAGAATGTTTGTCCCTGGATCACAATTAGTTGAAAACCCCTGCTTCAAACCCATGTGTTACATCTTTTGTATTTAATACACAGACAAAGCAAACAAGATGTTGCAGTTTTACATACAGGCAGTACTGACCATCCAGCAGCTAGTTTAGCACACAGCAGCCCAGAAGTACCTCAGAAGTGGTGACACACCTTCCAACTCTAAAAACGAAATGAGTCCTGAATGTACACGTGAGTGTGGCTAACATTTGGCACATCAGAATACACACAATATTTAAATAAGACAACTTTGGAATTACCTGCAGCCACAGTTCTCCCCTTTTAGTAAAGGCTACCACCTACCCTGCACCTCAACCATATCCTGGATCAGCCTGCCCAGTGAACACAAAGAGACCAAACTGATATAAACCCTCCATTAAACTCTCAGTAAGACCGCAAACAAGCCGTCCCTGTTATCAAAGTAACAAAACATAATCCCTTACTACTCATTCCTCATTGTCAGACACAGCAGGTAGCTGTTTTTCCACAGAAATGCTCCAACAACTTATTAAAAGTTAAGGAAAAGGACTTTACCACTAAAGAGCCAGATATTCAGGAGTTTGGAGGAAACCAAAACTTCAAAAAAGGTAAATATTAGATGTAAATTTATCAAGTGTCTCCACATCAGCTGCATGTATCTGTTAACATGTCAAAAATCTGTTAATGGACATTTAAAACTGGTTATATAGGTTTTATACTGGTAGTAGAGCATGTAGACAGAAAACCTCAGAAACATGTTTCAGCTTTTCAGAAAGACTGTATGAGAGAAGCCACTTAAAGAAGAGGCAGGAATTCAGCTCTATTTGTTTTATGTTTTCATAACTATTTTATTGTCCCTCAAATACAAATCATTCACTATGTTAATATTGCCAGTGTTGATTTTACCTCCATAAATTCAAGTAATCTGTTTACTTTAGCCATAAATACTGACTGAAGCACCTACACAAACCTTCACAGACCTTTCACACATTCCATCAAAACCCCAATACCTCAGGAGTTACACACAAACATGCTAATACATCCCTCCATCCATCGTCATCATACAGCCTGTTACAAGGCTTTACAAAAAGAACGTCCAAGATCCATGTGCACACACACAAATAAACTAGCAAACACATTTTTGTGCATATGCAAACACAGCCCTCTGTGTGTCTGTCTGCCTGCCCACAGAGGTCTTTTTATGGCTACGCTGGCCTGCCCTGCACCGTCTGTCTGTCCATGTCGCCAATAATTACCCCTTGTGTCCTGCTTTGCTCAGCAGGAGACTGTAGGCTGCTTCTCCTCAGCTGCCCTGTTCAGCACCACGGCCATAACCTCGCAATGAACATCTCTGTCCCATAGTCTCTTATGGCTTCTTCAGAGCTGTGAACATCAGATGCAATGTACATTATTGTTGTGATCAATGTATTTTTTTACCCTTATTGTCCTCAGTGGGTGCTTCCTTTAGGTTGACGAGACCTTTCAAGACAAAAATGGAGCAAAGGTGTTAATCAAGCTAACTTTATAAATCTAATGTAGACAACGACACTTAAAAATATCTCACTTTTGCCTGAAGAAACATTATATCCCATGCCAAGAGCCGGCCGGCAGCTTGTATAAAGACTGGACCAGGCCAGAGAATGTTGTTTGTTTTTTTATCAGCCTCCACACAGCTACATGAGAGGTGAATGGTGCATTCATTTTTGTCCAGTGGTAAACAGCTGAGGGGAACAGCATGCTTTTTTTTTCTCAAGTCTGATGGTCTGGTGCTTTTGAAAATGTTTCCTCTAGAAATTGTGTCAAAGCTATCCTACTTAGTGACAGAAGGCATTTTAGCCCCTCTAACTGTTTGACTCTGAGGATGCCAGTGTCAGTCTGCGCACCATTTTGGTTCAGACTGAAATATTGCAACAGCTTTTAGAAGGATTGTCATTACACTTTGTACATGCCACTCACCAACACCCAAGAGATTCTGATTTCACTGAGATTTTCACTCATTTCATAATATAATAGACATCAAGTACTTTTGGTACTTTAAGTGTATTTTGATGCTAATACTTTTGTACTTTTACTTAAGGAACTTTTGAATCCAGGACTTTTACCTGTAACAGAATATTTTTTATACTGTGGTATTGCTACTTTTACATGGGTAAAAAATTTGAGTACTTCTTCCACCGCTGCTGAATACAGGTGTGCAAAGATCACTCTATGACTTTTACTGCCCTATGAAAATGTTTGAAATTGAAGTTGAAGGTTGAAACTGTCGTATATCTCACACACAACAGCAAAAAAGTGACAGTAGGTGTTCTTCACCATGACAGTAGTCACATGACATCTGCCTGGTGCTACCCGTTGTGCTGACAGTGCTCCATGCCTGCCCTTCTTTGGGGCATGTGTCCACTTGAACAGCTTTAATTATGGTCTGAGAGACCTTCCAGTCTCGACTGACCTGCTGCAATCCTTCTGCTGTGTCAGCAGTTCGTTCTACGGCTATGCGGTTGGTTTTTTCAGTGTGGCTGCCTTTGTCTCTGCTGGTTAAGTTCTTCAATGTGTTTTTCAGATGTTTAAATATCCCCTTACTTAGCTACACTTGCAAAAGGCAATTTCCAGCTCTCTTTTATTATCACATCCATGCTCTTTGAGGCTGACTAACTTTTCAGATCTCATTTATTTTCATCCTGTTTCTCATTTCTCCCCTCTTTAGTTTCTGCCTTTTTAAGGCCATGTTTAATACATTTGTGGTAATTATAATAAAACCCACATTTCATCATTATGACCCCTTTGAGTTTTCATTCCATGGAAGTTGATAAGATGTCTAACAGGCTGTTTTGGAGTCATTGTGGCAACCTGCTGTCTCCTGAGTGAGCTGATTGTTCCAGTCAGGCAGTTTTGCATTCATGCAGTATAATAACAGGTTATTTTTGCTTTCCTGACAGTCAGCTCTCTCCAGTGTGGTTTATGGTATTGTGTGGTCAGAGTTGTGTAAAAAACCTGGGATTGAACTGAAGATCCTGAGAAGTGAGAAAGTCTTCTCGTGGTTAAAAGGCTTCGGCCGAGGTGCTGCGGTCACAGCCTGTCTGTTGTGTTGAGGCTCGATGCTGTGGTTCAGTTTGCTTCATTTGAATCACCTTATTAGACTGAGAGAACATTACTCAGCGCCAACCTGTGTCTCTGACTGGACAAAAAGCATTGTGCAGAGTATTTAGAGCTCATAGAGAATCCATCACCTGCAGTGCTTCCCAGCATGTAGACATAGCACTGGGTTATGACACCAGGGGTTTAAGGTGTGTTGTTTGTACAGAGACATAGTAGAGAATGTTGATATGTAGGCTACGTGACTATTTCCATGTCCACTGTGCATGAACCAACATGCTACTGCTTGAGTACAGCAGACACTGCCAAGCAAAAAAGGCAATAATATGGTTAGCAACCTCCTCACCCTCCTCACCCTCCTCTAAACCATGATCTAACACCGCCTTATTGTCTGTCTCACTTATTTTGATTTACCACTGAAACTTTTAAACTGCAAACACACATGTACATACACACAAGCAGATAAATAAACACATATTATCTGGCACAGTTCACACATACATATCCTCATTTACAGCACACAAAAAAGCAATTGGATCTTCCACACTTTATCAACATAACAAGAGATTTATTCTCAAAAGCCGGCTGTGTTTCTACACCAGTTTGGTCGTTTACTGTATACACTATGTATGTGTCCTACTAACACACAGAGGCAAAAGCATTCCTATTATACCTGCTTCTAGTAACTGTCAGGTTAAGTGAATAAGCTAAGAAAAGAAAGACAGAGAGAAGGAAAGAAGAAGAATGAAAAAGGAGGAGAGAGAAAAGAAACAAAGTAGGAAAAGTAAATCATATAAGGGGAAGAAGGAACAAAGAGGAAAGAGATAAAGAGAACGAACAAAGAAAGGAAAGTGGCTTAATGGAAGCTACAGGAGTAAATAAGGCTAGAGGCAAGACATACTGTATAAAGCAGAGAGAAATAAGGAAATATAGTAACTGTAGTGTTTTATCTCAAAATTTTGCAGCTAGCTATAACTATATAAAGTGACAACATTTTTCTATAAAGCATACAATAATGTGAAGATGCTTAAAATTGGAACTTAGAGCTGCACTAAACTATATATTTATGGTAATTACAAGCTAAATGAATATGTGTAGTGTGTTTGTTCAACCTACAGAGAATTGTCACCCACCTCTGCACTTTCTCAGCTCATTGTTTTCATGAGGGACAGTGTCACTATTGAGGTTTACCCTCACAACTTTCATCAGAGTTACATCCCCACTGTACAGTGCCCCAAACAACACACAGACATTAGCAACTAGCTGATAAACATAGTGGCGTATTTAGAAGCTAAAGAGTCATATATTTCCCTCAGGAACTGGTAGAGACCAAAAATAGAGCTAAAAGAAAGTGAGCATTATATTTGTGGCCAGAAACATGATCATGTTACTCTGTAACTGCTGGAAAAGTAGCAACTGTTTGCTAACATGTTTGCCATATCATCTTAAAAAGAGTTTAAAGATTATTTTAGGATATTTCCTTTTCAACTACAATGCAGAGAGAATCAAGGATTTATTCTTTGCAGATTTCACCACTTTGAGTCTGTTCATTGTAGAAGAAGAAGATGAGGCCAGCAGTCTGGTTGTCTAAATTACATCTCTTTACTGCTGGGTTGCAGCAGAAATCTAAAATAATAATATGCTTGTATGAAAACGGAAATTTTACTGTGAAAGAAATCATAATTTATATATGTTGTTTGCCCTTCTCTGCTCAGCCTGCTCTTGGGTGAGTTGTGGTGTTCCATCCAGTAGTTTCTTGAGCTCAGGGTATTCATTGTGGGTTTCCACCCTCGCACACATTTCTCCTCTAATGGTGGGACTGGGGATAATAACCTGTAAAGTGCTGGGGTTCTCCTGGAGAGGAAACATCTCCCATTTTAGTTTTAGCCAAATATTTGATTGCATCATGAATCTGACTGTACGGTAAACTCTAGTCTGGTCTATACTTGGTGTTTGGACTCATTTAATTCAGGTACATTCATGAAGGGTGTCAGTCATGCTGCACCTGTCTGTGGTCACACTTGCTGATGCAAGTGGTCAGCTCTAATGCACGTGTCTGTGTGTCACAGAGGGACACTTCCCAGACTCTGCCTGGTTTGTGAATCATTCTTTTACTGAATTCTCACTTTTGTTTTATTTTAGCCCTGGTGTCGGGGGGATCGTTTCGTGTATACACAGTTTCCCTTTAGAATTTGACTCTAGTTTAAGGTAATACCCATGAAACGAGATGCATGAGACACAGCTTATAGAAAACCCTGCTGTGTTTGGCAGAAAACAGCTTCTCATAGGAATTAATGGCTATCATGGTTTATTCATATTTTTAGATTTTTTTCCACATGGATTCCCGGCATCCACTGTAGACATATAGACAAACACTGAAATGGAAGAGCTAAAAAAGCAATGACAGGAAGGTGGTGATTCAGGAGAGAAAAAGAAAAATACAGTAAGGAATGTATGTGATCCATCATTGTAAGTCTAAGTGTTGTATGTGGAGCCTATGTTTATCTATAAGCACACACGCCCTTTCCAGCATGTTGTGTCTCCTTTATATTTACAGTTTTTAATGTGTGTTTATTCAGGGTTCAGGTAGACAGAATGGAAGAGTAGGGATGCCAGGGAAGAGACAGCAAATGACTATGGAGGAAAGAGGAGACAAGGCAGGAGGGAGGTGCACAGGAGGCGACTGTGGGAGTGCATTAGCAGGGTGTTTAGTATATTCGATGTAAATGCGATGTGATATGATGCTTTTTGTCTTTTAGGAAACTGTGGGACTCAAAGCTGGCTGATCCATCCTCCAGGTAAAACCAGCATAAGCACTCTTTTAACATAATAACTGTCAATCTTATGCATTATGACAATCATGCATTTGCCCTGTGAATTCAGTTTTTTTTTTCTCTCCAACCCAGACTAAGAACACAGATCAGTAAAAAGGCCTACTGGGTGGAGAAAGTGCAGTGTCAGGGTGTGGAGACCTCACTGTCACATTGCCAGGCCCAGCTGTCCCTCCCCAGGAGCGACGTCCCATGCAGGGGCGGCATGCATGCTGTAGTCCGCTGTGTCCCAGGATCCCAGTTCACACGCTATGGGAGAGCTCCTGCACCACCTGCTGTGCCGGTCAGTCTGGAGGAGGAAGTCAAAAACGAATAATTATAAAGCAGTATGTTAAAATTAAAGGAACCGTTTGATATTGCAGAAAATACACGTGTTTGAATAAGATAAGAAGAAAAATAGCACTCTCCTGTTGGCTATACATAAAAATACAGTACAACCAAGAGACAGTTAGCGCAACTTAGCTTAGCTTAGGTCAGCTGGGGCTCAAATCCGGGACCTTCTTGCTGTGAGGTGACAGCAAGAAGACCATTTCATAGTAGACAAGACACAAGACAGTTTAATGCAGCTAAGCACTAGACAGGCTTAAAATGTCTAACATTTCCAGGGCAAGTCATAAACTTCTTTTAGCTCTCTCTCCCTTTTAAACTCTCCCTTCTTCCCTCCAGCCTGTTGCTCGTCTGAAGGGAGGGCCTCGGCTTGGGGAGGGCCGTGTTGAGGTGCTGATAGAGGGCAAGTGGGGCACCGTGTGTGACCATCTGTGGGACATCACTGCAGCCAGCGTGGTCTGTAGGGAGCTGGGCTTCGGGACAGCCAAGGAGGCCCTCACCAAGGCTCGGCTGGGACAGGGTAGGGTAGAATGCATATAACCATAGTCACACATGTACTGTAGTGTACACAGTGTGCTGCTTAAAGGGACATTTAGCTTTACTCATCGTAACTTTTGCCTGATTAAACTATAACCGGGTCTAAAGAGTATAATAAAGACCCCTCACAACTGATCTGGTTATCAGTTATGTGATAACGGCGCTGACCTTGAATCAGTTCAGCGTGCAACCTGAGCAGGATCAGTTTAACTCAGTGATCCTTTAGACTAAACACTAAATGCCTGTTGCTAAAGGCGGTGCTCCAAAATTCGTGGCTCTGAGCAGACAAATAAACGCAGGGAAAATGTTTACAGCCTCACTTCTACTTCTATCAGAGAAACTGATTGTTGAGGAACTCGACCCATGACCAATTATACAAGTATAAACTATGCTAGAAGGTTACAGCGACCAACAATGGCATGTGTTGTCAAAATAAACGTGTTGTATGTGAAAAGTCAGCACAGCTTTGAAAACCAGGATGTCAAGTAATCAGCACTGTGCACGATCAAACATTCAGAAAGACTATTATTTGGATTATTTTGGTACTGCCTTTGTTGTGGGCGTGAAAATATGGCCACTAAATTGTTGAGCAATAATACAGTGAAACATTTTCCTAGGAAATAGCACAGACCCCTTTTTTTCCCCCGCTGCACCTCTGCAGTAACTCAACAATCACATTCATTTCTTCCCTTTATCTTTCTGCTCAAATGACCACATAGCTCTAATAATGGTGTGTGCATTTCCTTGTGTCTACTTTACTTAATGAACTAATTCTTAAAAACCATTTCAGCATTACTTTTAGGGCGGTGGTGCTGTAATGCGTGAATAATGAACATGTTAGAAAGTAGCATTGTGGCTTTTAATGCCCAGGGACCATTTCCCAGAGTTGTGTGAACATACATTGATCAGCCATAATATTATGACCACCTGTCTAATTCAGTTTACATAGGAGTCAATGTGGCAGTTGGTCGGCACTCGTGTCACTCTGCAGCTCACTGTGCATCTTCTGTGAATCCATTTGCTTCCACAGTTCTACTGTCAGGAAGAGCACAGATGTGTCTACAATTCAGTGAAAAACTTATGTAAAAGGAGTGAAAATTGCAGTCGTGAGGATGTTAGAGAGAATTGTTGAGACAAATCCAACAGCCTCACCGCTCTAGGTGTGATATCACTACTACAGCCCCTGACTCTTTCTCTTCAGAGACCAATGTACAATATTTCTCATTTTCAACCAGTTTAACAAAGATTCAATTAAATATTAATCTTTTAAAAAGTACAAATGGAAGTTAAAAGTCTAATCTACAGTAGGTCATCCTCATCATCAGTGAGCTGTGGGCGTCCATGACCCTGTCTCCAGTTCACCATCTGTCCTTCCTTAGATACTGTTGGTAGGTACTAACCACTGCAGACCAAGAACACCCACCAAGACCTGCAGTGTGGGAGATGCTCTGACCCAGTCATCTCACCATCACAGTTTGGTCCTTGGCAAAGTCACTCAGATCCTTACGCTGCCCATTTTTCCTGCTTCCAACACATCAACTTCAAGGACCGAATGTTCACTTGCTGCGTAATACACCCCACACAGTGACAGGTGCCACTGTAACAAGATCATCAGTGTTGTTCACTTCACCTCTCTGTGGTCATAATGTTATGGCTGATTGGTGTATAACATATTAGAGATTAATCTGAGCATTACAGGAGATGTGTGAAGGCTCATGGGTGGCGCAGGCACAGAACTTGAAGCTAGAGTTGATGACATCATTAGCTATTTAAGGCCAAATTATAGGGCTTTTTAGGCCTTAAGCCGTGGCCTCACACACACATTTTGTATCTATTTTGGTTTATAAAGCATGTCCCTGGTGTGCAGTACAGAGTGTACAATAAAATAATAAAGCTCTCTGGCTAAGTTTAATTTTAGGGCCACGTCAGAGGTCTCAGTCATGCCTGGGCTTTTAATCTCTCTCAGGGGACATGTGTGGCTGCAGAGCCATCAAGTTGTATAGACTTTTATGTAGTGTATGTGTGTGTCTTTGCCCACATGGAGATCAGTGAACTGATGCTCCACACCCTTTTCTGTAGGTACCGGTCCCATCCACATGAACAGTGTCCAGTGCACAGGAAGGGAGAAATCGATTACAGAGTGTCACTACAGACCAGTGCCACTTTACAGCTGCAAACACAACCAGGATGTAGCAGTCCGCTGCAATGTGCCCAACACTGGCATGCAGGCCACAGTGAGAAGCTCACACAAAAACATGACAGCATATTCACAGACAGACTCTAAGCAGTATCGCTCACAAGAAAACACTTTTTCCTGTCTCTGCGTTCAGGTGCGTCTGGCAGGAGGCAGAGAGCCAGCAGAGGGCCGTGTAGAGGTGTTGATGGAGGTCGGAGGAGCAAAGCGTTGGGGCTCTGTGTGCAGCGAAAACTGGGGCATCAACGAGGCCATGGTGGTCTGTCGACAGCTGGGCCTAGGCTTTGCCGCAAGAGCTCATCAGGTAAGCAACAGAAGACAATATGTTGATGTGGTTTTTGCATGTTTTCTCTTCACTCTCTCCTCTTCTGCTTCTAAGCTTTTGCCTACATTTCCTGCTCTTTCTCTCCGTCCTGCTGTTTGGGTCTGTGCTGTATTATTACCAAGGCCTCGGGTAATTACAGGCTTCCCAAACGTCCACTTCCAGTGCACTGAAAATAAAAGAGGGAAAGTGAGGTGAAGAGAGATTGGGAGAATTTCACAGAGCAAACAACCGAAAATAGAACTGTGCATGGAAAGGGCAGAGTGAGTGTGTTTTGAAGGGGGCTGCTGGGAACATTTAACAGGCACTTTTAAAATCCTGAAAAAGAATGGAAAATGTGCTAATGTGTACTGATACTTCCTATAAAGTGGGGTGTTGCTTATAGCAGAGGCTGCTATTTGCATTCAGCTCTGACATTTTTTCCAGAACTGTTTTAAAGAAAGGCACAATTGAGCTGCGTGAATACGTCCCTTCTTGTGTGTCTGTGCAGGAGACCTGGTACTGGCCTGGTTCTCCAGATGCTGCAGAGGTGGTGCTGAGTGGCACTCACTGCATTGGCACTGAGATGTCTCTCCAGCACTGCCGCAGAAACACACATGTGTACTGTCCCAGAGGAGGCGATGGCAGGGCTGCAGGAGTCACGTGTGTAGAAAGTGAGTCCAAAATCAGCAAACACTTAAATCCATATTTGTATTTGTTGTGCGATGACTGAGAGTAAATTGTGAGTCTTATGCAGCTGCTCCCGATCTTGTGCTGGATGCCCAGCTGGTCCAAGAGACAGCCTACCTGGAGGACCGACCACTCCACCTACTGACCTGCGCCAATGAGGAGAACTGTTTGTCCTCCTCTGCCGCCAGGATGAGCTGGCCCTACGGACACCGCCGCCTGCTGCGCTTCTCCTCCCGCATTATGAACCTGGGTCTTGCTGACTTCCGGCCCCGGGCCTCCAGAGAAAGCTGGGTGTGGCACCAGTGTCACAGGTAAGACTGGGAAGATGAGAAGAGAAAAGTTCCTGAACCAGAAATTCTTAGTGTTTCCTCCAAGCCACTGTATCACTTAGTGGCACTTTAAGGTTTTCATTTGAACCATCAGCTGTTCGTGTTATACCTTCAATCAGGTAAAGAGTAACTGTGGTGATTTTAGCTGCTGCAGAGTTTGGGTGGGAAACCAAGGCTGCACAACCTCCTCCATGGCACAGCAATGGCCATCATTATGAAGTAAAAGATGCATTTTACAAAAAACGCAGTTGCTACAAGAGGTGGAAAAAAATAAATGTAGCAAAAAATGAATGGAAATTTAAGATTTGGTGAGAGAAGGATCACCAA
The DNA here is from genome assembly GCF_001952655.1 of Monopterus albus. Taxonomy (NCBI): domain Eukaryota; kingdom Metazoa; phylum Chordata; class Actinopteri; order Synbranchiformes; family Synbranchidae; genus Monopterus; species Monopterus albus. The sequence goes on along the minus strand of NW_018127909.1, from coordinate 5,182,605 downwards.
GGGCAGTGCAGTGTTATTTTTGAGATCTGGACTATAAATAACCAAGCACACGTAAGAATCTGTTATTTAACGCAATAAACACAATCTTTTATCCTCCAAAATGATGTTTACAATAAACATCCTCCTCATGGTCACCCAGTTGTTACAGTCAGGGCCGTGACTGCACTCAGAGCAGCCTGGCTTCTTATCTCAGCGGTTGTGGTTCTGTGTCCCAAAACCAGAGGCACAACTTAGTGTCTCTCCCCAGCCGCAACCCAATCACTACCTCCTCCAACCAGCAATCACATGGTTTGACTTGCAGCTTTGGTAGAGTCTGTTCTGGGAACAGTTCTGTATTGAGAGAAAGAGCAACATTCAGCTGATGTCTGTCTGCCAACTTGTGTTTTTATACGTACTGCAGGTGTTTCTTTGACACTTTTGCAACAACATAACATGATTTATGTCAGCTGTATTTCAGTGATGTACATGACACTAGTGAACAAAAACAGCAGTGAAGTCATTACAGATCATTCTCAGTTTCTTTCTCGAACCATTTTTGCCTCCTTCATGTATTAACCATAACATCCTTGCCCCACTCTCAGGCACTACCACAGCATTGAGGTGTTCACCCACTATGATCTGCTGACCTTCAATGGTACCAAGGTGGCTGAAGGTCACAAAGCCAGTTTCTGTCTGGAGGACACCTACTGCCCCGATGGTGAGACGCCTTACAGATTAAAGCTGCATCAGTCTGCTTGTTGAGGGAAATCTGGAAACAAGAGCAGCACTGTGACAAACAAGAGAATCAAAAATGCACAAATAAATGTGCAACCCAGAAATCCCATAATGAGCATTCAAAGTCTGCTGTAAGATCAGAAGCCAAGCCTATATTTTTCTTGGCTTCACAAAGCCCAGGCAGCTTTACGCAGCGTAGATCCTTTCTATTCATTTGAATGTACCCAAAATAAAATCTGGTTTTTAAATCGTTTTGTTAGAATGTCAGCCTGTTGGTACAAATTCAAATCCACAACAGCCGACAGTGAAGACAATTTACACAGCATATTATTCTTTTTTAACTGTCCTCATATGTTTCCAACTGTTTTTACCTCCAGGTCTCTATAAGCGGTATGCCTGCTATAACATGGGTGAGCAGGGTATCTCAGTGGGCTGCTGGGACACATACCGCCACGACATCGACTGCCAGTGGGTCGACATCACAGATGTACGACCTGGTGAATACATTTTCCAGGTCAGTTTATTGTTACAGACATTTCTTACTAGCATAAAGTGCTTCTATTATACAGTACATTGTGAAATTGTTAGTAATCCATACCTCAATCTTCATGGTGAAATAACATAATGATATTTCCAAAACTCTTACATCTGGCATGACAGCACAAAAATGGGCTGTTATTTCAACATCTGAGGGCACACATGAGATAAAAGCTATGATAAAACAGACTGTAATTTGACCTAAATGACTGTTGGTTGTGTTTCCAGTCTTTCAGGTGTACAGTATGTATGTAGTTTTAGGGTGTGTGCGTATTTAAGGAAAGTGAATGGAGTCTGGATTTATATAGAAAGTAGACCTGCTATTAGTGCACTCTTTCAGAAAGTAGGGACTTATTGGCATTGGAAAACCTCTGTCAGCACTTTACATTTCTACACAGCGAGTTTTGTGTTAGAAGGCTGAACTGGTTCATGTCTCGTCTGCTTCTAGACATCCAAGTTGCTGTGGTGACCTACTCATCTGTCCTCCTTCTCTGTCATTTGTTTTATTTTTACCTGACAGCTAAGTAGCTGTTTACAATTTCAGTTTTTTTTTGACTGAAATCAAGATGTTTAAGCTTGATGAGCATGGTGTGTGTGTGTGGACTGTATGTAAACTACATGAAGGAGTGGCGCTGCATGAGCCTGTGCACATATGACAAGCCACGTCTTGAGAGATGAAACCACGTACGTGTTGCCACGACAACGTGACCCAGCAGTACTTTGTGGTTATGACTGTGGTGCAACAGTAGTTGAGCTGCTCATAAATTTGTGTAAGAAGTGAGAGGCTGAGGGATGCTTGCTCATCTGTCATGCAGCTGGGTGTTTCTTTGAGTCTTTCCCAAGAATCGCAGGGTAGCAGCCATTTTTAGGACCATACATTTTAAGCGATGAGTCACATCCATCTCAGCAATCAAGCTGAGGTGGACTCCTGATTTCTCCATCATATAAAAATCTGCTGCCCAAGCTCAGAGAGTTTTATATGATAGTGACAACCTTTCATTGTTCTGTAAAGCAGGCTGTGGGCCCTTTGTTTCACATCTTTATGAGAGCTTTTAAACAGGCATCAACTGCCACTGACATAATATGGGTTTTACACCAGGTCTATAAAATATGGGCTGAAATCATTTGCTGCTCCCAGCATGCACTACTAAGAAATATATGAAGGTTTTGACCCCAAATGTTGCTTAGAATTTAATGCAAAGGTATAATTATGAATATTTTACATCTTAAAAACTTTGTCTATAAAAATCTAGAACCACAAAATTTATACTCTATGTAAAAGATGAAACGGGGTAGCTTTATTAAATATGTGGTCAGATTATCTGTTTGATGTGTGCATCAGGAAAATTCATTTGTGTTCTTTTCTTGTATATGGGAGGCAGACAGACAGGGTGGAAACAACAAACCATGACAACCAATCATGGCTGCAGCCTAATGATAGGCTGCAACTTAAATGCAAACCCAAAACTGTTATCTGTCATCTCTGAGCCTTTTTCCCTGCATAGTGATAACAGTGGAAAATGATGTCATGCATCGCTTATATCCACAGTTTATATGAGCCATATAGAAAAGGGGAGTACAATAGGCTTCTCAGATAAGCCACATGAAATCAAATCAAATAAAATTTTATTTGTATAGCGCCAAATCACAACAAAAGTAATCTCAGGACGCTTTACAAAGTAAGGTCTAGACCTTACTGTTATCAATATTATTACATAGGGAAAACCCAACAAATCCCCCTTGAGCAAGCACTTGGCGACAGTGGGGAGGAAAAACTCCCTTTAATGGAAGAAACCTCCGACAGACCCCGGCTCTTGGTGGGCGGCCTTCTGCCTCGACCGGTTGGGGTGAGTGGATAGAGGAGAGACAAAAGAAGAAAAGCAACAAGACACAACAATCAAACACTGATCAGGTCGATGTGGCTGGTGACTGCTCATCAGAGACGTAGAGCTCCAAGGCCAGGGCAACCTGCAGAAAGGTACAGGGAGAGAGAGAGGACACACTATGGGAGAGAGGAGACACAAAGTTAGTGATGTGTAATGGTTTTCACCTCTCATCCAAGAGGCTTCATCAGTTCTGTCCAACTGGTGGTGAGCAGGAGGTATTTATCACCCTGGGTGTTCCAGTCCTTTGGTGGCCCACAATGTCCTCTAACAACTCAATCATTAGGGTCCGGTTTTGGTGAGCGTCGTTACCTGTCTTTGAACCCTCACCTGTGGACCGACGCCTGTTGTCCTGGTGGGCATGTTTGGGCAGAGATCTCAAAACAGAGTTGTAGATGGGTGAAAAGTTGTGTCTTAGTCCACCACCCTCATTTAGTGAGGGGTGTTCTATTTGGACAAAAATGAACATGAAACATCTTCTACCTACCAGTTGATTTTTTCTACGTTTTTTCAGCTTACCATGACCTGGATGACTAAGAATCTGTACAGACATGTTGCTACTCACTTTGGGAAGGTACTTAGGAAGTGCTTTGTTAGGATGATAAGGCTCTACGAGGTCTTTAAGATATGATGGAGCCTTGTCATTAAGGGCTTTGTATGTTAGGAGAAGGATTTTAAATTCTGTTCTGAATTTTACAGGGAGCCAGTGGGGAGAAGCTAATATGGGAGAGATATGATCTCTCTTGCTCGTTCCTGTCAGTCCTCTGGCTGCAGCATTTTGGATTAACTGGAGGCTTTTTAGGGAATTATTGGGATATACTTATAGTAAAGAGTTACAGTAGTCCAGCCTGGAAGTAACAAATGCATGGACCAGTTTTTCAGCATCACTTTGAGACAGGATGCTCCTGATTTTTGCAATATTGCGCAGGTGAAAGAAGGCAGTTCTAGAGACTTGGTTTATGTGTGATTTAAAGGACATATTCTGATCAACGATGACTCCAAGGTTCCTCACAGTAGTACTGGAGGCAAGAGCTATGTCATCTAAAGTAACTATATGATTAGACAGCAGATTTCTAAGGTTTTCAGGCCCAAGCACAATAACTTCGGTTTTGTCAGAGTTTAGAAGTAAGAAGTTGCAGGTCATCTAGGCCTTTATGTCTTTAAGACATGCTTGAAGTTTGACCAGCTGATCTGATTCATTTGGCTTCATAGATAAATATAACTGAGTATCATCTGCATAGCAATGGAAATTTATGTTGTGCTTCCTGATAATATTGCCTAAAGGGAGCATGTATAAAGTGAAGAGAATTGGACCTAACACAGAGCCCTGTGGAACGCCGTGACTGACCAGTTTGTGTGGAACATTCATCATTAACATGAACAAATTCAAATCTTTCTGATAAATAAGATTTGAACCAACTTAGCGCAGTTCCTTTAATAATCCTGTCCCATCAGAATGGTGCTTTACTGAACTGTGACTGCATTTACTTCAGCATATTATCTCTTGTGTCTCTTCTTGAATAGGTGGAGGTCAACCCTTCCTTAGACATGGCTGAGTCTGATTTCCAGAACAATGTAATGCGCTGTCGGGCCAAGTACGACGGAGCACGAATTTACATGTTTGGTTGCCACGCAGGTACATATGAGGACTTTTTTCAATGCACATGAATCCTCTGATTTTCAAAACCTCAGCACTTGTCCATTTGTTATTGTGTATCCCACTTCTCTTCTTTGTCTGTTTTCATCAGGCGATGCTTACAGTGCTGAGGTGGAGGACTTGTTTGACCACCACCATCAGATCTCCAGCAACTTTCTGTGAATAAAGGATCATTCAGATTTAAGGACAGAACAACTGTACAACTCCTCACCACACCTCAACATATCAGGCGAGGAAGGGTGAATGACAATGATATATGCCAGTAGATATAAAGATGAAGGCCAGAGGGAGGAGGGTGGGAAACTGGGATGGGTTGAGAGGGATGTAGGGGCTTCATACAGAAATGACTAATTAGGATCCCAGGATTGTCATCAGCAGTGACTGTCCCCTGTTAGAAAGTCAAAGAGATGTAAGAAGGCCTGTAGAAAGAGGAAGACCAGTGTAGGTTGTAAGAAGCTTCATGTCACCATAATATAACGTAGAGTAGTTTACAACTTTCTAAAAAAAAAATCCCTTAATCAAAACATAACCACAGTTAACAAAGTAATGACATGAAGGCACATGAGAACAACACACCCTTTACTATTACAGTACATCACCAGACTGTCGGCCATGTAATATCAACACAGACTGTCAACAAATCTATGTACTTGCTTCCTGTGCTTTCACTGATCACATTACATTCCAGTGTTTACTGATCCAACTGTGTGTTTTTTGGTTTTGTTTTCTTCTTTTTTGGAATGAGAATTTATTTTGTGGTGCTATTTTGCCTTATTTGAATAAATATTGTAATGTATTGCAAATGTATTGTCATGTATAGTTTTATATTACCTCTCTGGAATAATGTTGTTTAGGTCTCTAATTTATGCAAAAGTTTACTGTACTTTTGAGTTTAAACTTGTCCCTGTGTGGCTGTGTTTTGTATTGTTGATTTTATTATGGTCAATATTTTCACTTGTTTGTTCTTTACCTGTTTAATATCAGTACAGCCAGATGAGATCTGGTTGTACCACAGTATGGCGCCTTTAACAGTACATGGTAATGGTAGTGGAAGAATAAATGTCAAATTGACAAACTCTATGGTTATTGGAGGCATGATTATTTGACTGCAGGGTTTTCTCATGCAAAACAAAGATAAAGGTTAATGTTACAATCCCAGCAGAAGATTTGGGGAATTTGATAACTTGCTAAAAGGCAACAATTCCCCTAGATATTTAGTAAACGAAGAGCAGCTTAGACAGTTTAGGCAGGTGGGCTAATACAGTGTGATAGTCAGTTCACAGCAATGTTCAGACTCCATTGCTCTCCAGCAGACTTTAAAAAAGATCGAAAGAGGTTAAAGTTCCAGCAGTGACTGAGTTTCCCATCTTTCTCCAGGGAGCCTGAGCTAACCCATGTTTTATGGTTCTTTCCGAACTCATTCCACTGTTGAACATATACAATAAGTGGAAAATCTCACAGCTACCCACTTTACATAGCCTATACTAGGCTATGCAACTTACTTCAGTCTTTTTTTCCCTTTTACTAGTTTGAGAATAATATAACTTCCATGCTCTACAAGTAAGATGACAAATTTAGTTATACAAAGTACATCAACAAAATGAACATCAAAAATTCAGTTTCAGTGGCAGTGGCAGCAGCACGGTGTGACGGCTACTGTTCACTGTTACTCTGACAATAACTATCACTAATCTGTGGCCTATTAAAAACAAATCTTACTCCATCCTAAAGTGACAAATGGGTCCCTGAATACATCATTTTATTACCATACCTAGACCTGTTGATAACCTTACCATTAGGCTGTTTCAAGCCATTGGTCCCATGATTAAAGCTAAACTATTTTAGTCACTACAGCTACAAGTGCAAGTATAGGATGATGCTAAACTTTTTAACTATTGATTAGCACTCAGTCCTGTGTTTGCATTTAGCTAAAATGCCATGTTAATCTAATTGTATCACAAGTGGAGAAGATTCATAAAGTCAGAAAACTGAAACTGTAATGTCCATGATACAGCAATATTTACCTAAAGTTAGCTAACATTACTCAACATAAGCCAAACCAGACTTAGTAAGGGTGTAGCAAAAGCCCTAGGCGCATTCATTTGAGGAAAGGTGTGATTTAACAATTGGCCTTTTTGCTTGTTAGAATAGGACTGTGTCTGTTTTTCCTCTCTAGACATCCATAGTAGCCTAATGCTACTGGCCAGGGACTGCAGATGGAAATTAGCTGGTAGCTAAATCTGGTACAACACTCTGTTTGCTTAGGTTTTTTAACACCGTCCCTGACAATTAAATGCAATAATACTAACACTGCCAAGCCCCTACTGATTGCTCAGGTGGTAAATCTATTTCATGGTGTCATTTGCAGCAGTTTTAAATTTTAAAATGGGCGGAGGCTGAGGTAAGGTGTGTTTGCTGACAATGCCGGTGCTAGGACACACACCACCCTTCACCACCAAAGCCCTTTATTGTGGTGGGACGTTACAGTATTCCTTCATTTGCACAATGCCACACATTTCATTTGCTCCATGACATAACGCTGCTTATGTGCAGCACATACAGGACAGCGTTTGCACTTAGATTAAATACACAAACACGAACCACTACAGAGCAAGTTGTTCCAATGACTGTGTGTGAGGCACCCGGCAGGCTGCCCTGCGGTACATCACCTTCTAGTGAAGCCAAAGTAAAGCATGAGATTTGTGGGTAAGGCTCAGATCTCACACAATGATGGCAAAGAGGAGCTATAATACATAGTGAGGTCCACTTCTGTTCTAGCAGACTCACTATGACATGTGTCTTTATTTTACACTGGTTTAAAACTATAGGCAGTAAAAAGAAAAAGGGATTTAATGAATCAGAAAAAATGAATAATCTGAGCACTAGACAAATATAAAACATCAATCACAAGCTTAAATGATAAGAAAACAACAGAACATATTTGTTTAGGTCATGGAAGAGAGAATATTTTGGTGATTGGACATAAAAGAAAATGCAAAACTTATACAAGTATTGTTCTGTTACAGATTTACACCATCTCTCTCCAAACTCTAAACAGTGATATGTTTATAATTTAAATGAATAAGAGACCTGTATAGCAGTCAAATGACCATATAATATTCACTTAGACAAGTGGTAAGATAACTAAGCTATTTCCCTTTCTGCCTCTTTACTGTATATTTAAATCTCATCGCTTCAAGTTTCTGGGAAATTGCATGTAGTTATTACCAAATAATAGATCACAAGCACTGTTAACACACTATAACATACAGCTTAAGACTGTTACTGGTTTTAATCACATCTCCATTTAACAGTTTTCTCACAAACTGAAATTCTCAGCCCAGGCTTTTTCTTTTCCTTGTGCTCATAAAAACACATGAAACAAATACTGTCAGATGTATTTTCATAAACTTTAGAGATGTGTGAGTATGTGTGATGCACATTGCTGGATTAAAAACACCATAAAGTCATCACTCCTTGTGCTAAACCCACTGAAATTCCTGTATAAAAACATCTTTGGAAACAAGGAATCTGAGGAAAGAATGAATCAGAATTTGTCATACTGTGAACTACTGAATTAAAAAGTAATGGACACAAAAGTGAAAATGTAATGGAGCCTCTCCTAAGGCTGAAGCACCTTAATTAGCCCATTACGAGCCACATGGCACTGTGCCTCTCTCGCCCTCAGACAATGATTTTACACAACCTGAGCTCCTTACAGCAAAACTAGCCAGCACTGATTTGGATATTTAGTACTGACGGGACAGAATATCACATAATTAATCCCATTAAATTGTCAGCAGGCAACATAATGTCTTTAAATATTTAGGCACCCAGACATGTACTGTAAATCTTTTCCACAAATAGCAATCAGCAAAGCTAAGTTCAAAGTTGATTAAAAAAAAATTCACTAAGAGAACAAATGACAAGTTTGCAGCTCTTTCTGCTATCTGGGAGAAGAAGATTCAATTATTGGTTGAGAGGGTGAATGCAATGCAGTGCCACTGTGTGGTCGGCTGGGTGAAGCCTCAGGGTGCAGCTGCCTCCAGTTGTACAAAAACAAAGCTCCAGAGTCTGCAGTCTGAACATGCGAGTCTAAGGAAGGTAGCAGTGAATTAATGAAAGCTGACTCTGATTTGCAGAACTAAATTCAATGATAAGTTGCATTAAAAAAAACTTTGTCTTTCTCAAAAAAGAACCTTCATAAAGTCCAAAATCTCAACTTTCCAGGAATGAAAAAACAGCCTGTGAGAATGACCAAAATTGTTCTTATTTTAAGCAGTTTGAAAGAGTTGTGGTAAACCCAGTGTTGCACTATTTACTTAGACAATAGATGAAATACTGGAATGACAATATCACTACAACTGAAGTGGTTGAGATTGTGCCTTATGTTAATTCTCTTTACTTATTCAACAGGTTATTTCACTAAAATAAGACACTATGACAAATTAAAATGTATGCAGCTGAAATATAGTATCTCTTTAACAGCTCCATCTGTGACGGTGTAGCCTTTTAACTAGACCCCACACTACTGACTTGTCAGGATATAGTTTCAAATGTACTAGCATCAAATGTGATGAAAAGGGAAAAGTACACTTGTTAAAGAGCAAATGTAACTAAAATACAATTGGTAGAATAAATAGACATGGACAGAACATGTACCAAATACTGGTACATAAAGTAGGACCACTCCAAGGTGTGTCCCCCAAAACAAACCCAAATACATGTTCTTTAACTGCAAATGACTCAAAACATGAGGACAAAAATCAGTATGTCCACTAAAAACTTGGACAACATTATCATCACCATTACCACAAGACTCCTCTAACTGACCATGTGCACAGATGACCACGCAACACAAAGAGATAAAGAGAGGCTTTAACAAAGACAACAGCCATGATATTAGATCTCAACAGAAAATGTTTCTTTCAATGAAATAGTAACCCTTTACAAGTGATTAGACCCTGTGTTCACTATAGATTTGAAGGCAAGTCCAGGTGAAAGAAGGGTCCCTGGGCAAACAAAGCATGAAGATAATGGTGAGGAAACGGTGGTAGGCTGCACTCATCTGTAACACCGCAGGATAACAGACAGTGAGTGGTCAAATGTTCAGTAGCAGTCAGTGAAGGACTGTGGCAGGAAGAAAAAAGAACCGGTGGGAATCCCCTTCTGGGAAGTGTGGTAGCCAGTCAAGAAAAACAGAGCACAAGATGAACAACAAAAGTCTTTAAAAGACCTTGGGGTGTCTGTCCCATCACTTTCCCTCCCAAGCATCTTCCCTCTGTTTGGCTGCCAGGCGCTTTTGTTCTGAAAGATAAATCACAGAGAGTTCAACGTATCAATCAGTGAAAGCCCTTAAATAAACAGCACTTTGGTGATTTGTTGCTCTAAACTTATGTCACTGTCTTTGCCACGTGAAGGGAAAAACTGAGCCGGACTTAGGAGCCAGCTGTAAATTAATCTCTGGATGCGTACATACGTGGCATCCATTACAAGGACACAATGTTCAGCACAATGCACAGCCACACTGGCATTTTTTTTCTGCATGCTGTGATCCTAAATAAAGAGCACAACAAAATGTCTATGCTAAAAACAAAGGGGCTTTTTTTTAGCAGTCCTGTTTTCAGGACTGGCTGTTCAGTGGACAGCCATTTGTGGTTTTCTGTGCCTATGCACTTATGTTCCTTCTGTAAAGGCGAAATGCCAGCTTTATTGACTGTAACCCAGTTATGATGTGTGGAAGGAACTTCTCTTGGCAATAGGAAACTACACTTTGTATTTTAAACCTTTAATGTTAGGTTAAGGTTAAGGTTAGTGTGATAACAGTAAGGTCTAGACCTTACTTTGTAAAATGTCCTGAGATGACTTTTGTTGTGATTTGGCGCTATACAAATAAAATTTGATTTGATTTTCTTCTGAAAAGTGCAAAAAACAGCACCCTCTTGTGGTAGAAATACTATAATGCAAAAACTAGGACCTTCAGGATGGTGAAGTATTTTTATCAGTTATTAATTCAATTTAAGAAGTTTGACTGAGTACCCGTGTTCTTTCCTAGTGACCTCCTGCTTGACACAACATATATTATACCCATTATTTACTTCAGCTACAGCCCACCCAAGATGAGGATCTGCAGTATTTCTGTCTTCTCTAAACTCTAAACTATTAGTGGAGAGAGAGCATACAACCCCCCAGGTTATAACACAGACCAACCCTGGCTAGAGAAAGAACAGTATAGGTTCTGCTAATCACAGCACGGTTCAATGATTAAAAACCATTATAAGCTGAACATCTCTGTGTTTAACATACCTCTTGCCTCCTGGAGTTTCTTCCTCTCTGCCTCACGCTGCTCTTTAGTCAGGTTGCTCTTTACACCGAGGGCACCGATCACAAGCTTGCGAGCCAGTGCCGCACTTGTTTGAGGTCTCTCTTTAGCAGGCAGGAGGTAGTCTATGGATGGCAGGAGAAAGGAAATATGATGGATAAATTCTAGTCTTTAATTTGAAAGGCACAATAGACAAAGAAGAAGCACGACAGATGAATGCATTTGTACCTGAGCTGCTACGGGCTATAGCCTTTGTGGCGGAGGAGGATTTGGAGAGTGGTCGCAACTTCATTAGTGGATGTTTGGATCTTAAAGCTTCACGAGCTTAGAATGATCAAAAAGAAAGTGCACACGTCACTATGATATTTATTATTATTGGGATACAACTGCTGAATTTATAAAACTGTGTCAAAGCAGGGTTTTTGCAACAGTGGGCACTGATCCTCTTTACCAAAAGTTTTCCTCTCACATTTGCAGAGGATAATGTATTGTGAGATGCTCCCCCCTAAACCACCTTAAACGTGAATCACAGCTTCACTAACCTGCTATGGGGCTTGAGAAAAGGCCCAGGGCATGTGCGTCATCAATCCACTTAATGTCAAAGCCTCTCTGTCTGAAAACAAAGAAAGAAGTTGCACAAAAGCAGCTGTAAAGATAATGTTGCCAAAACTGAAGGAAGATAAATCAGACACATCAGGTCTTCCCAGACGTGTTTATCTCATTTATCATTATCTAAACCATGGATCCCACATTTACAGACTTCACTCGTTTTGGTTAAATCATTAGCTCACAGAGAAACCATTCATTAGGAAAATAAGAGTGTTTCATTCAGGATTCCAATATTGAGCTTAAAATACAGTAAGTACAAGAAGTAAAAATAAATACGCTACCCACTCAATTAAATGGAAAAGTATGTCCAAACATTTGACCGGTAGTGTATAAAAAAATAAATACATATAAAAATATCTTTAGGCTAGCAGTACTACACTGAATTATACGCACTGATAGCACTGAAATAGTTTGAGAAGGTCCTCTGTCTTAAACTCAGTAGGGAAGTCATAAATCTCCACAATATGAGAGAGTTCATCCTCTCTGAGGTCGATGTCGTCGTCGTCGTCATCATCATCATCATCTCGGTCCATGTTGTAGTAATCAAACCTGGGCTCCTGGACGGACTTCTTCTTCCTGCCTTCCTTCAAAGCCAGCTGGAGGGAAAAGAAGTGATATGATTGCAAGCAGAAAAAGATAAAGGTCATTAAGCCTGAATTGCAAATAACCTGGCAACTGAGTGTATATGAATATTGGGGAAGGTTTTCTAGTTACTTTGATATTATTTTTACATTGCCCTCATCTACACCAAGCTCTCACCTCTTCAAGAAGGTGAGGATCCAGACAATCTCCATCATCATTGAACAAGGTGTCCCAACTCTCCTCTTCCCCCTTTTCTTCCTGAGGCAATGTTGCTTTAAGCCGTGAGGTAACATCTGCCTCCACATCAGTCAACTCAGGCTGCCCATTAGCCAACACCTCTGCATCTTGCAGCTGCTCTTCCTTCACATCAGACTTGCAGTCACTGTTCTGTAAATCACCAGCAAGCCCTCCTCCATCAGGTGCTGTCTCGTCAGCTCCTCCAGCTTTGTCCTTTTTGTTCTTAGCATTCTTTCGTGCCTTGTCTGTGTACCGAGGCTTGGGTCTTGCTTTAACTTCTCCCTGAGTCTGAGATTTGTCTTTGGAGCCATGAAGTCGCTGTTTGGGAACATACAGAGCCTGACTCGGCCTCTTTGACTGAGTGGAAGATGTGGGTGTTGTATGAGTTGGAGCACAGTCTTCCTTTGGTTGTTCCAACTCCATTACTATATATGTTATAAAAACATCTAGGTCATAGAGGAACTGAAACAGAAGAGGAAACGCAATGTTGAGAAATACGTAATGTTAATAATAAACATCTGTCAACGTTTGCTTTAACAGATTTCCAAGTTAGTCTTGAATGCAGTTAATGACAATATTAACTCACGTTTATTTAAACGACGTGAAATAGCTTACATATTCAGGAGAACCGTCTAAAAATGACAACAGTAACACACACTACAGTGTAACTGTTAGCATTAATGACGTTAGCTACAGTGAGCTAACTGATTTAGGTAGCCAAACTGCCTCTATGCTTGTTTATTAGGACGCAAACATACATTTCAAATCGATTTAAATTAAAAGTGTCATTTCTTTTCATTATGGATATTTTAACCTGAACTATATAGGATATCGTTAACTAATCACTGGTTCTGCAGCTTACCCGTGTTATTTTTGTTTTGAAACAGGTTTTCGTCGCACTATGACGCAAGCAAAGAACAACGCATGGCATTCTGGGAGATGGTGTTCGTGTAATATGTTGGCGCTAAATCGGACTGTACAACTGTACCGCGTTTCTTTTAATATTGACGTTGCTTTTCTGCAGAATAATAGTTGTCTTTATAGATCAATGTTTCTACCCATAACTGAATTATTAACGTTAATGTGCTGTAGGCCGAATGTACTATTTCTGCGATATCAATGTAGTAGTAGCCAATATCTGCTTCCCGCAGATACAGGACGTCCACAGAAACACGGGTCAGCCATTGGTCAATTTCCTCATTATTCAGACGGTTGTGCACTGATTATCCGTGTTTCTACGTATTACACAAGCTGATTTCGTAAACATAAAGCATAACCTGTATAAGGTACAGAATCGTTGCGAAATTATACAATAAAGTGCACTCACATCGTTTCAACAAAGTCAGTCAGGTAAGAATAGACTTCATACATAGATGGATTAACAGCGGATGGAGCGTATAGTCCTCCAGACAATGTCTTCGTGAAGCAAATTAAATACTATAGAGCGTTTATAACATCTATGTATGCACATATCGTCGTCGCAAAAGTTTTCATTTGTCTGGACAATATTTATGTATCTAGAAATTATTTATTTTATAATGTTGGATCGATTTTCTGTCTGTGTTTTAAGACCTGCTGAGTTTGCACTAACACCTGCAGCCAGCTGAAGCAGAGCTAAGTATGAGACACGAACTCTGTGGCTGACGCAAACTACAAGGAAAGGTACTGAGTCGCTTTATTCCTCAGTGCAAACACACCTGTCTTCTTTCTTTTCTAATGTTTATCTGCTGTGTTCAGTGGTGGAAAGTAACTAAGTACATTTACTCAAGTACTGCATCTAAGTACAATTTTAAGCATCTGTACTTTACTTGAGTCTTTTCATTTTCAGCTACTTTATACTTTAATTTCACTACATTTCAGTCAAATGTGGTACCTTTTACTGCACTACATTTATTTGATTATTTTAGTTACTAGTTACTTTTCATAATCAAATTCATAATACAGCATACACTATAATCATAGGACTTTGTTGATTCCTGTAAATAATAAGCATATAAGATAGTTAAAATTAGCTTCACCTTAACCAGCTGCAACACTAAATGTGATGTGCACAACAGTGCATCAATAATTATAATCCAATAATATGATATACACTCATGTGTAATGTGCCATTCTGCATAATGTGTACTTTTACTTTTGGTCCTTTAAGTGTGTTCTGATGCAGATATTTTTGTGCTTTTACTGAAGTAACATTTTTATGCATGACCCTTACTTGGAGTATTTTTATACTGTGGTATTGCTACCTACATAAAGAATCTGAGTACTTCTTCCACCACTGGCTGTGTTGTCTTAATCTGATGTCTGCCTGTCCTTCTTTTCCTCTACCTTTTTCTTCTTCTCCACTGTTCTGTTCCTCCCTTCACACAGTGTTGGCTTCATTTTACGACGGCATCCACTCCTGTTATAAGTTTCACTGCAGTGCGCTCAGGACATGGTAGGATAAGGATAAGGATAATCACCTTTACTGGCCAAGTATGCTATACACAAGGAATTTGTTTCCACCACAGAACCGATGGCAGCCATCTGCGACGCCACCTCAACCGATGGCTCTAACCATCGGGGGCAACAGGGGGGTTCAGTGTCTTGCCAAAGGACACTTCGACACATGGACAGCCGGCACCGAGATTTGAACCTTCAACCTTCTGGTTGGGAGACGACTGCTCTGCCCACCTTAGATAAGTTGTCATAGAAGGAAAGGCATAGATGTTACAACATTAACAATGTTATTTTATGAACTGTTGCAGTGAACCTGCATGACCAATACAAGGATCCTGATACTGAAGCAGCTAAATGAAATGAAACATCCATCAGTATTTACACGTGTGGATTTCCCAGTGTGGCATGTCAAAATGTCTTATCTGAAAATGGCCTTTATTGCAAAATCTAATTCTACTTTTAATTAATTGTGTTCCAGGAAAGAAATTGCAGTAAATTTCTCATGGAGGTATGAAAATATGTTCATTCATTCATTATTTTAATAAACTGAGATAATGCTTTTTGATAAATCAGTGGTGAGCGTCAACTAGAACAGAAGTGTGGCAGGTGGAAAAACCAGAAAAATACAATAAAAGATGCTAAAAAGCAATGTTAAAGTGAGGGAAGCTACCATGTGAAATAATAACTCTGAATTCAACACATTACACGCAGTCATTGTTCAGTTTTTAATATAGAAGTTGTGATTAGTGCAGCTTTAATAATGGCTGCAGTTGCTGCTTTTGCTTCTGTGAAAAGTCAAAATGTACACCATAAAAAAAATCTATTCTGTTTCCAATATAATATTAAATAAAGATAAATCTGAGTAGCTGTGATGAAACCATATTTATTTGATACCAGTCATTTACGTTATTACCATGTGTATCAAACAACATGCAGAAAGAAATTTTTGTTATTGCACAAAACATCACAGACATTCACATTTGTGAGCCAGTTTTTGGCAGTTATTGTTCTTTGGAAGATTATTTAGTAATCAAGGAAGGTTTTTTTTTCTGAAGACTACGAGTAAAATTCAGGAAGACTTCTTTGGCCCCTCCTTTGTCTACTTACTATTGCATTTCATGCACAGTCTCTGCATAATCAAAATTTAGGAAGAGTTGGTCTCACTGAAACCAAGAGGTTACTACTTAGCTTTGTGCACCTGCTTGTGTACGTGTGTCTGACAAATGAAATACAGGCTTCATGTGAGAAATATGGAAGAACTGCTACATTATATACATGGACAGGCTGAATGGCATTCATCTGCTACCAGACAGCATGATTTACAGCAAAGATGAGTGAGGAGGTTTACAGGTTATCTGGGCTCTAGGAAAACTAGGTGAAACTTTGTGATGTCTTACATCCTTCTAACATTTGTTAGAGTGTGTAAACTACAGGTAACATGTTTAAAGTCATTGTCTGCTGTACCAGGGTTAATGATTATGAATTCAGCCCAGTCTCATGGCAGGTCTCTTGTAGGCAGGGTGCGGCTGTGGTTGATCTGGACCCCATTGTGTGGCTGAGGTATAAGGTCTTCACTTCAAAAACCAACAACAGTGCAGGTTTTATACATTCACTGTGAAAATGTTTAAACAAATTAAGCATGTGATGGCAGGTCAGGAGCACAAAAAAAGCTAATGAATCCTTTGTGAAGGCGTAGCTTAGGGGTGTATGGGCTAAGTGTTGGGAGGGGAGTGGTAGTTTTGCCCTGGATTCTCCTCCAGGTGATCAAGGGGAAGAGCCCGGTCATCGGGCAGTGCTGCCAGACACAGAGCTGCTGCCTGAGCTGGAGCCACTGGAGCCCCGATCTTCATAAATGCAAATCTCTATCTGTTGAAAGTAGTTAGGGTGAAAACATTTGCTGTGGAATATGCTGTTAAAAAACAGCAGTTTTACAGGATTTTACTGTATATCTAAAATACATGGAAATGTTATTAAAATTACAAAAAAATATACTGTGAAATTACATGCCAAAATTAAATAACAGGAAAATTCTGTAGCTGTGAATCACCATAAAATCCTTAGTTTTTAAAAAGTTAGTTTAACCATAATCTTGTAAATATTTACCATTAACTGTTTGACAATCTGAAAAAGGAGACATCCCAGCATGCACTGTGTTAGAGTTAAAGCTCTTCAATTACTCAGTTTGAAGAACCAAATCATGGTATGTATCTATAATACATATTAAATTAAGTCTAGGTTGATAGTTTTCATAACAATTAACAAAATATACAAACCATGATGAAGGTTAGAATTCGATGTCCTCCCCTGCACACGTTGTATTTGATATGAGATGATGAAATGTTGGTACATGACATGGAAGGTAGTTGACTGTGTGCATGTGCTATGTATGTATAGTTTTAAACACCACTGGGAAGGGCACTTGCAATTTAAAACAATGACAATAAAAGGCTTCTTATCTTATCTTCTTTTTTAATAAAGCAACTGGAAGCAGCCTCGCATGCTGCCTTTGGACTATTTTGGTACAACGTGGCTTCTACAGTTGCCATTTTATGTTGTTTGTGTCAAATGAAGAACTGACTCTTGTGAAATTACAATGAATACTCACTAACAATATGAGCTAAAATTAGCAGCACTGTATATTGTAAATATAACTGTCATTTTCTTTTTTTGCATTTTTTTAAATAAAGGAACATCCCTGAAATTTAAAAAATAGTAATAGGGGCTGCATTTAAAATATAGGAAACTAAAGTAAAAGGTTATTTTCTGTAATTTTATGGTAAATCTTTGGTACCCCAGCTGCCTGAATATTATCTTTTTAAAATTCTTTCTTTATGACAGTGTAAATACCTATGCTTTTGTGTATATGCACCCAGCGACTCTGACCAAGGATACGACACGCATTCCCCTTTCTATGGGATCTGTGATGAGCAGACCTCTGGGAGCGTAGATCTTCTCATTCTGCTCCTGAATGTACTTGGCAATCTTCTTTAACACCTATTGCACAGACATAACAAGGACAACGGGGAATGGCAAAGAATCCCTGGACCATTAAAATGCATCAAGTTTGAGTCTAACCTTCTCATAACGCGTCTCCATGCAGAGAAAGATAAGATAGGCTGTAGCGCAGGCCAGACACCCTTCCAGGTAGGACTGTCCTCCGATCTTTTCTGCCTCTGCGTAGTAGTTATTCAGCGTCTTCACAGTGTCCTCAAACAGTGTCCACTCAATCTGGGGACACACAGGACAGAGTCATGAATAGATGGACATTGCATAGCCTGCTGCCTAGAACACACCAGGGGTTATAAACCACATTACCAGTCCTGTTGCCGAGTTCATTAAGAAAAACAAGTGTAGTTAACATGGCTACCACCATTAGTAACTCTCTAAACAAAACATTAACTTTTTGTACAGTCATAAATAAAAAAGGTAACATGAAGATAAAGGTATAATTCACCAAATCAATGTGTGTTTTTTTTTTTGTCATATAAGACAACCATATCACCCAGAGCTTTGAACTGGGGCTGCATTTATATTCTCAATGAATTCATTATTTGTTTGGTCTGTAAACTGCCCAGTAATTGTTTTTTTTAAAGTCTATAAAACATTTTCTCTGAGCATCACTTCAAAACATTAAATATTCGGTTTATTATCACAGGAGAAGCTGTTTGGCATTTTATTCTGAAAAGTAGAATAAAAGAATAGTTATAGAAATGAATTATCTGCTTGACTAACCCTTTAAATGGATCTACTGTTTCTTCTTTCAACGTGGAGGTAACACTGCATTATAAACATTCAGGGAAAAAAGAGCTGTGTTGATGTTTTAATTATTATTTCTGTAATTAAGCATTTCATATCAATCACGGGAGTGCCTTAAAAGAAGGAACTGCAAAGCATTAATCTGAATACATGCATGGATATCTATTCAGACCAAAGAAAACATAACACAGGAGCATGTTCCACTGAAAATGCCCATAGTCTCAGGTTCCCCATCACCTCACCCTGCTCTCCAGCTCAGAAGGAAACTTGGTTTGAAACTTGCAGGTGGTTCCCTCACTGTAGTCTCTCTGGATGAAGATTTTGTTCGCAAGAGATGCACTGTGCCTCAACTCCTGCAGGTTGTGGAACTAGGGAGGTTTAAAAAAAAAAACACAGAGACAGACAGATAACAGATAATGAGGTCTGATGCCATTAGTCATCAGTGAGTCCCCAGAGCCAGCTACATCTCTATGTTTCTACATCTGTTTAGCTGTATTGTGTACAAACAGAGACGCAGACAAAGATGTGATCGATCACTCCGGGGCTCAGTGTCTGCACTCAGTCGTGCTTTGCGGACTGCTGGAGCAGAGCCCGGTATAGGTTTAGTTTGCAGAACACGGGGCAACATTTCACAACAGATCGATCAATGGGAACAAGATTAAGTAGAGTGATATACCAAATCTAGTTCAGATTTTACAACTCTTGCAATACCGAGTATTTGTGCTGTTAATCAGAGCACGGTGTGTGCACCGAAACCTTATGAACAACCATTATTTTGCTGGTATTTATAAAAGCACAGGTGCAGGCGAAAGCGGATGGTAAAGCAGCGAGGAAGGTCAGGGCTGCGTGGTTTCTGTCCATGGTGCTGAACGGTGTGTGTGTGTGTGTGTGTGTGTGGTCACTGGCCTGTCACCGGATTAACGGGGCGTCTCACCAGACAAAAACAGATCACCGAAATAGCTTAACATCGAGGGGAGGGCTGCGTGGAGACCCGCTGCTTCTGCCTTTTCACTGTTGTTGTTGTTTTCCTCTTTAAAATGTCAGAACACGCTTAGAAAGAGACAAACAAACGACCAACCCTCGGACGAAACTAGCACGATAATGCAGGGCAGTCATCAGTCCTGACTCAAGTGAGCCGACTGGACCCGTGAGCCACGTTGTACGCGTGCACGGGCGTAATGCCCTCGCTGACCATGTTAACTGCACCTGCGCCGGTTCTGTGCTAATGATAATGCAGTTGTTCTCAGTGCCTGGTCGACAACGGAGCAGAAAATGAACCAGATCATGTTCCAGCCTTACCTCTGTCGCCATGTTGCCATCCGTGGCCGTAGGGACGAATCCTTGCATGAGCTGCAGTCGCTTTAATGGGACACGGGGACGGAGGGGCGGGGTGGAAGGGTGGAGGGGCGGGGCTAGCGCAAGTACAGCGTTGAGGTCATGTTAATTCAACGCCTCCACTGTCTCGTATAGAAAAGGACTGATGGCTTAGGAAGGCGTTCAATACACATACCTAACAGAGGAAACAAACAGTGCTGGGTCACTAAACGAGCTAAAAGCAAAAGTCAGACTGGACTGGTAGCAATTTTAAAATCTAACATCTTTGTGAGGCAATGTCAAACAGACTCGTGGCTGTGAACCGTAGGACTGAGTACTAACATTTATCAAAAAGCATCAAACACATAAATCAGACAAAAATAATGAGCATTGAAACTACTAAACGGAGAAAAAGTAGGGGATAATTCAAAAATTCAAACTTGAACATCCAGACTACAAAAGATAATGAAGCTTGAACGGATGTGATCAGATCGCTGCATCAGGTTACATTTAATGAGAATAAAACAAACATAAATCATTTTCAAAGTAAAATATTTCAATGATATGGATTAAGTGGTATTTAAATTTCGCTACATGTTCAGTAGTGGTTAAATTTAGGTACTTAATTGCTTTCATATAAGGAAAAGCTCAAGAACAGACTTAACACTTGTGAACAATCAAATCATCACAGAGTTTATTTCAATAATGGCATATTTCAACCATAAAATAAGGGACAATATATACAGAAACTACCATTAGTTCAAATAATAACTTGCACTTTCTGGAGTTTAAAATTAAATATATTAGGTATAGTAAAAATTTACAGTAAGAGTTCATATATGATTACAATAAAAGCAAAGCAGTAATTACAATCGTCTGTGCCTGGATCATGATTAAAACAACTTTACTACCAAGATCCACCTTTTGGGTTATAATGCCTCCACACCCATTCGTTTAAGTCCTGCTTGCAAGAGTATGAGGCTCTGAAAACGGTTT
Organism: Monopterus albus; assembly: GCF_001952655.1. NCBI lineage: Eukaryota > Metazoa > Chordata > Actinopteri > Synbranchiformes > Synbranchidae > Monopterus > Monopterus albus. The sequence continues at coordinate 5,161,562 of NW_018127909.1, read as the reverse complement.
CAGCAGGTTTAGTTTCAGTAGGTTTCTCATTTAAACAACTTTAATCCTCTTAGGTAGACTTTGATACAGCTTGAGGAAACCCTTGGGCTGTTGGGATCTCTGGGCATTTAGGCTTTCATTACCCTCCAAAAAAAGCTAATCTGACATGTCCACACAAAGAAAAACCAACCAGGATGAAGCACCAATTTGCAAACGACAAGCAGAGCAAGTTGGTTTTCTAAACTGGTCCTTATACACAGCCCTCCAGTACACCACCTCTGGCAAACTGTAAGCAGCATATGGGTCACAATAGGAACCGATTCAATTAATAAAACATCAATTAAACCAAAACCAGTGGCTTCAAGGACCCAGAAAAACCTAGAATAACCACAACATTGTTGACCAGATACAGGGAAAAGTGTATTGGTGGACAGTGAGCATTGCATTCGTACAGTGTCTGCCTCCACAGAAGTCCCAGTCTTTGTGTTGTTCATACAGAAAAGTCCTGTCAGCATTTCAGTACACTTACAGTAAACTGCTAAACAGGACTGCATTTTAAAGACATCAACAATCAAGTGGAATCAACTTTGTGATGAGGCAAATTGCATAAAAAAAAAAACTGCTGGCAGCCAACAGCAGCAGCCCAGCCCTGGCTTCCGCCACGCACGCTCTGTACCTCCCTCTGCTCAGCAGAGGGGAAACACAAGGTCCTTTAATCTGCTTTGTAGTCAGTCTTGATTCATAAGGTCCAGTTCTTAATTGAGAGTTGAAACTGAAAAAAATGCAACACATTACAGTAGAGGTCCCATAATCATTATGAGTAGCTAAGGAGGGATGTAATGGTAAAGGTGTGGGGGTGGGGGGGGTCTGTGACTGCAACACAGGAGGTATCTTGACAAAGACCTTAACATGTGCCTGAATTTTAAAAGGCATGCGTTAGGGTTTCAGAAACTGAGTGAAGGGCCAGGGAGGGGGCATCAACCTGGCTGCTGGGAGAAAAGACCATCACACTGTCTCACTGTAACTTGATGAGAGAGGAATTACAAGCAGCACAAACAAACACAGTCTCTCTCTGGGCCTCAGGAGCTGAATAAGAAACATAGAATAGAAGAGTATGAGCAAACAGAGGCAGAATAATAATAATATTAATATAATCTAAGAATGAAATATTGTGGCCTGGTATTTTCCCATTCCTGTCTTCTTACCTGTGGCTCCCATGCAAGATCTCAGCACCTTAAAGGAACAGCATCGGGAGCAGAAGACGTTGCCACAGTTACTGCAGTTTCTCTGCAACAGGAAGAGACACAGCGTGTTGAAGCTCATGCCAGCAGAAAACTAAGAAAAGATTAAATATGTTGATGACGAGTTGTCTAAATATATCCCCAGTTCTTGTTGCAAGTTGTCAGTCTCACCCTTTTCTTCAGCACTGAAAAGACAGCATTGCAGCTAGAACAGCTGCCTATGGAGACAGAAAAGTGAGTGAATTAGAAACAATTCTTGTATATGACTGAAAATAAAATGCATCTGTTCAGACCTAAGATACGATTCTAACAGACAAGACTCTTCCTTCACCTCTGAAGTATATTAAAACAAATAAATAACTCAGCAGATGAGTCAGAGCAGACTGACCTGTGCTGGTGGTGGGGTAGCGTTTACGCAGTTTTTCCGTCAGTTTGGACACTTTACTGCGTATTGGTTCGTTGCGGCTTAACAGGCCATTTTCAGAGATGGTGTCATACTCCGGAGCTGCAAGAGGCCCGTCGTCATCCTCCTGAGGGAGAGCGAGGGGGAAGGAGGGGAACAAACAAAGAAAAAGCAGTTACATACTGTATAAACTACATTATGTTACATAAACATGGCCAGGGAACAGCAAAACTCAGCAGTAGAGAAAAACTGGAAGAAATCATTAGTGATAAATAGTCATCATTTCCACCAGTTTGACTAAAAGATATTTGGCAAATAAATCAAGACTGATGGTGGAAAGTACTGGGACCACTAGGGCAATAGTCACAGATGGCAAATACACCTATTTATAGGTAAAATGCATGAGTGCTATAGTTAATCCATCTGCCAAATATAAGGACACCAAACCCTGCAGAAAACCACTAATTTGAATCATTTTATCCTTGTAATGCCAAGTCTATGAGGTAAGTTCCTCTGTGAACCTACCTACCTATATGTCACCCAAATAAGACTTGTTAAAAGGCCAATTCCCAACTTTCTGCGGACCAAGAGTTGGATAATCAGGTCAGTATAATCAAATATACTTAAATGCAAAAATGACTTCATATAACCTTAGAAGACAGAATGATGACCAAGAAGAAGGGAAAGATATTTTTCTGGCTAAAGAAATCCATCCACTCTCAACAAACAGGTGTCTGAGGAACAGGACAACCTGTCTCTGTTTGCTGTGTGTTGAACACTGGATAGCCAGCACCACCAATATCAAAGTCTGCAAATCAGAAACCTAAAATAGAAATGCTTTTGTGCAACAACTCTTCAATGTATATGTTGTGATTAAACAAAGAACACAGTTCTATGTAATCACAAGAGACTACAGAACACTGCTCAACTTACTATAATGGTTTGAAGACAGAAAAACAAATGTACAAATGAACAATACCAGTCGTGCAGACTAGAAATGAATAACTACTGTATGTATGATGGGATTTTTGGAGACAGTAGGTATGGGCCTGTTAATTAGTGTTATGTATCATTATCACATAACTATCACTAACAAGAGTCAAAACGCATGGATGGATGGATGGAGGGCATTTGGAAATCCACTTACCACCAAGACCAAAGGGGTTTCCTTGTCAGGAAGCAGAACAACATGAAAACAATGAAAACAAACAGTGGTGACGACACAGGAATAAACCCAAAACCATGCTTCAAAGAGCAAAGCGAGAACTACGCCACAAGGTCACCTCACACAAGCTTACACAGGGTTTCATTTACTGGGTGGCAGTGCACTAGACTCTTCTGAACAGAAGGGGGTGAACTCACCTGCAGAGAAACTGAATGTTCCTAATTTTAAAAGCAGCAGAGGAAGAAAAAACAGGAAGCAACCAGAAATTCATGAGCATGAAAGGGGTTTTACACACAGTGATGTGTCAAACATGTAACGTGAACTAGAGGCATATCATGTGCAAAATTCACCAGGCACTTTTGCTGCACCTATGACCACGTATGGTTGGTAGACCTCAGATTTTTATCATCAAATCGGCCAGCAGATGAAATGTGATTCAACAGTTTCCATTTTGATTAATATTCTTATTAGCTTTGTTACCAAGAGTTAGATGAGAAGACCGTTACCTCTCTCACATCTGTATGCCAAACATGAATCTACAGCCAGAAGGCCATTAGCTTACAAACAGCTGGAAACAGCCAGCATGTCCAACAGTAACAGAATCCACCTGCCAGCATCTCTAAAGCTCAGTAATTAACACGAAATGTCTTGTTTGTTTAGCAAGAAATAGCCCCAAACATGACCCACAAATTGTTGTTTTTACACAGATTATACAAATATGATATAACAGTGTGTAGAGTCAGGATAGCCGTTTCCTACTGTTTACAGTTTTTATGCTAAACTAAGCTACTGAATGCTGTTTGATCCAGCCATGCATTTACTGTTGACACAAATAAGAAAGCAAATCTAACAAGAAACAGTGGATGTCTGGTTTGTCTTTAATTCACACATGTACAGAGGTAGCCAGCAGGAAAGAAACTAAAGTGAACTTTTAAAAAAAAGTAAAAAAATAAATAAAAAAAAAGATTACTGATCTGGGTAAAAACTGTGACATGAAAAAAAAATGCTACTGAACGGTGAACAAATATGTTTAGAATCTTATTTACCTCAATAGCATCCTTAAATTCATCATCAGGCTCTGCCTCTTCAGCTTCCTCCACACTGCCAGGAGACAAGTCCTGTCATGACACAAACACACACACACACACACACACTCATTAATATATAAATACTGAGCCATACAATCTACTGCAGACAGCTCCTGCATCTCTGATGGTCCCAGGATAGGCAGCTTAGACTTGGTAATGTTATCACTGATCCATTTAAATTCTTGAACCTTGATCAAAGATGAAAGTAATAATTTTTTTGATCGGTGATATTTTTAGTTCACTGTGGCCTTGTTAGACATGTCAGTGAATGGATCTGCTCTACAGTAGTGGTTATACACTGAGAGAAATGGGCAGACTCTATAAGAAGAAAACTAGCCAACATTGGTTTCCAGTGTAAATCATGCTGAATTCTTCATTATTTAAAGCTACAAACACATTTGTCCAATGATGTTCCATCCTCTCACCTCCAGACTATTTGGTGTGGGGGTCCTGTCCAGCAAGTTGCCTTGTTCCTGCTCTTCACACAGCCCTTCTGAGGCCTTGGTCTGGCCCATGTGGAAGAGCTTCTGAAGATCCAACAAAACTGGAACCACAGGAGAAATGACAATTTACTTCAGCCTTGACTTCTTGTGTAAGAGTTAGTGTTCACCCTTGCTTCTTCCAGACAGAATGAACTGACCTCTGCAGAAGTCCCTGTTCCACAGGAAGATGGCGCTGTTGAGTCCAGCAAGGACCCAGCCCACAGGAACCACGTAGAGCAGATACAACACTAATAGCACCCCTCCGTAAAACCTAGAGGAGGACAGTACACACTCAAACCATGAGAGTTATTGATCAGCCTGTACATTATTGAAACAGGCAGGCTGACATTTGATGCAATAATACTGTAACTTCTGACCTAGAGCTGAAGCAGTGAGTACATAGTTCAACCAAGATGTTTACATGAGTTTTCTAACAGTAATATTCTGTTACTATTCCTAATTAGAATCCTAATTTTGATCATAGATTGTCAATATCTGATCACTTGCACTTAGGGATGGGTACCAAATCTCGGTATTAAACGGGTACTAGTGCTAAATGATTAAATACCAGCATCAATAAGCCCCAACGTTATTGGTTCTGCTATAGGTATTGGAGAAGTTAAGAAGGCAGATGTCCTATTTATTATCACTACATAAAGGATACCTTGCACATTTCATCCCACCAACTCTGCTTCTGATTAATATACTTGTTTATGATGCGCTTGCGCTTTTCCCAATCCAGAGGACAGATGTGTCTCTGAGTCTGTGTGTGAGGGACGACGGCAGCCCCGTCTCATACACTGCAGCACACACACGGCAGAGAGAACCTAACTACAGTATGTGTGGTTACATTTCACTAGGATCGATGCTGACAATGCTTGTTGCAACAAGTCTTTTGCGAGTCAGGGCAGAAACACGAGTAGTCTGTGGAAACGTTGTTGGACGTGTTCTCTTATATAACAACGTCCAGCCACAGTCCATCACATAAGGCAGAGAAACGCACCGTTTTCATCTGCCTAGCTCGCAGTCCTGGTACCGTACGTTATGGACACTAGCAGTCTGCAGCACGCACATAAGGCTGACTAAAGTATATGAACATGGATTATTGATTAAAAGTAATCATTTGCCAGAGGATCATTATTGGTGCATTCATAAATTCAAACTGTCATAAGGTCGTTCATAAACTCAGTTTCAGAGCAGGGGCGGGTTTAGTGATCTGGGGAGGCAAAGTACCACACAATGAATGATGAATGCATGTTGAATCTTTTCACATCTTTTCATATCATATGGTTCTGTTATGTACCGATATCACGAGACAGGTTTTACTTCGACAAGAAATATCGTCACATTTTAATACGACAACAAGATCTTGTCACACCCCTACTGTATCGTGATTGAATCAAATCGTATCAAGACGTCACACCGTCCCACCCTAAGTGATTCAGCTGTTGAGCAATGCCTACTCAACTACAGGTGACACACACACACCCACACCCAAACAGTATCTGTCTTTACATGGTTGTGTGGACAAATTTTAGATTGAAACCATCTCTGCAAAGACATTTTGGCCTTTCCTCACAACTTCACCTTTGTTTTTAGGGTTAAGGTTTGAATTAGGTTTAGGGTAGGGTTGGGATAGGCCTTTACTCGTCATGGATAAGGGGCTGGGAAGGGATTGTTTCAATTAGTGTCCTGACAAATACAGTAAGACTAACTGTGTGCAGGTCTTTTTATGGCTGTGTGGACAAAATGTTTGTTCAGTACCATTGTTGTGTGGCTATTTTAGTCTTTGTCACAACATTAAATGTGTATGTAGATGCAGACCTTAATGACTTGGTGTGGTTATCCCAGCGCAGGACTTTATCAATAGCTTCTGCTGACTGACAGGCAGAGGACAGGATGTCATCCAAGTGCTTCAACCTGGATGAAGACAGGGAACACAGTTACTATAGCACCTTTGAAAATTCAATAATTAATTGTTTCTTTATTTACAAATAATGTAAGGTATAATGGTATAAAACAAAGAAAACTAGTTATTTCAAAAAAGGTGGTGGAATTTATGTCCACTATTGGGACAACTATTAAGCATTTGTGTTTTTACAAAAGTAACTGTAACTGTGACATGGAAGTGAAACACCTCAACACAAAAGGAGTGGTTTTTAACCCACAATTTCTGTCAGTCCACATGCTCCATGACAGGAGTACATACATGTGTGGACAGTGTTGCTAATTTAGCAAGTTTGTTTCTGGATTTAGTGACTCTTAAGACCCCTTTAATGACTTTTTTCAAAAAAGCGACTAGCCAAATATCTAGCGACTTTTAGGACAGAGTACTTTCTCTGGAGGAAAGTCGCAAGGACCGCCTGTAAGGTTGCACCTATCCACACATAAAGGATATTACAGCTGAAATGATCAGTCAATTGTTCAATTGACAGGAAATGAACTGGCAACTCTTTTATTTTAGGCACTGATACATTGTTGAACGTCTTTTTCTAGCAGAAATACCAAACATTCCAGCTTCATAAATATAAAGAATTGCTGACTAGGACATTACATTAGGAAATTGTACCTGGCATTTTTTTATTATTATTCTCTAACATTTTATAGACAACGATTGAGAAAATAATCTGCAGAATAATCAATAATAAAAATAATAATTTGATATTGCCATGCAGTGTTTGTCTTACAGGTCTTTAACTTCCAGCATGGCCTCCTGCTTGGTGAGATGCACTGTCTGCAGGTCTCTGCGGTGCACAGAGTGATAGCACCTCCTCTGAAGCTCAGCTTCTGAGGCTTTACCCCCACACCTGTCCTGCAGGTAACCCAGGGCAGCGGGCGCTGACACTGCCACCACACCCACAGAGAACCAACCCACTGATACCAGAGAGGTAGACACAACAATACAGCCATTAATTATTTAAGTGCTTTTAAAGTGCCAAACAAAGGCTGGATCAATATTAATGGATGAATTTTTTTCTTACCTTTCGTGACAGTGCAAAAGAAGACATTGAGGAATACACAGACAAGGAGCGAGCACAGCGGCATCTTCCATCTGGGAGATAAAAGCAGATGACAGTGAATACTCCAATATAAATACAGCTTCCTGTCATTACTACTCAGGCCAAAAGAAATTATATCATATGATGCTCAAACAGACCACAAACAAACACACATACACACCCGAGCAGGAAGCGGCTCAGCTCCACTGCATCTGCAACTGGCTCAAGAAACAGAGCCATTCTCCTATAGCACACAACCATGTTGAACAGGTCAAAGTTTTGTGTACACCGTGGGCTCCCCAACTCTGAGGCATCTGGAGACCCAGACATCTCTTTAGATAATGTGTGTACCAGCTCCCCCCGTTCCCCTGTACCCTGTGACTGGTCCTGGGATGCTCCAGTAGCCTGCATCATAACTGCTGTACAGTGTGGGGAGGAGAAAAAGGGCAGGATTCAAACATTGAATTCACAGCAAAAAGGCAAAAATACTCATGACTTGCTAATGTCACAACCCCCAAACTGATCCTGTCAGACGTATATTAATTCAGTCCCGATGACAACAGGGTAACACGAGGGTAATGCGGGGGGGTGATGCAGTGATGGCTGAGTGTACTCTAAAGTGTGTCAGTACACTGCAACACCACAGTTAGATGTGGCTACAACATGAGCTGTGCTTTGTTTGACCGTCCCAGCCTGCTGCTTGTTATGTAGTGACAAGATGTTTAAATGGAGACCAAGCCATATCACAAGTACAGTATGATGCCACTGCAAATGTCTATCCACTGATAATCGAACAGCAGCACACGCTGGAAATGCTTTCACAGCTTTTAGGTGTCAGCAGAGACAATATGCTTCTGATTTGGATTCAGCCATGACAAGTCTTGTAATATTAGTTGTTCATGACATTGATATATGAGGTACCTCGCTTGATAACAATTTACTGTTCAAAGGTATAAGAACACATGCCTTTAGGTGTGTGGAACTGAGATGTAGTGGAACCCACACCCAGCCACCACTGTGCTGGTCAGGTTTTAGAGCACCAGAGTTGTGGCCCTACTCAACCACACTGATTCTGGTTGTTTTCAGAAGTAAGCTTTCAACAAGAGTAGGTATATGGCTCTTCCAGCCTCCTGTTAAGTTCATCCTAGTACTATACGTTTTAAGGAGTGGCTAATAATAAAAGCTATGCAAAAGCAACGCTTGGTAGTGTACACAGATTTTGCCACGCAATTCTTGAGCGCTTTATAATTATACATATTTCATGAAGCAATGAAACCCAATTTTTGCTGGGCTAAGTTTTACTGAAAAGTTTATGTAACTTGTGTGTGTGCGCGCGTGTATTGTCCTCAAAAGGAATGTGTGAGAAGGATTTCCTTAAAACAATATACAAGAACCGCTAAACGCATCACTGGCTTGGCTAGGGATTACAAAAGCAGATTCATTTTTTTAATGTTATGGCCAAAAAGACACTTTTAAAAAATCGTTTTGCAACCTGCTTTGTACATCACGCTGCCTTCATTAGAGCTATTAAACACATAAACACAAGTAATCCTAAAGAGTTACGTATACAATATTAATCATCGGGAAAGAGCACAATAAGGAACATGCCCATAAATCTTTGCCGCTGAGTGCTCTGGCCTGTGAGATGCTGCCCAACGGGAAAGTTGATTTGGCTTGCTGACAAAATGAAATTGCAGATTTATTACCTTCAGCCCAGCTAATATTAGCTACCGGGTATGATAACCCCGAGCTACGTGTCCTACAACAGCCAGCTTTTGTAGCAGCAGTAGTAGTGGTGGTGAGAAGCTCAGGCGGAACTAGCGAATCCCACCGATATCATCAGCCTGGAGGAAGGAAAAGCCTCCGAAAGCAACCGGTCCGGTCAACATGACAGCCACCTGGTCCCCTGCATGAGCAGTAACCTCTCAAAACAGATCGGTCTGTAACACTGTCAGCTTGTCTACACAGGAAGTCGCCAGGTAAGGCAGCTGTTCTGTCTACGGACGGTTACTTAACCCAGCTAGCTTTGTTAGCTCTTGTTCATCCGCTTCCTCTTTTAATCCAGGCCGAATAATCAATAGCAGAAAAGAGTCAAACTTTCCGATACAGACGATCGCAGAATGGGAAGATCTTTGGCTACAAAGTTAAACTGGCAAATTACATTTTGTAAGCTGTTCTTGGTGTGAAGGGCAAAAAGTAAATATTATTTTGAAATTAAATCAGTGATGTATAAATCATCTATGTCACGTGTTATATTGAAAACAACACAGCAGCACATTATTTGATGTGATCTCATAATTTTATTCTGTGTTCAAAATAAACACACTTCAATTCTGATGCCTGCAACACATTTTTTAAAAAAGCTGGGGCAGTATTTATTTTCCACGATGTGATGTTGCTGTCCCTTTTCACAACACTTAAGAGACATTTAGGGACTGAGGACACCAAGTGATTAAATGTGTAAGGTGTGATTTTGTCCCATTCTTCCTGCGAACAAGTCTTAATGTGCACAACAATCCTGGGTTGTCATTGACACATTCTCTACTGGGGACAGGCCAGGGCTGCAGGCATGCCAGTCCAACACTCACTCCCTTTTCCTCCACAGCCAGGCCTTGGTAATGTGCAGTATGAGGTTTAGCATTGTCTAGTTGAAATATGCATGGGTGTCCCTGGAAAAGATGTTGTGTTGAAGGCAGCATATGTTGCTCCAACATCTCTCTGTACTTTTCAGCATTAATGGAGCCACCTCAGAAGTGTAAGTTACCTTTGCCAAGGGCATTGACACAACCCCAGACCATGACAGACCCTGGCTGTTGGACTTGTTGCTGGTAACAGCCTGGATGGTCCTTTTTGTCTTTGATCTGGAGCACACGGCGTCCATTCCTTCCAAAAAAGACCTGAAACACTGATTCGTCTGACCACAGTACACATTTCCACTGTGTGATGGTCCATCCCAGATGCCTGTGAGCCCCAAGCAGCCGGCTGTGCTTCTGGACACTGTTGACATGGGGCTTCCTTTTGGCACAGTAGTTTTAGGCAGTGGTATTTATGGATGTAACTATGTATTGTAGTGCCTGACACAGGTGTGCCAAAGTAATCCTGAGCACATGTGGTTATATCACTTATATCCTATATTATGAAACATTTCTATCCTGATGGGAGCCAGTGCCAATGCCCCAACCACAGGGCATGAGGGGTCACTGAAAGGTGTGATGAGTATGAAAATGATGCCACTCATATGCTGTGCCCTTCACAGTCACAAGATTTTGGAGCAAAGGCCTAAACAGCATCTCTACCACCAGCATCAAAACATCAAATGAGGGAATATCTTTTGGTTTGTCCCTCCAGTCAAGTTCAGAGACTTGTAGAGTCAATGCCAAGGTGCACTGAAGCTGTTCTGGCACACCAATGCCTTACTAAGACACCTTATTTTGGATTTTCCTTTAATTTGTCAGCTGTCTGTAGTCACTAAATCATGTTTTACATTGGAATCTTGAGATCAGATTTAAGGTACATTAATTGTTGTGGAAAATATTCTTCCTCTGCACAGACATTATTCTATACAATGGAGCTCAAACATTGTGGTGCAATACCAATAAGCAAAATATACTTTTGAGTTGATAGAAACTCCAATAATAATTACATTCAGTAATGTGTTATATCATATGACCAGTAATATAGCTCCAGTGAGGCAGTTACAGAATATCTCAGCTTAGTCCTGCTTAACGACAGTTCAGCTAATTCATTTATTATAATTTATCTTTAACAGTTTACTGTCACTATGTCGTTTACAGTGAGAAGTGAGAGTCCTGTACTTGATAGCGGGGTCTTACTATTGAACAAGAATGTGCAATGGATCCGTATTTAGATGACGCAAATTCAAGCTGACCACAGCCGCTGCTGTTTGTGAAGGAGGAAACTGTCAACTTACCAGTCAAGACTATAAAGGAGGCTGTTTGATTTTGATAGCCAAAACAGGGTTTCTTCAGTCAGAGTGCTACTCCTCCTCCACAGGACGCTGCAGCACTTGATGACTGTTTTTTTGTTTTTGTTTTTTTTTGCAGAAATGTTAAGTTTTGTTTTCACACCAGAGCACGCAGGCAAGAAGCAGCAGAGAGAAAGAACAGAAAGCTAAAAATTGGTGCAAAAATATAAATATATAAACAAGAAATATCACTGTTATAGTTACACAGGCTTTCACTCATGCATGCAGTTGCACACACACACACACACTGAATCTATTTATTTATTTTAACTAACAAGTCCAACCATACCATTTAGTCAGTAAACAGGATGAGACATGACAATCTCTTGGGACATTTAATGAAACTGTTAAGCAGCTGCAGTACCTCATTGTAATGTGTCTTATCCTGAACACTGATGCGTTTAGTGTGTGCGTGCCTGAGAGTTTCAGCAAGGACTGTGAGCCAAACAAGTGTTGTAGTAAATCTATATTTTGTCATTGTCTGAGTGTATTTAATTTACTGTGTTTGCCAAAGTCTTTGCAGTATATTGAAACTGTTATGGTGTGGATATGAGACCACTTATCTGACACTTGAATTAAACAAAATAAAAGCTGCCCCTTATAGAAAAATCCCAGTGAAACAGTTTCCTAACAACCACTGGCAGTGCAGATTTCGGGAAGCATTGTTGATGACTGGTGATGTGGGAACCAGCTGAATTTCCTGTGATATACTGGGGAATGTATACACCAAGATAATATTTCTGGCTTGATGTTGAACATACAGGGTTGCCTTTCTCTTACCTGGACCTGGTTGCATCTTCTGGTAAGAGTGACTTGAGTAGATGTACTTTGGATATCTAACCAAACTGTTAAATATTAAAAATTCAATTCAACCTAATTCAACCTAAAGGGCTTCCATGGTCACATATTATGCAGTACAACAAAGCTTATGTACATTGTCAACTTTATAAGCTATTTCCCTGCTTTTTATTAATCCAATTACTTTTTTTTCATAGTCTGTTATAAATAAGATCCATATTTTGATAAATGGAGCACACAAATAGATAATTAATAAAAACAAGATTCCTGTGAATAAGAAACACGGATTGGCTCAGCCAGTGATTTTCTTAAATATTCATCATAAAACAATTAAGAAAAATGGCACTTGGAATGATACGGAAAGTTTCCACACATTTCACTTCACTAAGTACTATTGAACTATCAAATACTACAGTACACTGTACAGCTAAATGGCTAACTTAGTTATCACACACCTACAATAGCTATTCTTTATCTTTCTACTCGGTCCTTTTCTAATAATGAGAAAACACCGTTTTAAAGAACATCACCACTGAAATAAAACTGCTGAAATTTGTTCCAGCAACATAATAACACCACTTCAGTAGAATGGACTTTACTGTTCTTATAACTTATCGAGATGCTGCTTGTTAAGTTAGAGCTCTTAAAAACAATACCTGCAATCTCAAAAGGAAGACTGGTAGAATCGTGTGACAACAGAACAGACAGGAGAGATCCTGTTGTGGAAAGGTCACCTGGCTTATGTAAAAGCTCTGACGTGTTGGTAACATATCTTTTTACTAGTCATAGCTAGGGAAAGTTGTTTGCACTTTTTATATTAAATGTGTGTAACCATAAATTAAAACTCTACTACAATTCTACTTATATTTGTCAGTTTACAGCAGTGAAAAGAAGCATTTTTGAGGTGTAACTAACCAAGGATATGTCATATATCTGTCCAGAGATTTCCAGACAGCGTTCCCACTTTCAGACAGTCTGGAAAACTCATTGAAATTGTATTTTTTTTTTAACATAAAATGATCAAATTTAAACATATTGAGCACTGCATAAAATCAGCTGTTTACACCTCACATAAAAATGCTTGATCCTGTGGACCTTAACACAGCTGAGCTTCACTCTACAGCTGTTTGCTGTGTGAGCGCTGGTGGAATTTGAGCCCCCCACAGTTTCTGAATGATTTCCCACACTGTCCACAGACGTAAGGCTTCTCTCCGGTGTGGATACGGAAGTGTCTGGTTAATGCCCCAGAGTGACGGAAGCACTTGGAGCAAACAGAGCAGGTGTACGGTCTCTCTCCTGTGTGGATACGAAGGTGTGTCTTGAGGTTCTCCATGCGGTTGAACTCTCGGTTACACTCTCTACAGCGGAAGGGGCTGCAGCCCGGTGGGTACAGTTGCAATCTGGTCTTCTTGCTTTCTACTAGAGGCTGCTGAAAACTATTCTGGAACTTCTGTTGGCACTGACCATAATGCCGCCGCAACAGGCTGGGAAGGGGGAAGGTCTGACCGCAGGATTTGCAGGCAAAAGTGTTGGCAATGGTACGACTGAGGCTGAGGTTGGTCCGGACTCCATACACCTGTGGAGGAGCTTCGGAAATGGAAGCTGGTTCTGCCACCTGGAGGCTGGGGAACTCAGAGGACAGGGATAGAAGGTCTGTGTGCGGTGAAAGACCTGTAGTCATGTTTGGAGGATGAGCTGTAGAAAAACACCATATATGACGTTAAACTGTAGCAAATTTGAAAACTTAATGCCATCTTAATGCCGTTCAAAAACACATTATTTAGAAGAACAGACACCAAATGTACAAAGTGACATTAAATTCAGCTTTTTAAAGTACAAAATCGACACCTAGTTGATCCACATTTAGACCTGAGAAGCATAAATGATCATAAATACTAAACATACAGTATTACAGTTTTAAAGATGTTTAAAAACAGTCATTAAAAATTAGAATCAGAATCTGCTTTATTGGCCAGGTGTGTCAGACGCATGAGGAATTTGACTCTGGTACACTGGCTCTCAATGTGCATGTACATATCCCATACACACTGAGAGCCGATGTTGTGGAGTTTCAATTTTTGTGTCCACCTTTTTCTGGACATCTTTAATAACAAGTTGGCTTACAGCAGCCATAAGAATATACAGCTGACACATAGTAACTTTGGATTTAGGCATCATAATTATTAAGCAAGTTTTCAAATGATTTGATGGTTTGATGCTGTGTAGCAACCAGACTGGATGCCCAGATGACAAACTAAGGTACTTTGTGCTGTACATTTGTTTATCAATGGATAAAACTGCCCGTCTTCCCATCGGTCTACACAGAGTAACCCATAATGACAAAGTAAAAACATGTTAGACATTTTTGCAAAGTTATTACAAATTGAAAACTAAATAACTTCTGAAGCCACTGTATGTGATGCAAGCTGATTGCAAGTAGGTTGTGAAACCGATCATCAGAGGCCTTCAGTAGTAAGTCCTCAGTCTGAATGAGTATTTGATCAAATTCATGATATGCATAATGATAAAGTACCCTTTGTTCCACATTTCTGTAAAACTGATTCTGAATGAAATGTATTATTAAACCCATCAATTTACAAACAAGGGATTCTAAAGCACATTAAGTGGAGGTACTGACAGGCCCATTTTCTTGTATTCATCATCCTGGGTCTCAAACATTTTAGTCTCCTGTGGTCTAAATGCTGTTTCACTGGCTCTCCATTGGGAGAAGCACTAAGTACCTCAGAATTAAATATTATTGATCTGAATAGGTAACTCCACCTGATCTTTTGCCATAACTGGGACATGTGTGTGTGTTCCCTCTTACCTTGAGCCAGCCTGGCACAGGACATTCCAGAGTTTGGGTCTTGGCTCTGAATATCCAGCACTTTAGGTTTCCACTCGGCCAACAGTTTGGACTGGACATCAGACATACACTCCAGACTAACATCCTCCACTTTGATCAAGTCCAAAGTGCTCTGTGTACCATCTCTCTCCTCTTCCAGCTCCTCCTGCTTTACTGTAACCTGCTCTAATATGGGCTTGTTGTCAGTGCTGGGAAGCGGTAGTGGGTAGTGGTCTTGACTTGGCTGGCTCTCTACCTTCACTACACAGACACAGGAAATCTCTTTAGTAACGTCTGTAAATAAAATATCACAAGGTACAAACACTGAGCAAAAATGTTTAAAGGTAACACTAGAATGTTTACATTTTTAGTATTATCCACAATGTACCAGAACATAAAAAATGTATCTAAATTGACTATGAATTACATACTTGAGCATATTTTCTGTGAAGGCCTCTAAAGTGAACAAAATAAGAAATGTTATTTAGTAACTTAAGGGGTAAAAAGTGCAGAATTTGACCCTAACCATCCCATGCTAATTTAAAATATTAAGTCTTGTGAGTGTGCATCAACAGATAAAAGCCTTTTCACCCTTTTTGGTTTTTGTACCATAGTGTTTGGAGGACTTTATGGCAAATTCAATTTTAACAATACCTGCACAAATATGCGCTGTTCATGAACGCACTAAAACTATTTCATTCATATAGTTAATACCTGTTGCATTTAAAAATAAATGAATAAAATGATTGCATTTGAGCAATCGTGTTATAACAGCAGACACCAACAGGTGCCCATCACTAGTTTCACACGGTACCTACAAAATATGTGAAAACAGTAGGATGTTTTTCTGTGCATACTGACCCATTGTGTTATATTCTGCTTTATATTGACATACAACGTATGGTGGGAGAAAAGTGATCAAACGGAAAATAAAACCTGATACAAACCTTCACTACAGCCATTATTTAGTTCTCTCTCTGGGTCTGAAGCGGCCCCATTGCCACACTGTCTTTTTACAGCATCGTCTGAACTCTGCTCATCTTTGCTCACGTGTTGGAGACCTGGATCCTGCGGTGCAGTATCAGCTGCAGGAGGTGCGTCATCTCTGCCTCCTGTACCGCTGTGCACACTGCCCACTTTGGGATTTGGGCTTATTTGTTTGTACCTACTGTGAAGCTGTTGACCTCTATGTTTTGTGGCATTGAAGAGTTGCTTGGAAGGAGAGCTGCCACCTCTTCCCTCCATGCGCGCAGAATCCAACAGAGCTTCAGCTCTCTGCAGTCTTTGTTTGAGGGACGCATTCTCTCGTCGCATCTCTTCATAGTTGTCTCCTGTTGCAGCCCGAGCAAGCAGTTTTTTCACGTCTCGGACTGCGATCTCCACAGCCACGTCAAACGCTCCATGTATCGCTGCCACGAGCTCCTCTTGCAAAGACAGCGCAGCCTCTGATCTGGCTGGTTTTGTCACAGACGGGCGCTTTTTAGTCAGCTGCGGCCTCATGGTGCATTCAAAGACATTAGTTCTGTGCAACACAACTGTGATATTAAACACTCCCCGAGGCTAACAATATATCAGCTATGAATATCGTGTTGCTATTCAGTGTTTACAAGCAAGAGGCTTCACTTCCGCGTTCCGCCGACAGCTTGTGACACCTGGTGGTGTAAAGGCAGAATTACACAAATTAATAAAAGAAAGACAAAGTCAAACTGGGAAACTCAAGTTTATTGCGTCAACTAAACGCTTCAAATGACACAATCTTAGCAAGCGTTAACGATGTTCCACGACCCATCCATCAGTTATGGGATTTATAATTTTCCAAGTTGGCGAGTATCCAACCAGAAGGTACGAGGACGGTCACAGACATCACAGTCAGCACGAATGCGGTCTCCTGCAAAGACAGTCATGTTAGCTAACCACCAGATCATTCAGAAATAATCTAAACCCCATTACATTTAGCTACATGTTCCAGACACTGTTAAGAAGTGAATGACCTTAAGGATTATTTTACAAACTTACCGCAACGCCAACATGAGCTTTAGGTGGTTTGCTCTGGATATAACCTGCCCGTTGCTGAATCATTACACCTGATCTCGGCGCGACAGCCCGGTGAAGCCTCAGAAGCCCAGAGAAAAGCCGAGACATGTTTGGCTCTGAAAGGTAAGAAAGGCCCGTAGCAGATCCTTGAAAAACACAAACAACCACTAAAGACTCTGGGGAAAATGTGCGTGTAGATGTCGTGACACACCTGATAATTGGCCTGTTATTTAGGTTTCCTTTTCCTTCTTTCGTCCTTGTACTTCTTCTTCTTCTTCTTCCGCCTCCTCTCCTTCTTCTGTTTAATGCCAGTTGGCAAACGACTGTAGTTGCATTATCGCCACCTTCTGGACTGGGGTGTATATCAATCAGAACGGCTCCTATCTACAGTATTAGTGGTGGAAGATGTTCTCATATCCTTTACTTAAATAAAAGTAGCAATACAACAGTGTAAAAATACTCCGTTACAACTAAAAGGCCTACCTTCAAACAGTTAAGTAAAAGTACATAAGTATTAGGATCAAAAGATACTTAAAGTACTAAAAGTAAATGTGCTCATTATGCAGAATGGTACATTTCACATCCCCATATATCCTATTATTGGATTATAAATACTGGTAAAGGAGGAGCTAGTTTTAACTATCTTATATGCATTTAATTCTAATTACAGCTGGGTAGCTTGTAAATTTTCCATCATAAATTAGTGAGGTCTTATCAGGGGTATTGCTAGACATAAAGCTCTACTGGGTACAGGACCCTCAGAACTCAAATCACACATTTTCTTGAATGTTTGTTTAGCCCAATATTCCACTACCTGCTGCTACTACAACAACTACTGGAAAAGATAAAAATATAAGGATTTTAATTCATCCCAGCTGTCACTGGGCAAGAAGCAGGGTACACCCTGGACAGGTCACCAGGCTATCAGAGCTGACATGTAGACAAACAACCACATGCACCCACACTCACTCCTAAGGGCAATTTAAAGTCACCAATCAAGATAACCTTTATGAAAATATTTATTTTCAGCATACATGAACATGTTGATAATCTTATCAACATATTTTATGGCATAAAGGTCTAGCCCTGTATTGCACATTACCTTGCATTCTAATGCATTTAACAATAATAACTAATTTGTCAAGCAGCCCATTTGTCTATGAACAAATCATGAGTTTAAAAAAAATTCTCATCATATTTTGTAACTCATAAAACCACAAATCATATAAACTCTCCAATTCCTTTGAAATTGTATTGTGCAATGGATGGCTGGTGGTGACACACCTGTCTCCATAGAAGTCCCTGCACAGACATCGTAATCCACACTTTCCGTTCCTGCCTCAGGTTTACTTGTTTGTTAAATGCCTACAAAAACAAACATTATTTGGACTGTGTGACAAGAGCATCAGACATGTTATAGGCTATTCATTAAATGCATAATGAATAGTCCAACGTTAATATAGACCATTACGTGTGATGTACACTGACTGGCTACTTTATTAGGAACACCTGTACAATTGTATGCACTTCAATGCAACACGTCTGCCATATGTATTTATGAAGCTCAGAATGTTTCAGTTTTTGGTGAAACTGTCATAAATGTATAAATTCAATTATATGTTTATTATTGAAGTCAATTAAAGGTGGTGTTATACTGGATTGCATTATATTCAGGTGTTCCTAATATTCTGACCCTCTCTATGTAGCTGGGGAGGACACAAATATAGAGACACCTCTGAATATCACCTTTTCACGCTGTGTGGCCCACCGCACAGGCGCATTTCTCTCGTTTCAGTCACAGCCAGGCAACTGTAATCGAGCATAGCGCATTCTGGACACATTTCTGCATGTAACAGCAATAGTTTGACAAATAAAGGTAATGCTCTCCAGTTTGTGGTTCATTATGTGTGGCTTTACAAGTAGCTAATTAATCAGCTGTTACCTTTCCAGCTGCCAAGCAAAAAAAAAAAAAAAAAAAAAAAAAAAATTAACATTAGTTTTACCCATACTTTCTCTGGTTGGGAGTAGGCTACTGATAATTTTGGATAGTCTTTCATAACCTTATATCAATTTGCATATGTCAGATATTACAGTTAAACTTCTAATACATATATTTGTGACTACTGTGACATGTGAAATACACCGCAGGAAATGTGGTCAGACCATGGGACATTTGGCTATAATCGAACAATTAATCGAAGTAAAATGCTGATAATATAGTTTTTCAAATGAAAGATTAGTCTCAGTGGATGTTTTTCTAGTTTGTTAGCTCTCGTTATTTTTGAATATGCACCAATTCTTTAAGGGTACATGGTGACATTTTTATGAAAGCATTTAGCACAAATATTTTCAGAACACTTCAGAATTGCAAATGGTTGCAAACAGTGCTATCTAATTTCATGAAAAAAAGAATTTTTTTTGAAAATTGAGAAGTACATAAAATGGATTTTCAAAAGTATTGCAAGCAGCCTAAAATGAGTTTAACAAACAAAAACTATGGTCAAACAATTATGAATAGGGAACAGCTACAGTATGGAGAAAGACTGAGGCAGCCTGAGAGGATGTTTGTATAAAGGATATGGAAGGACACTACATTCACCAAAAAAAAAAAAAAAACACACACAACACCAAACAATACCTGGAGACCTTATCTCCAAGGTCTCAACTCAGCAGCAGCCTAATTTTAAGAATGTTTATTACAGTAAATCCAACATTGTATTACTGCTGCAATGTTACATTTAAGTTAGCACAGCTTGAGTTACACAGGATATAGAATATTATTTTTGTTCTAATAAAAGCAAAATTAACCTGCTGGATTGTTGAAGGGAATCTGGTGAAAAATGTGCGCTGTCCTTGGTGCTGAAGAGAAGAGTCCTGAACAACAACAACAACAACTTTTGACTCAGCAATCTGAAACACTGACCTATGCATCAAACCCTGTCCCTCTTCCACCAATATCAGTCTGCAAAAACATGCTTCAGCTTCATATCTGTAGTTCTCACTACACATTTATTTCAGTTACAATTTTTAGGAATTAAGGTTTTACACACAAAATGTGGTGAAGAACTATCTGTTTCATTAACATAAAATTATACATGCTGTCAACCTGGACACTTGAATTTAATTTCTATAGCACCAAATAAAAGTCACAGGACATTTTACAAAGTAAGGTCTAGATCTTAACATTATCACTAGAGAAACCCCCAACACATCCCTCTTGAGCAAGTACTTGGCGACAACAGGGAGGAAAAACTCCCTTTAGCGACAGACCCCGGATATCGGTGGGCAGGCAGATAGTTTTCACAGTCATCACCATCATGGAAAATAAGGCAAATACACCCAAAGTGAGTGTCCCAGAGCTTATTTAGTCATCTGAGTCATCCATCGCTGCCAGGCTTGCTCCCTCCCAAGAACCCTAACACACTGCCAATTGCTAACGCGCAATAGAGCTTTAACAAACCCACCTATGTATGAAACTGTCATTTACATATGAAACTGCCAAACGTATCTCCACATCAGCAATGCTACTTTGCGGGGGTGGGATACATTCCCCTGCTGGGAGGCCTCCCGTGTCTGGAAAATCTAATAAGCATATGAAACGCAAAACCTTCCCTCACCAGGCCTACTTGAAGCACAAGTCCACCCCCCTTGAAACTTGGCAGAGCGAGACCACTCAGAAATTTAACCCTAAAGTAAAATACAGGTATTCAAATCTGGGTGGTGATGATTTTGAAAACAGCACAACACTTATTGAGATAGGCTCACAACATATAACTCAATGCATTTGTGAATAGCTCATTTATCTAACCATTAAGCCTGCCCAGGTACTTCCACCATTTAGTGATGGAAAAGTGACCTAGCCCTTATGGTAAAGTTCAAAAAACAGTGACAACAGTGACCTTCCCTTCACTGATATAGTCTCTTAAGATCCCATCAAGTCAGTCTCAACTCTCAGGACCAAACAGGTTGGTATGGACATCTGTAGCAGCCTCCTCAAGGCCCCGTTTGCATCACCATGTTGTTTTCTCCAGCTTCAGTCTCCTAAGGTTGGGCATCAGTCAAAAAAATAAAAAAAAAGTGTCACTCAATGAGTAGTACAAAGAAAGATTTAATGAAGTTGACAGAGGTGGATACCTGATGTCTATGAAGAGATCAACAACTCGTGGTGCAGAGGCATCATTGTTAATGAGGGTCGTCGTCTTCTTCACAACGTCAACTTCTGGGTCCCAGCATGCCATGTCGGCTTCTCTGGTGGGACAGGAAACAGCTTGGTAAACTGCAACTTTTCAACCAGGAAGTACTTTTCTCTAACTTAAAGAATATAGCCTGTCCACTGTCGCTCACAATGGCTTTATTCTCCCTGATTGGTGCTTTCAGATACTTTACTAGGGTGCTGTGGAACAGTACAGTCAGTTTAGAAAGAGGAGGGGAAAAAGATCTAGTCACCAGAAGCATGGTCTTGGAACTAAGTGTGTTCACTGAAAACAAGAAATGCAGGTTTGTTAGTTTAAAAATATAAAACTCAAATACAGATGAGTGGAAGTGAGAGGTGCTGAGGTCCCTCTCCACTATTCCCAGCCTAAGAGCACAATGCATTAACTGAGTTTTATACACCTTTATCCAGCTAGGTCTACTGCAATAGTCACAGCTGGCTCTGTCTCACCAAATCTACCCCTTAAAGATGCGAACATCAATTGAACAGTATGTCTCTTAGTAGAATCATAATGGGATACCATGTCAGCTGATTCACAAAACCAGAGGGATCCTTGTCTGGTTTTGGAAACTGCACAACCATGGCACACAGCTCCAGCTCAGTAGAGGTCCATGATCTAGCCTGTATTTGCCTTGACTCTGCCTTATTTCTCTAGGTACATTCACTTCTGACTACCTCAGTCACTTTTCCAGCAAATATACAGGTTTACACGACTCCAGAACTGTCCAAACTACCAATAACTTGAAAGCTTGGACTCCTTCACACACTGAAAAGAAGGGGAAGGAGAAAAGCCTTCCCTCTTGCGATGCGAGTCAACTCATTTGACCTAGTTCTCTGTAGTGTGGAGAAGCCCTGGCTTCCTCAACCCTAGAACTGGTTGTCGCTCTGCACTGATTTAGCGAGAAACACAACCTGTAATGTTCCCAAAAAGCAACATACTGCAGCAGTGTTAACTATCGCTGATTTGACACTACAACTGTTTCTCATGTTTGTTCTCTACTCTGTCACTAATTTACGTGTTAGTTTAGAAAACACCGTCCGTGTACACTGTGTAGGAATATATGGAGCTAGAAAAGAGGACAGGCAAATTCACGCATGACGATGAAATATCTTCACGGCAATGTAAGAAAATCAATGTGTTGTGGCAGCCACCTATAGGAGATCCAACCAGGTTAGAGAAGAAATAAAAACCACATACCTTTCATAGGTCAACATCATCGAAATTCAAATGGCGATAAACGGACAGCACAGGAGCAAGCGATAGGGATACACCGGCACTGCAGTTAAAACTCCCAGGATAAAGCCCGTAGGAGTTCTATGTGCCTGGCAGCCTAGATCTATGCCTATTACACAAATTTATTGACAGATGGCCACTTTCGATCGGACACAAAAATCTAAATAGTCATGGCAGAGCAGCCATGTTGGAAAGAGAGTTGGGCATGGAGGGCCGGCAAAAACACCTGAACTAAACACTTGAGCTCAGATGTCACAGTAAACTCAGGACTTGAGTACAGAACAGAACTTCAACAAGACCTCTCTAATGAATAAACTAGTGCAGGCATGGGGACTGGGGTGGGGGGGTCTGACGAGGGAACCCACAATAAAGTAAAAATAACTGACTTATGATTCCAAATCTACAGGCCACATGTCATGGAATAGGAAACAAACTCATTGTAACAGACAGAGATACACTTACTCCTTCAGTGTTATAAAAAGGAAAGACATTTATATTGAAATGTTTTACTCTATAGTGTCAGGATTCAAAGAATTAGATCTCAATTAAAAATACTCCTAGGAGATGGAGGAAGGGCCTTTCCTGTTGAATGTCAAGAAGAGCAACCCATTACAGACCCCTGGATTGCCTGAGAGACTTTAAGAGCATCTTTATGGCTTTGTCAGTCCACATAATCAAAGATGTCTTATTCTGAAACAATGTAAAAACCTACTAATAATCAACAAATGTAAAAATTTGCCCTTTACCTATGTTTTTGTCATATTTGGCTAAACGAAAAAATAATAAATTCACAAATGATGCAAGACTTTTCACACCAGGTCATTTTTATTTGACCCACACTCATTTCCACATTTGGCAAACTTTGCCAAAAAAACACAAGCTGAACAGCCAGTATGTACATATTTACACATTTACACACACACACACACACACACACAGCCAGCCCCCACTGAATGCAGCAATCCTATGCGCTGCAATCAGGTCGGTGTCTGTGTGTGTGCTCATTGCAGATGTATCTTTTGCACTTGGCGCATGTGTGTGGTGTCTTCCTCTCGGTCTTGGGTCCACACACTGCACATCTCTTCCTGCCTCCGGGAGTAACCTAGAAAAATGAAAAGATACGAAATTAGAATTTTCACTTAGCCTCTCTCTCTCTCCCAAAGCATGAGTGTCACACATACAGTTTTATGCCACAGCATTACACACTTACCTGAGGCTGTGGTGGTTGTGGACCTGTAGGTCTGGTGGATGGGCCAGCTGCATCCTCCCCCCGAATCCTCCTCACGAGAGCTGCAAAGGCTGGTGTTCTTGGTACATACTGTCTTGTCTGCATGAACGGTGTCACCAGGGCCTTACCCAGTTCCTCCATGAAGAAGCGTCTTCTCTGGAGCTTCTTCTGGTTCCAGCCCAGGTTGACTGCCGTCCACACCACAAAAGCGTTGTACACCGAGATGTCCAGCATATCAAAGAAGAGCACCAGTGGCCAGCGTAGTGTCCTCCTCTTGCAGCTGTATGCCGTCACCAGCTTGTCCAGGTTGTCCACCCCTCCTGTGGTGGCATTGTAGTCCAGGACAATCTGTGTTTTTTGGCCACAGATTGTCCCCTCCCGGTGCAGTGTGCTCAAGAACAGAACATTCTTCCCTTGTCTTGGCACGTAGGAGACCATGGTCGTGTCGTTGGTGAACATGAACCTGGAGGAATTGATATGCCTGTCCTTGGTCTGCAGGAGTTCTGGTGGGAGCTCTGGCTTGTTCTTGCGGATTGTTCCCACCATGGTCAGCTTCCTCTTCAGGAGCTCCTGTCCAAGCTGGTACGACGTGAAGAAATTGTCACAGGTAATGTTGTGTCCCTTGAGATTCTGAGACAAGTCCAGGACAACTCTCATCGCTTGATTACGCTCTGGGACTCCTCCTTCAGGTTTCCCCGTGTAGACCTGCAGGTTCCAGGCATATGACATGGCAGCATTGCAGCCCAGATCTTGATGCCATACCGAGCCGGTTTGGATGGCATATACTGCCTGAATGGGCAGCGGCCCCGAAATGGCATCAGCTGCTCATCTATGGTGACATTAGGCCCGGGGAGGCGGTGCACCCACTTGTCCCACACTGTCCTGATGGCTGCCAGTTTGTCCGTCTGCCGTTGAGCTGCTCTGTCTTCCTGGTTATCAAACCTGATAACCCTGGAAATCACCTGGAACCTGTCCAACGACATTGTTGCCCGGAAGATGGCCCTGCCGTTTTCTGCAGACCACAGGTAGAGCAGACCAAGGTAGGCATAGAGGAGGATCATGTCCATAACCTTCCACCGCTCTCCATAAACCCGTCACCCTTCTGCGTTAGTGCAGTCCAGGATAATGTTCAGGACTGAGTCTGGCATTAGCTGGTGGAACGCTGACTTTATGTCCGACACATGGCTGATTGCCATTCTCGTTGGCCCTGGTTCCATGTTGTTAACGTTGGCTGCAATTCGGATTGGCAGCTTGGAGGGGTGAGAAGACCATGAAATGTCCCTGGATTTCACCATGAACACGTCTCCTGCTCTTTCCTCAAATGACGGTCCTGGAGCAGGCTCAGCCTGTAATTGTTTCAAAATAATAAATCACAATAAGTTCTCAAACACAGCACATTTTAGCAAACAGACTGTATATTGCATTGTTATAACTTACTTCTCCCTGCTGCTCCGCGCTTTCAGCCACGCGCTCCACAGAAACAATGTGTTTTGTTTTTCTTTTCCCGCTTGAGGATGGCTGAAAATACAGTAATGATAGCAAAAGTTACAAATGAGCAAGCTCTAACTAAAACAAAGAGCGTTTTTTATCAAACAAACGCCATATTGCATTGGAATCTAAGTCTTACCTCAGTACTTGGAACGTAATCACAGTCCAAGACATCATCTTCATCCAGGTCGCTGGGGCTTTCCGAAACCTCTGAGATATGGTCCTCCGTTTCGGAAATCTCCTCGTCGTCTTGATGATCGGAAAATTCGTTCTCCTCGAAAATCAACTTGAGGGCCATCTCGGTGGAGACTCTGCGTGACATACTTGCTGGTTCAGCGTACAGTAGAAAAAGGAAGAAAGCATCCAGCTGTCCTGCTTTTATTCTCTCTGGCCAACACCTTGGGGGGCGTAGCCTTCCCATTGTAGCAGAGGGCTGTGAAGGTGACCATGGAGATGCAAACTGCATGGCCATAGTGACTGCACCAGGTGAAACCATTATGCAACTCAAGATGAGCTGTAGTTACTCTGTCATTGTTGCAGGACCACGGAGATGCAAATGGCATGGCCATACTGAATGCGCCAGGTGAAAACATTATGCAACTCAGGATGAGCTGAAATTACTCTTTCTTTTCATATGAATTACCAACCTGTGACCGGCTGTGCCATTTCAGAGACGCGCCTCGCTTACACACTGCTCCGCTCGTTTTCCGCGTTATTTTGGCTCACCCGAGAGTAATGTTGTCCTCCAATTATGAAATGTATTCGTCTGCATCAATTTCAGAATCTTCTCTCGCCTAAAAATCATTTCCAGGGCCGTCTGACAACTAATGTGCCTAACGCGCTTGCTATCCATACTGTGGATCGTGTGCAAGGGGTCGACTGGTCTCTAGCTCTAAATATTCTGTCTGCCCGGCAACAAGGGTGGGTGTCGTCTTTCAAGGTGATCATAAAACCCTCATAACTGACAAGGAGAGCCACCAATAGGTTGTAAACATGGCACATTGGTCACACCAACAGTAAGTTGCCATCTGACCAAGTGCGCCCGCCCCTGCTTGTCTGGTTGAGCTGGTGGGAGTGTGTGTGTGTGTGTGTGTGTGTGTCTGGAGTTGTTTAGGGGTGTTTGTGTGTCAATTGGCACTCAAGCGGCTGGCTTTAAAGGGTTTAGTGAGAGGCAAAGTGGCCTTTAGTATTGCTGGTCTTTTTTGACCCAAACAGCTCGAGTGTAACCTAAATGCACTGGGGGGGGATTTGTGTTCTTCACACAAAATGAGGCAACCTCTGAGACTATCACAGTGCAGGTGCATTTATACGGAGACTTGATTACACACAGGTGGATTCTATTTATCATCATTAGTCATTTAGGTCAACATTGGATCATTCAGAGATCCTCACTGAACTTTTGGAGAGAGTTTGCTGCACTGAAAGTAAAGGGGCTGAATAATTTTGCACGCCCAATTTTTCAGTTTTTTATTTGTTAAAAAAGTTTGAAATATCCAATAAATTATAATAAGCCTGAAATAATAATAAGCCTGAAATGTGGCAAAATGTCGCAAAGTTCAAGGGGGCCGAATACTTTCGCAAGGCACTGTACTTACTTCACCCTGCTGGGCCGCTGGCGCTCCGTGCGCAACGACCAGCACGGTTATTTTTTATAAAATCTAAAGCAGTCTACTGCTGTGAGTTCCTGGTTTAAAAGAGCCGGAAGAGGCTTCATAGAGAAAGAGAAGCTTATACTTACTTCACCCTGCTGGGCCGCTCCGTGCGCAACCGGGATTGTGCGCGGCCTTCCTTTGCCTGAGGATGGCCAAAAACACAGTAATGATAGCAAAAGTTACAAATGAGCAAGCTCTAACTGAAGCAAAGAGGGTTTTTTTATCAAACAAACGGCGTATTGCATTGGAATCTAAGTCTTACCACAGTACTTGGAACGAAATCTTGGTCCAAGATATCATCATCAAAGTCACTTGCGCTTTCAGAAACCTGGGAGATGTGGTCCTCAATTTCTTTCATCTTCATCCAGATCAGAAAATTCACCTTCCTCGAAGATCATCTTCAGGGCCATGTCGGTGGAAATTCCGCGTGCCATAGTTGCTGGTTCAGCGTCGAGTACAAAAAGGAAGAAGGCATCCAGCTGTCCTGCTTTTATTCTCTGTGGCCAACACCTTTGGGGGCGTAGCGTTTCCATTGTAGCAGAGGCATGTGAAGGTGACCATGGAGATGCAAATGGCATGGCCATATTGACAGCGCCAAGTGAAAACATTCTCTGCAACTCAGAATTTTCATATGAATTACCAACCTGTGACCGGCTGTGCCATTCCTCAGAGGCGCCTCGCTGACGCACTGCTCAGGCGAAGTGGCCTTTAGTATTGCTGGGCCATTTTGACCCGAACAGCTCGAGTGTAACCCAAATGCAGGGGGGGGGGTGTCCCTGCATCAAAAATGTCTTCAGATTTGAATGAATCAACTAGTGCAGGCGCAGGGGCAGATCTGACAAGGGAACCCACAATAAAATAAAAAATAATTGACTTACAGTTTGTAGATCTACCTGAAAAGAGAAAAATAAATAAAATTAGTTTGACTCAAATGACTCCAAATCTACAGGCCACGTCATGGAGCAAGAAACAAATTCATTGTAACAAAGAGATACACTTCCTCCTACAGCATTAAAAAAAGGAAAAACCTTTGTTTTGAAATTTTTTACTCTGTAGTGTCAGGATTCAAAGAATTAGAAGGGCCTTTCTTGTTGCCCATTATCTATCAATATACCACAACATGGTGGACGGTGAATGACAGACACACGACGCACACTTTGTATACACTGTGTGCACAATTATTAGGGAAGTGAGTATTTTGACCATATCATTTTTATGCATATTTTCCAACTCCAAGCTATATAAACTTGAATGCTTATTGGATTTAAACACATTAGATGATGTGTAATGAGGGATGGTATGGCCTAAGGAGATTAACACCCTATATCAAGGTGTGCATAATTATTAGGCAGCTTCTTTTGCTTATGCAAAATGGGCCAAAGACTTAACTGACTAAAAAGTCAGAAATTGTAAAACGTCTTTCAGAGGGAGGCAGCACTCTTGAAATTGGTAAGATATTGGACATAGAGCCATCAAACGTTTTGTTGCAAACAGTCAGCAGGGTCACAAAAAACATGCTGAGAAAGAAAAAAAAAAAAAAGATGCAAATTGACTGCCAACGATTTGAGAAAAATCAAACGTGAAGCTACCAGGAACCCATTAGCCGCCAGTGCTGTCATATTCCAGAACTGCAACCTACCTAGAGTGCCCATAAGTACAAGGTGTTCAATGCTCAGAGACATGGCAAAGATAAGGAAGGCTGAAAACTGACCACCACTGAACAAGACATAAGCTGAAACGTCAAGACAGGACCAAGAAATATCTGAAGACAGATTTTTCAAAGGTTTTGTGGACTGATGAGATGAGAGTGACTCTTGACAAACCAGACGGACAGAGCTCCACTTTGAATCAGACGCCAGCAAGGTGGAGGCAGGGTACTGGTATGGGCTGGTATCATTAAAGATTAGCTAGCTGGACCTTTTCAGGTTAAAAATTGACTCAAAATCAACTCCCAAACCTACTGCCAATTTTTAGAGGATACTTTCTTTATACAGTAGTACAGGAAAAAGTCTGCATCTTTCAAGAAGACCATGATTTTTATGCAGGACAATGCTCCATCGCATGCATCAAAGTACTCCAATGCATAACTAGACAGTAAAGGGCTGAAAGAATAATGACATGGCCCCGCTTCCTCACCTGACCTAACCCCTATTGAGAACTTGTTGGCCCTTCTTAAACTGAATATTTGTGGTGAAGGAAAACAGTACACCTCTCTGAACAGTGCGTCAGAGGCTGTGCTTGCTGCACAAAAAGTTGATTGTTTAATGACTGTTATTGAGAAGAAGGGTTGCTGTATTGGTCACAAATTTTTTTTTTTTTATTTTAATGTCAGAAATGTTTATTTGTACATTTTGTACACTATTATTCTCACTTTAACAGATGAAAATAAACAAATGAGATGGGAAAATGTTTGTTTTTCATTTAGTTGCATAATAATTCTGCAGAGTTACCAAAACCCAACTTTTTCTTTAGGAAATATTCAGGTTTTAGATTTATTAACATTTTGGATTGACCAAAATGATTGATTGTAGTTGTTCCATAAAAAAAATTCATCCTTAAAAATACAACTTGCCTAATAATTGTGCACACAATTATTACACTTTACAAATAACCAAGTACGTTGTAATTTTAGCAACATTGTCAAAACTTTCAGGCCAATAAAGGCCCTTTAAATTGAAATGGATTATTAAATTAGACTTAAATTATCCAATTAAAGAATTATTCAATTTAAGCATTAAAGACCTTATAGAATAAATAGTTTGTCATTGAACTGATCCATCACAGCCAGCCACTATGTGCTCCTGCTTTCTACTCAACAGTTCATTTAAGGCCCAGAATGTTCAGACAAAAAGCATTTTCTTCTTGCCTACTCTAACATTAGGCCTGTGAACAGGCACTTGTGTGTTCCTCTGACCATCTACTTGTTGAAATATATGAACCTTCAGATAAATATGAAAGCAGGACACTGTTTACTACACAGGTCTGAGTTGACAGATGACCTACTCATGGTGCAGTGAAGTCAAACACCTTGCCCTTAATAACCAGCTTAAGATATGAAGTTAAGGAGCTAAACCCGAAGCAGCACACCAGACATTAGCTTAAAACAAAGTGTGGCTACATTATCCAACTTCCAGGCTATCACTCACCTTTTTTTTTGATCCATGTAAATCCAGAGTTGGTCCACCCGATGTCTTATCATTTTCCCGACGTCCTTTAACGCTGTAGATTTTCGCTAAAGCCTACAAACTGACATTAAGTCGAGCAATGCAGCCATAAACAAGGTTGGTTGTGCGTTTTCCCGCGTCCGATGTCACACACCTATAGCAAGAAGAGGCAACAGATTGAGGTTTTTTAAAAAGTAATTAAAACAAAACTGTTTTCTTAAAGAAATGCTCTGGGCCTTATCAAACACTCAGAGCTCCGTTTTTCTGCGAGCACAACACAACCTTAAGTTGAATGCACTTTTTACTGGGCTTGCTTTAGCCTCTGGAAATGTTTGCTAACTTCCTGGCGCCAAACTAAGGTATCTGAATTAACGCAGAAGAAAATCCGACTCTCGGGCTGAGGTTACAGAAAAAGGTTTCACAAATATGAGGTTACAACGACTGACATAGAGACATACCTGCTGCTTGCCACAAACTCAACAAACAACCGCGCCGGTCGCTCTGGATATTCAAAAGGCTTGCGGCTGCGCGGAGTGGGCGCAGTCCTTGCTGATGATTGGATGTGGAGATGACAGTGGACTTCAGGAAGAGCCCCCAACCTACCTGCCCCTTGCATGAGGATATGTACATACACATTGAGAACCAATGTACCAGTCAAATTCCTCATGCATCCGACACACCTGGCCACTAAAGCTAAAGCAGATTCTGATATTTGTATAAACTCATTAGCTAATCGTAATTGATGTACACATACTGTATAGCAGGTAGGGGACATTAGCATTCAGTTGGACTCATGATTGTGTCCACACAGTGTATGCAACTAGAATATTTAGCTCTGTTATTTGCCTCCAATAACCCCTGTGGGAAATATATTTGGCTCTTTAGTTAACTTTATTGCTGCCATTTTGTAATTATAAGGCTTCTCATAAAAACACTGCACATGAAAGGGTTTTCAACACACAAACCATTAATTTTTGCAAAGTTATGGTAAAATAAAGGCTTACAAAAAAATCCTAAATTAAGAGCCGTTCAGGAGTCGAAAGAGCCGGTTCTTCTTTGGGAGCTGAGCCAAAAGAGCCGGCTCTCTGAAAAGAGCCGAACTTCCCATCACTACAACAAACAACCGCGCAGGTCGCTCTGGATATTCAAAAGGCTTGCGGCTGCGCGGAGTGGGCGCAGTCCTTGCTGATGATTGGATGTGGAGATGACAGTGGACTTCAGGAAGAGCCCCCAACCTACCTGCCCCTTGCATGAGGATATGTACATACACATTGAGAACCAATGTACCAGTCAAATTCCTCATGCATCCGACACACCTGGCCACTAAAGCTAAAGCAGATTCTGATATTTGTATAAACTCATTAGCTAATCGTAATTGATGTACACATACTGTATAGCAGGTAGGGGACATTAGCATTCAGTTGGACTCATGATTGTGTCCACACAGTGTATGCAACTAGAATGTTTAGCTCTGTTATTTGCCTCCACTAACCCCTGTGGGAAATATATTTGGCTCTTTAGTTAACTTTATTGCTGCCATTTTGTGCTGAGCAGTGAATTTGTCTTACACTGAAAACAGCTGCCTGCTGCTGGGAGCAACACTGGTGAGATTAATGAGAATTAACCAAAACCAGTCAAGTTACTAGACATAAAACCAATACAGTGAGCTAATGATAATGAGCTAAAATGACACTGAAACGCTCAACTGAGTTGTTGAGCTGGATGATCATTGTTGTTTCAGCTCTCCAACTCCCTCCCCATGCCATATAGTTAATTGATTGTTAATGTCAAAATATTATTAGCAGCTTTAAGTGCAGGATTCATTTAATCATTAGCATATCATGGTAAAGCTATAACATATTGCCTGCAGTGTTTCATTAAAAACCTTTTTGGGAAAAACTAATATAACCAGTGTACAGTGACTGAATACAGTAAAGCATTAAAGGTGTAATATCAGTGTGTCTGTAAATTCATTGAGAAACACAAGTGGTCTACAGTGGAATATGTTTTAATTATAATCCATCATTAAATATTACATACAATTTATACAGTGTATTGTCACAATACATTTCATTTCAGTTCAGCACAGCAGGAAGTTACTTTACCGTTTACTGTCAGGAGCTTGTGGACTGGGAAACACCACCCCCTCCTCCTCCACCTGATTGCACATTGGATCAGTTTGTCTTCTTCACTAATGACTTAATTCATCAGTGGGAGACAAATTAGGTGAGCCAGTCATACTAATCTGATCAGTTTGTTGCCTTAACCAAAAGTGCTTCTGCTTTCCAACAGACTTGCAGATCCTAACCCAAACATTTAGGAGGAGCAACAAGTCACGCTGACTTGTGTTCACGGTGTGAAGACACCACTGAGTGCCCAGTTCCTAAATCTTTAAGATATAACCAGCATGAGCACTTCTCGTAACTGTAAAGAAATGCTGCTCTTCAGTAGTGGCACCAGTGCCTCACCAACCCAGGACTTTAAACTGCGTGAGAATGAAAGTGCAGGTGAATATTAAAAGGCAGAGGTATGAAGACAAAAAAAAGGAATGCACCTCCTCTCATTCAAAAACAAAAGCATGAGAGATTTTTGACTGGCGTGCAAGTGTGTGAGCAAACATTAAATGCACCCTGGGGTCCAACAGAAAAATCTGACATCTCACTGAAATGTTTCTCTTATCAGGAAGGTACAGAGGTTCATCATTTAGGAATTACGTCTTCACTGACATCCACACATGGTGCAGAGGCAAACCAGGAAGACAAGTTGTGAAATTCTTCCTCTTTTGGCTTCATCTTGCTCCACCCACCCACTCACTCACATTCTGTTACCAAAATGTCCACAGAGGGGAGGGTGATGATAACTACCATTTCCAGGACAAAAGCCTGCACTCTCAGATTCAGACCTTTCATCCAACAGCACATCTCACTCTGGCTTCCTGCTGTTCCTCCTTTTTCCTCTTTCTCTTTGTTGTTCTGTTCCTACCACCTGGTGAAGAAGGGCTTTCTGCTCTGGAAACTCTGTGTGTAGGACTCATTGGCTCTCTGAGGTGCTCTAGCTGTTTCGACAATTACTGGGGGCATCTGGACCAATTGGAGGGGTGTTTTACCATCCTTTAGGGCTTGGCACAGGTTCAGGACCTAAAGATAAATAAAAGAAATATACCTTTGGTGGATTTACACTTTAAACTGCCCATGGCATGCTTTTCTGTGTTTTCTGACTTGTCTACAGTGTTACAACTATGAGTTCACCGATTTCCTTGAATGCTCATATAGACCAGCAGTGTGTGTTCATCTAACTGGTGCCATTTTAAAAGCGAGACCTCTTTGACTGCGTGTGGTTTTGTGGATACACTTTCCCTCCTGCTGCTGAACTGTGACCAGAGGATGTGGAGAAAAATACAGGGCCTGAGGTTACTGCCTGTCCGGGAGTGTTCCTGTACTGACACTGGCTGTTTTACCTGACCAGGTCTAATCTATAAACAGCTAGCCTGTGAAGCCCCCCGTGGTTAGTCATCAGCTCATCAAGTCTGGATTTCCCTGGAACACAGTACCTGTTTGTTTTGACTGCTTGAGGTCAGTGTGTCTGCCGCATGTGATGCGTTGTGAGTTGGTGAGAGGATTCTAACGATCCATGATGTTATTGTTGGTACATCCCTACCTGTTGGCATTAATTTCATTACTTTCGGAATATATGTGGTCCTGTGGGGGAAGAAGCAGCCATCAACAGTTGGATTTACTGACTTTGAAGTTTCCACTACTCAGTGGAACATAACAGTAAGTTTAAAAAAAAAAAAAAAGAAAGAAAACACACACCACACACGTTGCATGTCTGTTAATGCTTTGTTTCTGTAGAGAATTGATGTTAGTCACTATGTCTGCATTATGCCAGTTAAAATATGGGGTTTTTCAATTACCTGCTTTGTTTAGAGTGTTACACATCTCTTTTCATCTGTACCTATAATGGTGTTTACCAATCTATAGAAGAGAAATTCATGTCAATGAATGCTGTTGCGGTTCGTCATGCTGTCCACTTTCATATTCTGGCTCGAACATGCCAGGTAGGATTTGAGGTATTGTCATTGTCGAAAATGTATCTTATTTGTTTGTTTTGTCCTGGCTTCCTGACCAGTTTTATGTCAAAATGTTTTCCCCCATTGAGATGCATAAAACTAAAAACTTTGTTTCATGTAGCATCCCCCTCTGTGGTTGTGGTTAGGATAATGTTAGGATTCAGGTTAGGGGAAACAGATTTCAACAGAACATTGGCAGCAAGAGTTGTACACATTCACGAGCTATGCTCCTGTTTTCAAGAGGAGGCTCTCAGGTTTTATCATTCTTTCTTGTTGAAAGGGTATTTGTTGTGTTTTGCTCAAGAATACTGTAAAGTCTTGACCTTACAACACAAAGTACCTATTTTTGTTGTGATTTGACACTACAAAAAAAAAACTAAGTGGTCAAAACCCCTCTGAATCATGACTTCCCCTACTGTATGCCAGTCGTCCATATATCTGATTTAAATGCTGTGAATCACGACTTCCCCTACTGTATGCCAGTCGTCCATATATCTTATTTAAATGCTGTAACAGCTTTTGATTTAGCTGTTTGAACAAACCTGTCTAGAATTTAAAAAAAGTGTATTGTAAGGGGAGAGAAAAAAAAACCTTACCTGTCCTCTCATTACGGCTACTTGTTTGTGGAACTGTCCTCTGTCGAAACCGGGGTCTTTCTGTGAGACACAGCGGACAATACACATATTAAACATAACGTTTACAGCAACAGAGCTGCGT
Source organism: Monopterus albus (assembly GCF_001952655.1). Taxonomy (NCBI): domain Eukaryota; kingdom Metazoa; phylum Chordata; class Actinopteri; order Synbranchiformes; family Synbranchidae; genus Monopterus; species Monopterus albus. The sequence goes on along the minus strand of NW_018127909.1, from coordinate 5,126,778 downwards.
CATCCTCTACATCTTGCATTTTCACTACTGCTGCATTCTACATTTCCACTTCTCAGTCAGTCTCTTATAATAATCTCTACAACCTCCGTTTACACGCTGTATACAGCAAAAATGAGCACCATCTCTAAAATGCTGAATTATTCGAAACTGCACTTTTACTGAGGGTGTGATGATACACTTAGCTCACGAAATGAAATGATACACAATATCGGGTTCAAGAGAATGAGACAAGATGATAGTTTAACACTATTGAAGAAATCTTCAATGACAAAATATGACTGGAAAAATAGTTTTATTCGACTGGCAGTCACAAAGTGCAAAATAATGCAGGTGCATTTTGAAACATTTTTACTAATCATCTTGTAATGAATATCACTTCAGTTCTACTTTGTGAGTATGAATTATCCTATACAGTAAAAGACAACTATATGCAGGTACTATAAAAGGTTTTGCCACAAACAACCCACTGGCTTCTCTCCTGTATGAGTTCACATTATAACTGTGCATGAACTATGCACTTCTGTGACCTTGTAACTAAACTAACTAAACTCCTTCTCACAAATTGAACATAAAAAAGTGGCAGGGGCATCTGCTGTGCCAATTTCATTTTCACACTCCATCATGCTGGCTGCTGCTCTGGTTCTGCTATGTACTGACATCGCAAGAGAGCTTTTCAACTCAACGATAAATATCGTCACTGTCAATATCACAAGATCTTATGGCACAAGATTTATTTATTTATTTGCACAATTGCCACAAAATTAAACAATTTCAAACATATTATTTAATTGCCTTTTTTAAACAATTAAATCATTCACCTACAGCAGCATAAATCAAGCCATCAGTCTTTTCCTCCATTGACATATCACTCTAACCATGCAGTTACAAGCTGCACTACAATAAGCATCCATTACTCGCAGTCACAGTGAAGATGTGGCTGTCAATAATATCCCAACAGTGAACACATGTCAAAGACAACTTACACTGAGCTCCTTCTGACACAGCTGGATTTCAGACATGACAGATGGACTTGATTCACCCGTCTGACACAGAGGATAAAGCCTTTGTGCTTTCATGGCATGGCCCAAGTCAAATTGTTACTTTTACCTCTAATCGTGCCATTTATCAAAATGCTGCTCAGTCATGTCAGCAAGTGCAGTTATGCTAACTAGATCTGAGAGAGGCTGCAGAGAGGACTAGCTATTGTTCAGCTTTGGGGCAATCAAAAAGCATTTTAGGGAAAGTTAAATCATTTTAGTGTCACTTCCAGTTTCTACATTTACAAGATAAAAGCCGACTTAAGAGTAGTGTCTGTGGTTCAAGCCCAGTAGATACAGAGGTGTTCAACTGCAAGGTAACTTTGCCAAAGAACCTAAAAAGAAGCCTGATGAATACTAGCACATCAGATGAAACCAAAATAAATGAGTTGGGATCAGATGGGGTCCCGCGTGTTTGCCGTGGACCTGGCCAGGACGACCACAGTGACTGCACAGCACCCACCATGAAGCACAGAGGAGGGAGTGTGCTGACATAGGGCTGCATGAGTACAAAAGGTGTGGGGGAGATGGCATTACAGATGGAACTATGAATGCAAGTTTGCATACCCAAAAACTGAATGAAAACAATTACTCTTTACAACACTGCTATCATCCATGCCCAGGAATACTGAATCTGCCATTAAAATATAAATAAATAAAATAAATAAATAAAAAGATAAGATAAAATAAAAGAATGTCATCTCACCAGTTAGGGGTGTACTGACTGTTGTGGTAGCTGATTCTTAAATATGGACCTTCTTAGTCAAATGATTTGTCTTTGTCAAATGAACTGGATTCATTCTTCTTAGACTTGGGCTTAAACCAAACTATATTCAGCTGGCAGGATTTGTAATAAACATTTGACTGGTATTGATACTATGATATACCCTGGTGAACGAGAAGGTCGCTTCCCTGCGCCTTCGGGTCGGGGATAGGTCTCTCACTGCCGTTTGTGCCTACGGGCCGAATGGCAGTGTAGAGTACCCGGCCTTCTTGAAGTCCCTGGGAGGGGTGCTGGAAAAGGCCCCGACTGGGGACTCAGTTGTTCTACTGGGGGCCTTCACCGTCCACGT